>NW_020173396.1:635492-802450 GCF_003031525.2 Neophocaena asiaeorientalis asiaeorientalis | reverse complement strand
TAATAACCTCTTATTACCAAAAAAAAAAAAAGAGAGAGAGAAAAATGTTTAAATACTCATTACAGGTTTAATTACAATTTCGGATGGATTTGAAACCTTCGGACTCTGTCCTTGCCACTCCATTCTAGCCATTCAGGCCATGCTGCCTGTATTGTGTATTCAGCAGTTCCTATTAGACATCTTCACAGTGAGTGATTCTGCTGGGCTTGCTGACACCCGCTTCATGCATGGCCTGCTGTGCTGGGTGGAATATTTTTTCTGAGCTGCCTGGAACATTAAAGACATCTTGGCCATGTCAGTCTGTGTACAGTGTGTGTGTGTGTGTGTGTGTGTGTGTGTGTGTGTGTGTGTGTTCCTGTGAGCACACATTCCTGAGCAGATCACCATTAAATAAATGATTATTTGGTATGACTTTATATACAAGTAAATTTTAAAATTTGAATAATGAATGGATTTATAATTTATTACATGCATATATTTTTAATAATTTTAGTTCAGTTAACATTAGCAACTTTCCTTTAGCTTTTATTGTCTGTGGTTATTGACACTAGGGGGCACTGCTTATCCTCAGTTGCATCTTTCTTCAGGAAATGAGTAAAAATACTCAGCTGATTTCTGTGCTCCTACTTTAATAATTGAATTTAGAGAACTCTAGGCTATTTAATTCTTTGTTGTTTTGGTCTTATTTCTAATGCCTATATATAGTGCTAACAAAGAGGGTGGAGCTCTTGGTTCTCACAAACAAATACTGTATCCAGTGTTCCATACAGTAACTTTTTTTTCCATTGGAAATGTCATTCTTGGCAAAACCAGAAGGGCAAGTTTGCCCAGTGATGAGGTTTAGATCCCTTGCCAGCTGTGCTTCTAGCCAGCAAGTGTGATGAACAGCTTTAGAAATCAAGTGAGAGAAAGCATTCGAGAGTTAGTGTGATTCATTTGGATAAAGGTCAAGAGAAAGATAAGCAAAGCATAGTAATAAAGACCGCAGATAGCAATAATTTGTACCTTTTTGCTTATATAAATTCCAGTGATCCTATTTGTAATTTTCAGGCATGTACTTAATTCAAAAGTGACCTGCAGTTCTTCCAAACTATCTTAAGGAGTGTATTTAATCTTCTGTTTCAGCTCATCACTTGCAAATGAGTGGAGGAAAACTGGGTATGCTACCATTCATAACTATATTTATAGATTAGAGCAGTGGTTACTAGTTGATAATAAAGTGATGACATAATTAACTAAACTTTTTCAATTGGCAGTATAGTTTGATCTACTTAAAAATGTAAATATTCTATTCATTTTTTAGAATCTTAACATCCATTCCAGACTTAAATACTCATGTTTCAAACTACGGAACTACCTGGAATCTCTAAGAACATTAATGACTTTGTTATGTTATTTTTTAAAATAAAACTCTCTCTTCCCTGTCTTCCTCACACCCCCTGCAAAGCAATCAGTAGCCTATAGAATACAGAAAACTGTTTATCCCTGTTCTCCTCATTAATCAGATCTGTAAGAGAGCTGGTGAAATTTCTTATTCATCTCCTCTAGAGTTATAGCCGTATGTTATATATATGAAAATATGCAGTTAAATCATGCCTTGTTTTTATTAGCTAATGATATTGATTTTTAACATGAGTAAGTAGAATAAAGTATTTTTACAGATTTTAGTGTTCTCATGGCATATGTTTTACATCCTAACCAAAAAGGAACAAAAAATATTGCTAGTATAGTGAAGCTTGGTCTGAACACCGGTAAAACATCTGAACATAAGCACATGGGCAGTTTTGAATAAAATTTGTAAAATACCTTTGCTTTATGGCACCCCAAATTGGTTTATTCTAAATGAGTATTTTAATGAGAAATTATTAAAAATGTTTTAAGTAGAAATGGATACGTGCATTATTCTAGGCTGATTTTTTTCTTATATCCGAAGTGATTTCTTGATAGTGTTTATTGAATAATGTATACGTTTAAATAAATTGTGACTAGTTTTATATAATTTTTTAGGAAAAAAACTTTCAAGGTTAATGCACGGTTCAGAGAGAAATATTGTCTTTATTTTTCATACAAGTATTTTTCTTTTTATAATTATTTCTGTATAACATCATTAGAGCATTAGCTAATTTAGGTTCATCTCTGATCTTTAGTAATAGATCTGACACTTACAAAGAATAGGTACCACCTAGTTAGACCTTATCAGTTCATAAACAAAACACTGATTAATCAATATGGGGCAGCTTTTGTTATATTCAACATTTTATAAATTGAAGTGTTATTTTCCTGGTACTCACCATCTACAGGCAATCAGATGCCAGCCCAGTTATAATAGGTTTTTCTCCTCCTAGCAGGATGTTGCTTTTGGCTATAAAAAGTTAATTTCAGATCCTGATATACTTGCATTAATTTTTGAGACATTGGTCGGGTGTAGTACAGCAAAGAATAACATGAACATCACACCACTGTGCTGTAGCTAATCGTTTATTACCTCAAGGCAGAGAAGCAGTGTTAATGTGAAGGCCGCAGTGTGTCTATGGAAAAGAGAGAAACTGACAGAGTCTTAGAGACAGCTTCCTAAGGGTCTTAAAAGAGGACCATAACAAGGAGAGGAGAAAGCAATAGCAACGCTACCTGAAGGAATACGTTTTAATACTTACAGTGCTGGGCATCTTTGGAATTTTTTATGATTTTAACAATACTGTTATCTTAATAACAGACCCCATTTTCTCTCCAAACATCTTTGCTTCAGAATGGGAAAGCTCACTGTAATGTCATCTTTTTAGAACCATAAGTGTTCTCTAAAAGACATATGACTGAGATGTTTATCAGCGGGGATGTTTGCTGTAGTTCACCAATAAATTTGAATAATTTGACATAATTTCTGACAAAGATGAATGTTTCCACATTCATTTCCATAGTAAGGCAGTGTCTACATGAAGAAACAAGTTTGACTGACTTTACCTGCCAAATTGATCAGAAAAAGAACAAAACAGCCATTTAGTCCACAGAATTAAAGCAGTTTATGTGTACAAATCACCTTGGTGACTTGTCAACCCCAAAACTTGCATAATGGTATGTCACTTTGGAGCCTATAGTATTACAAGGAAGCAAAGCAGTGGGACTCACCATCAAGGAACTGATGGCACGTGGTAAAGAGTAAAGGAGGCATTATCAGTTGTGGGACTTGGAGTTACAGCTGGGGTTATCCTGTGTCTGTGAAACTGGAGGTGTCATTTAAGTCATTTCACCTGTTTTCTCATCTGTACGAAAAAGAATTGGACTAGTTTCTAATGTCCCTGACAACTTTTCATTCTTTTCTTCTATGTTATAGGTAGAGTCACGTCAGTAGTAATTACTATTTAAACTGGTTTCAGTAAACATGATGCTACTTGTAAATTCATTCTTTTATACAAAAGACCATAAGATATAATTGCGTTGTGTTCATTACTATCAGAATGTAAGTTTTAAGGCATTAGGGCCTAACTCACCCACTGCCACAGACAATAAAAAGTGGCAACAATGTCAGATTAACTTCTAGAAGTGTTTAATTCAAGTACTAAAAAATTCAGCAACGAGTTTATTGTCCTTTCTGTTTGAGGAGGAAAAGGACTAATAGACCGTAGTATGTGCTTGTGGTTGTGTGGGAACAGACAGACTTAGAGAAGCTTTGCTTTTTCTGACAAGTTAGTGACAGAAAGTAGTATGGTAGATTTCATCATGACACCCACAGTAAGGAGTGGCAAGTTGCATTCTTGTGGAAGTGGGTTAGGATCAGAACTATGGAAATGCAACATTTGTTCCTCATTCCTGTTCATTGTCTTTTTTTGTGCTCTGTGATAGTATCACCTCCTCCCCACCCTCCCCTTATTACAATCCTGATTATGGTAACCTTCCCCACAAGGAGTCACTTCATTTTTCTTTCACTCAAGGTTTCTTCTTATAACTTATTTTGAATGGCATTGACTCTCTTTGAATGGCATTGACTCACTTCATTTTTCTTTCACTCAAGGTTTCTTCTTATAACTTATTTTGAATGGCATTGACCCTCCCCTTATTACAATCCTGATTATGGTAACCTTCCCCACAAGGAGTCACTTCATTTTTCTTTCACTCAAGGTTTCTTCTTATAACTTATTTTGAATGGCATTGACTCTCTTCCCCTCAGACACAATGATGTTTTGTTGATGTTTGACCTCTATTCTTTCATACATATATGCCTAGAAGAACAACATCAAAGTATCTACCACTTGACCATTTCCCTTTCACCTTACTTCTTCAGTAGTTTTTCTAAAAGCATCTCTCTTGTTCTCCTATTTCCATACCATGTCTATTTCATTTGTAACCTCATTAGATAAAACCTATGTGTAATTCTGTTTTGTATATCGCCTTTTATATTATTAACACTCAGGAAAATAGCGTAAGAATTTCAGTCTGCAGTGCTGTCAATCTGTCACCTTTCATGCACTACTTTAAAATTCCAAAAATGTAAATGAAGTAATTAACCTGATATGAAACAGTGACATATAATTGACTTTTTAATTAGTGAACTACTGACTTTTTTTTATATCTTTGCCATTTTATAGGATTTCATATTGGCTAAATTTGGCTATGTAACAAAAGGTGTGATGGAACAAAAATTCTGCTTCCTACCATGATAAATACTGATGCTTATTAAACATCCTGTACTGTGCTACCTAAGTATATTTATTTTAGATTCTTACTGTTTGAATTATTTCATACTCATGAAACTAAGGCATTATTTAATGTTAGTGGAATATAGACCCCAAATCATTGACTCAACCAGTGGAATATCCTTGAAAGAAGTGCTAATGAACAGACACATGAAGGAAAATGGAATTTGAAAAAATAGCCCAGAGAAAAATTCTCCTTCATTCACACATAAACCCTTCCTCAGTGTAAATTTTTCAGTGCCACCTTGCATTGGAGCTGTCATCAGATGTCTGATCAGATAGGTTTCAGGGTTCTCCTCATCCTGTTAGTAATCTGAAGTGCTACTCTAGCATTTTCCATTATGGTGGATATTGATAGAGGACGCTTAGAGCATAGTGACTATTGTTTATGGTTCCCTAGTACATGAACTCAGAAGTGCTCTTTTACTACATGTAGTATTTGTACATGTTTTCTACCTGTGAATATACAGCCATAGTCATAGAGGTAAATAGCTACTTTCATTCCAACCCCATGTTTTCTTCCATGCAATGTAAATATGGTTTTGTGCAGTAAATACAATCTTTAGAAGTCCTATCTCGGTTGAACATATTTCAAACCATTTACTCCCACAGACTCATCATCTCAGGAATGTGAGATGTGCTTTCATAAGAAAAATTACTCCAACATATTGTCAGAATCATAAATTCTAAGTTAAAGGATTGTCCTACATTTTTTAGTCAGTACAGTGTACATTGAAACAGCCTTTATAACTAGTTAGTTGAATAGAAATTTTTCCACATCAGTATTCAGTTGGCTGTTTAAGCAGGCACACAAGCTACAGGTATTTAGCATAAATTCCTAGATAGAATAGCCACCTGGAGATCCTTGTTCAAATATTTTGAAACAATGTAGGAAGCCTATGACTTACACTTATTAGAGTGATGTCACTTTCCCATTTAAAAATGGGTGTCAACTTCTTCCCAATGTTTGGCAACTCTAATCACCCACAATTTTTAAAATTTTATCATTATTTTTAAAATTTTTATTGGAGTATAGTTGCTTTACAATGTTGTGTTAGTTTCTGCTATACAGCAAAGTGAATCGGCTATATGTATACATATATCCCCTCTGTTTTAGATTGCTTTCCCATTTAGGTCACCACAGAGCATTGAGTAGAGTTCCCTGTGCTATACAGTAGGCTCTCATTAGTTACCTATTTTATAGGTAGTATCAATAGTGAAATCAGAGCTGATGCTTTTATTTTTTATACAGCAGGTTCTTATTAGTTATCTCTTTTATACATATTAGTGTATACATGTCAATCCCAATCTCCCAATTCATCACACCACCACCGCCACCCCCTGCTTTCCCCCTTTGGTATCCATAGATTTGTTCTCTAACATCTGTGTCTCTATTTCTGCCTTGAAAACCGGTTCATCTGTACCATTTTTCTAGATTCCACATATATGTGTTAATATTCGATATTAGTTTTTCTCTTTCTTACTTTTTCATAGATTAGTTGACCATATGTGCGGAGTTTATCTCTGGGCTTTCTATCCTGTTCCATTGATCTGTATTTCTGTTTTTGTGCCAGTATCATATTGTCTTGATTACTGTGGCTTTGGAGTATAGTCTGAAGTCAGGGAGTCTGATTCCTTATAGTTTTCTGAATACAGGTCTTTTACCTCCATAGGTAGGTTTATTCCTAGGTATTTTGTTATTGTTGTTGCAATGGTGAATGGGATTGTTTCCTTAATTTCTCTTTCTGATCTTTCATTGTTAGTGTATAGGAATTCAGGAGATTTCTGTGCATTAATTCTGTATCCTGCAACTTTACCAAATTCATTGATTGGCTCTAGTAGTTTTTTTGTAGTATCTTTGTCAGGGTGACGGTGGCCTCATAGAATGAGTTTGGGAGTTTCCTTCCTCTGAAATTTTTTGGAAGAATTTGAGAAAGATGGGTGTTAGCTCTTCTCTAAATGTTTGGTAGAATTTGCATGTGAAGCCTTCTGGTCCTGGACTTTTGTTTGTTGGAAGATTTTTAATCACAGTTTCAATTTCATTACTTGTGATTGGTCTGTTCATATTTTCTATTTCTTCCTGATTCAGTCTTGGGACGTTATACCTTTCTAAGAATTTGTCCATTTCTTCCACGTTGTCCATTTTATTGGCACAGAGTTGCCTGTAGTAGTCTCTTATGATGCTTTGTATCTCTGTGGTGCCTTTTGTAACTTCTCCTTTTTCATCTCTATTTTTATTGATTTGAGTCCTCTCCCTCTTTTTCTTGATGAGTCTGGCTAAAGGTTTATCAATTTTGCTTATCTTCTCAAAGAACCAGCTTTTAGCTTTATTGATCTTTGCTATTGTTTTCTTTGTTTCTACTTCATTTATTTCTGCTCTGATCTTTATGATTTCTTTCCTTCTACTAACTTTGGGTTTTGTTTGTTCTTCTTTCTCTAGTTTCTTTAGGTGTAAGGTTAGATTGTTTATTTGAGATTTTTCTTGTTTCTTGAGGTAGCTATAAACTATAGCTATAAACTATAAACTATAAACTATAAACTATAGCTATAAACTTCCCTCTTAGAACTGCTTTTGCTGCATCCCATAAGTTTTAGATCATTGTGTTTTCATTTTCATTTGTCTCTAGGTATTTTCTGATTTCCTCTTTGATTTCTACAGTGATCTCTTGGTTATTTAGTAGTGTATTGTTTAGCCTCCATGTGTTTGTGGTTTTTTGCATTTTTTCCCTGTAATTTATTTCTAATCTCATAGCCTTGTGGTTGCAAAAGTTGCTTGATATGACTTCAATTTTCTTAAATTTACCAAGGCTTAACTTGTGACCCAAGATGTGATCTATCATGGAGAATGTTCCATGTGCACTTGAGAAGAAAGTGTAGTCTGCTGTTTTCGGATGGAATGTCCTAAAAATATCAATTAAATCTATATGGTCTATTGTGTCATTTAAAGCTTGTGTTTCCTCATTAATTTTCTGTCTGGATGATCTGTCCATTGGTGTGAGTGAGGTGTTAAAGTCCCCCACGATTATTTTGTTACTGTCAATTTCCTCTTTTATAGCTGTTAACACTTGCCTTATGTATTGAGGGGCTCCTATGTCGGGTGTATATATATATTTATAATTGTTATATCTTCTTCTTGGATTGATCTCTTGATCATTATGTAGTGTCCTTCCTTGTCCCTTGTAACATTCTTTATTTTAAAGTCTATTTTATCTGATATGAGTATTGCTACTCCAGCTTTATTTTGATTTCCATTTGCATGGAATATCTTTTTCCACCCCCTCACTTTCAGTCTGTATGTGTCCCTAGGTCTGAAGTAGGTCTCTTGTAGACAGCATATATATGGATCTTGTTTTTGTATCCATTCAGCGAGTCTGTGTCTTTTGCTTAGAGCATTTAATCCATTCACATTTAAGTTGATTATCGATATGTATGTTACTATTACCATTTTCTGAATTGTTTGGGGTTTGTTTTTGTAGGTCCTTTTCTTCTCTTGTGTTTCCCACTTAGAGAAGTTCCTTTAGCATTTGTTGTAGAGCTGGTTTAGTGGTGCTGAATTCTCTTAGCTTTTGATTGTCTGTAAAGCTTTTGATTTCTCCATCAAATCTGAATGAGATCCTTGCTGGGTACAGTAATCTTGGTTATAGGTTCCTCCCTTTCATCACTTTAAATATATCATGCCATTCCCTTCTGGCTTGCAGAGTTTCTGCTAAGAAATCAGCTGTTAACCTTATGGGGATTCCCTTGTATGTTATTGGTCATTTTTACCTTGTTGCTTTTAATAATTTCTCTTTGCCTTAATTTTTGTCAGTTTGATTACTATGTGTCTTGGCATGTTTCTCCTTGGGTTTATCCTGCCTGGGACTCTCTGTGCTTCCTCGACTTGGATGACTATTTCCTTTCCCATGTTAGGGAAGTTTTTGACTATAATCTCTTCAAATATTTTCCCGGATCCTTTCTCTCTCTCTCCTCCTTTTGGACCCCTGTAATGCGAATGTTGGTGCATTTAATGTTGTCCCAGAGGTCTCTTAGGCTGTCTTCATTTCTCTTTATTCTTTTTTCTTTATTCAGTTCTGCGGCAGTGAATTCCACCATTCTGTCTTCCAGGTCACTTATCCATTCTTATGCCTCAGTTATTCTGCAATTGATTTCTTCTAGTGTATTTTTCATTTCAGTTATTGTATTGTTTATCTCTGTTTGTTTGTTCTTTAATTCTTCTAGGTGTTTGTTCTTTAATTCTTCTATGTCTTTGTTAAACATTTCTTGCATCATCTCAATGTTTGCCTACATTCTTTTTCCAATGTCCTGGATCATCTTCACTATCATTATTCTGAATTCTTTTTCTGGAACATTGCCTAGCTCCACTTCATTTAATTGTTTTTCTGGGGTTTTATCTTGTTCCTTCATCTGGTACATAGTCCTCCGCCTTTTCGTTTTGTCTACCTTTCTGTGAATGTAGTTTCCATTCCACACACTGCAGGATTGTAGTTCTTCTTGCTTCTACTGTCTTGTAGCCTGAAGTCAAAGCTGATTTCTCAAGGCCTGTGCTTTCCTACGGAATCAGTCTTGTTGTCTTGTAGTTCAGAAACCCATTCAGTGGGCAGGGCTTGGGGACTGCTGATGTGTCCATGGCAGCCAGGCTGAGGCTCCTCTTCAGGAGGGAACTGCTGGGTAGGCACAGAGGGCACCTGCACCTTCAGACGTGAGCTTGGGTGGAGTAGCAGGAGGTTTGGGAGCTGGAGCAGTCCATTCACCCTGAAATTCCTCCTTGGTCATAGCCTTTCCATCAGTGGCCTGCTCTTTCTTTTCTGTCTCTTCAGTGTCTCAGCGGAATGTCTAATAACCCACAGTTGATTAACACATTCTCTTTTAAAAACATTTTGGTGGTCTTACTTTACTGTGTCAATGGATCAATGCTTACACTAGAATCTAAAAGTAAGACTCCCCCAACATATGCAAATAAGACCAGTGCCACACCATTTCTACATAAACCTGAGACTACATTTGAAGAAATATGATCAAATGATTAACCTGAATTTCTAGAGACAAAAACTCAGAAATATCTGAGGGTATAGTGTAAGTGAGATCTGGAAAAGAATCAAAATCACAAATGTCTTTAGTCCCAAAATTTATATAACTCATTGCTTATTTTCCTTTTATTATAGAAAATAAAGGCTGAGCTCTGAAAAGGTAACATAGCTACTTTTATGGTGAAATCTTTCTGCCCATGCTCACCTTGCCTTTTTCCCTCCCAATACTACCAGGTGTGAGTTTATCATAGCAGACATTAAGTAGTGATGATTGCATTTTTTATTTGAAGTTTGGAGTTATTTTGTAACTCCATTCAGGTTTGAAATCACAAGTATACCTTGCTTTATCTGACATATACAATTCATTTGAAATTCAGAAAATCAAATTATTTCCCAGTAGATTTATAGGATAACTTTTGTAATTTGTGATTTTGATTTCTCTATGCTTTTCAATTTTCAATGCTTCTCTGTCTTTTAATTGTGTGTTTTTCCCTTTATAATCTTTAGTTAGTGCATATTGCAAAATTTGATGAGATAGATAATACAACATCAGAATGTGAGACCTAAAATGTAAGCTAAATGTACTTGATCTCATAGATATCAGTTAAATCATCATGTAAGCTTGAGTACACAAATATGACAATAGAGTACTAGACATATTGGAAGGATAATTTAGATTTGAATGGACAAGGCTAATGCTTAATTTTAATTCTGGCCTGTGGTGGCCATTGTGACATACTGCTTAGTAGCTCCTTCAATAAAGGAGTTGTTGCCCCAAGTCCTGGGAGTGCTTTCAGCAGACAGCCTTCAGCTGTCTGCCCCTTGAGGGATTTCCTTGGCTGCTGTGGGGATCCATATTCAAAGACAGAACAGTGTGGGAGGTTAAGGGCCGAGCCATCTGGGCCCAACTTGGGATGACTCTGAAGGGTCATTCTAGGTCCAGAGCTCCCCTGGGCTTATGCAAGGTTGTCTGGGACCTGCATCTTACATTGACTTCTCTCTGCCTATTCTTGCTTGTTTCCCTCCCTTCCTCAGATGTTGATCCTAAGGGCACTCCTTTGTAACATCCTGCATGCTAAATTCGGTCTCAGAGTCTGTTCCCTGGGGAACCCATCCTATGGTCTATTTCTAAATATGCCAAACCAGACGTTGCTGTAACTTCCTAACCATCACTTTCCCTGACCTATTCCATTTTGTAAATAGCGCCTCCATTCATTCCACAAATAATTTTTGAGCACCTACTATGTGCCAGTCACTGTGTAGGGAAAGAGATGTGGTGTTGGCCCAGCAAATATGATCCTCCCCTCTGAGAGCCTACATTTCAGTGGGGAAGAAAGATAGTGAACAAATCATTACCAGTATAATAAGTATTTCAGCTGGTTAAATGTAGGGTATTATATACAGATAGCCACGGTATAAAGACACGGGATTTGGAATTAATGGGTTTAGCTGAGCAACATACTAAGTGTGTGAATGTGGGCAAGTCACTTTCTCTAAGCATCACTTTCCTCATCTATAAAACAGATCCATAATCCCTCAGCTACCAATCTATTTTAAAAGAAATTGTTTTATCTAAAGAGATAGTCTATATATAAATACTCAGAATATTAAGGGTCTCTACAGAATTTATCTGAACCTGGCTTCCTTCCTGAATTATGAGTTCTTCCCAAAGGTCAAAAATCAACCTAATGGTAATAATGTATTACCTAGAACAGTTGATAAATTAGAATATCACTCCCCCGTTTATGCCAGGTAACAGAGTATGAAGCCTTTAAAATATGTTGAAAACAATACTGATAATTGGAACCTGAATTTTTTATAAAAATATTGTTAAATTTGTAGAATAACTTTGAAAACTTTAATGAAATTTCAGATGCACCAACATCTATGTGGAAATTCAACATAGAGGTTTTTTTCCTAGGTTTAGCGAGGTATAATTGACAATTAAATTTTGTGTATATTTAAGGTGTACAACCTGATGACCCTAGTATCTGTATACATTGTGAAATATTCAACCACAGCCAAGCCAATCAACATATCCATCACCTCACACCTAAGGTAAAGGCTTTTAAGAGAAATTTGTTGAATAACATGATCTCCTGCACTCAGTTATCTACTATGTATCTTTGTGGCAGGAAATTGTATCCTTTTATCTTTCTTTTTCCCAGACCTAAAGAAACTGCTATGCTTTCAAACTTAAGTATATTAACATTCTCCCAGCTGAATGTTTATGCCTGCCCCTGCCAAACCTATAATATACCAAAGTATTTATAGTATATAATACTTAAATTATCTACTATAAATATAAGTGCTCATAAGTGATTTTTCAACTTAGTATTGTGAACATGCTTACTACCTGTTTGCATCAGAAACATTTCTTGGTATGTAGTACATTTATAAAGTTTTATACAGTTTTCTCATTTTTCCGTTTAAGACCGTGTATTGTCATCATTTAAACATCTCCTTTGCTAAGCCTGCCTTAGTGTTTTGGACTGGCAGTGTTTTTAGTCCCTACTTACACTTTTATGATATATCCACTTCATATATATTCATTGTAATTTTCAAATCTGTGTTTTATAATATCTTGCCAACTTATGGTCAGTCTTCTAACATTACATAATAAAACATTTTAATCAAATAAGTCACCTTGATGAAGTCTTACACTGGCTTTTTAATCTGTGACCTCTTTTTTTTTTTTCTTCTTATAATTAACTTGCTGTTTTCTGGATTAATAAAGTAAGTTTCTCATACTGTGGCTTTTTTTCTCACATCATGTGTTTTTGTAAGTCACTGGTCTTCTTTCCCAGCTCCCAGATTGTCAGTCACTTAATATTTGTTTTGTTTTGTTTTGTTTTGTTTTTTTCTTTTTCTTTTCAACCTACCTTCCACATGCTTTTTTGTTGTTGAAGGAGTCTGCACGTGGCAGCATGGTCTAGGCAGGAAAGGAAAAGGAAGTTATTACTGCTCTCTTCTGGCCGCCTGCAATAATAAATCATAACTTGCCATTCCCTAACTGGTGGCTGGAGACTTATCTTCATAAATGCATGTGACCCAAGAAGTTTCAGTTTACGTACCCTATCCCTTGGGGTTCTTGCCTGTAGAGAGCCTTTTCCTTCCTGAAATTAGACAAAGGTTGTAAGAATCGAAGCTAGGGCTTCAAAGCACAGGAAAAGAGAATGTTGTCTTATCCTGTTGTTACAGTGAAGCTCCAGCTGGCCATGTTTACCTACCCAGGGTGTGAGGCTGCATGTCCATCTGTGAGGGGCCGCACAGCGCTGAGGCTTGCCCTTAAGTTTGGAACTTAGGAACTTTGAGAAATATTTCTTGTATGTTTTTCTACATGGTTACTTTTTTAGTGACAACTCTCTAGGTTTAGGTATATCCTTAAATTGCTAAGCATTGAGCACAAAGATTTACTCATTTGCTAGAGTGACATTTAACTTCTGTATTATACATTCAGTGACCATATAATTTACTATCCAAACCAAAACACTTTTAACTGTGAAAGGGGACATTATTAATAACTATACCAGGTCAACAGGCATAAACCAGGACTGTCTTGGACTATCTGAAATGTGTGATTATCCTATTTATACCTAATTATTTCCTTTGAAAACATTTAAGCAAGCCCAAATCACTTTACATAATGGAGAAAGTTGGGGTGGAGGTGGGTGTAGTAACTGTATGACACTTCTTAACTGCTACCCTATCAGCACAAATGTTGATGTCACTGAAGAGTACATAGATAACCATATCTAAAAGGAAGGATACATTTTAGAAATTAAAAATGAATGTCAAGGTAGTAATAATAGTAGCTGACAGTATTGATTGCTTACATGCCTTATTTATCCTTCAGCCACCCTATGAAGTGACTCCCACTTTTGTTATTCTTATAATTAGTTTTGATTAATAATATATTTGTTATTATTCCCATTTTTGTATTCTTATAATGATTAACCAAAAATAAAAATGTTAAGGACATCTTATTCCAAAGCCTATGTGTGTTTTAACTACAACACTATACTGCCTTCCTCTGGACATACTTCATATCTCTGTGATTACCTTTTTAAAAATATAGTCAGCTATACTCCCTTTTATGCAAAAGACAGCGGTAAAGAGACTCTCTCTCTGCCAGCTTGGCACTGCTGAGCCATGGCTCCGTGCTTTGTAGCCAGCCCAGTAATTCTGAAAGGGTTCGCTGGTGCCCAGAAAGTGAGTTTGCCACAGTACGGCTTCAACAATTGTTTTAGCGTGGTGCTCTTACTGGTCTAGTATTCTGATTACAGGACTTTAAACAGACGCAATAATCAGCTCTTTCTACTCCTCAGACAGGTGATTTTAGAATTATTGGACCACATACTCTAAGGAAAAAGCAGCCCTTCATAATTTTTTTTTCCTTTATGGATATATGACCCTTTAAAAAATATTGTCATTAAATGCATTCTAAATTAAGCTTCTGTTACCTTCTACATTGAGAAAGGAGAATGCACTAGTTTACACATAAGGCGTAGTTTGCATTATATGTTTTTATGGGATCCTCTACTATAATTGTGTACCGTGTGTCAGGTGCTCTGCAAGTTGCTTTATGTTTAGCTCATGTCATCTCACAATAACTCTATGACTTAGTTTATTTATTATCTCCCTTTTACATGTGATGAAATAGACACTTAAAAAATTGAAGTAATTAACTCAAGGTGTTACTACCAGAAGTGGCAGAGCAGGGATTTGAATCCAGGGAATCTGACTCCAAGGTCCTTGAATCTAACCACCGCACTCCTTATGAAGACTGCTTACTTGAAAGCTTCTACTTTTGAAGGAGGAAAAAAAAAAAAAGTGAATGCAGATGAGAAGTGTGAACTGTAACATGTGAGAGCTGAGTGTCATACTTGTCTGAATTTCTGGCTGGGCAGTTTAGTCTTCATATTTCATCTACCAAAGTGTGTACGTATTCCATTAGAATCACTAGAGGTGCTTCAAGAGCCTTGGGTAACAGAACCAAAGTTTTAATGTTGCAGCAAAGATATTTGTTCTGTGGGTGGTATGCTATTGGGATAGACTTGTACAAAAGAATCTTCAGGAAGACATTAACAGAAAAGACTCTACCAAACCCATTGGCAGCTGGTTAGTCATCTTGGCCCAGGGCACATTTTTAACACGGTAGGCCTGATAGCACAGTGGACAGTGCACCACTCGCTAGGGAACATACAGGGAGAACTGTAAAATGATGGGAGAGGCTTGTGGTAAAATACCAGAGTTTGTCGAACCACATAAAGACTTCACTCAAGTAGAAGCACTGAGTGTAATTATAATCTGCATAACGAAAATGTGAAAAGGTATCAGCTTTTCATACTTTCCAAACTTTGGAACAACTTAATCTGAAATCTTAACTTGAGAAGCTCTAGAGGGAGCTAATCTATTTATATACATATGTATTTTTTTAAAGACATCTCAAATCTCAACCGTGCTATTAACCAGACTGAGGATTCATTCATGCTCATACAGTAGTAATGATCTTCAAATTTATAAACGTACAGTAGTGTCAGATCTTCATCTGAAGGAAACATGGGTTATTTGATTTTCTTTGAGAATATTCTTTCCTGTACAAGTGATTCACATGCTGTAACCCTCACAGTACATATGTGTAACACATGTCAGAATTTAAAAAGAAAGTAATGGCTTTTGCTGATGAAAGAGTTTTAAAATATTTCCCTCAAAAACATGTTTAAAATATATATGCAAATATAAATATGGGTATACATGCACATATATACATCCCTACCCCTAAGCCACACTGGCTCTTTCGGGAGGTCCCCTTGGACTTTAAAATATAAGACATCTTTATTCTGAGTGCTGTGGCTGCTGGGTCACAAATATGGGAAATAAAATTATCTGTTTCTTCTTTTAGGTTAGGGTGAAGACAACCCAGTTCAGGATTCACTTCTTTTTCAGGTTGGCAGTATTGAATCTAGTATTAGGTTGGATTTATAATTTCCAGAATCCAAGGCCCTGGAGTAGAGACACGAACCTACCCCCACAGATTTCATGGTAGAGCATCCCTATAACATCAACATTTCCCTGCCTTCAAAAGCTTATCTTCTAAGCTAAGACAAATGGACAGCAACTTTTTCATTTGATTTAGTGGAAATAAAAGAGTCTTTATGTTTTCCTTTGCTAAAAGTAGCTCACGGTAGAGTTCTAGAAGAAATGAAATCCACAGAAAAGTTAAACAGTTTGTAGGTACAAAAAGGGAATTAAGGAACTTTTAGGGTGACATGAAGTATTTGAATTGGGCCAGGTACTTATGAAGATAGTAAGCAGATACATCATTTGAGGGCATTGGAGAAAGCATGGTGAGGGAGGTTAGGTGGACAGAAAAGGCCTCCCTGATTTCTGGGGAGAGATGGTAGCAGCCCTGTGGAAGGACCATATCCATGGAGGGGAGGAAAGGTAGCTGCCACTGACTGGCCCTCTCATTCCACCCTTCTGGTCCTCTGGTCTCCATCTCGCCAAATACTCTTACACTCAGATAAGCTGTCTTATCTTGTTATAGTTACTTAATGTTTAAAATCATACTCATACTCTGGAAGAAAAAAAATAATAAGTATTATTTTTCTCTCAATTTCAACCCCATCAAAAATTTTAATAATAAGATGAGCCTGCATACAGATGGTATATGTTTTTACTGTTCAAAGTACTTGATATTTATTGGGTTAATTTTGTCAGACTGGGAGCAGGCAGTACAATGAAGGAAAGAGCAGATTAATTGTGTATAAGCTAAGGTGAAAAGACACTATAACAAAAATGGAATAGATGAACAGAATTAGGAAGGGGAAACAAAAATATCAGGTGACAGCATCAAATATTTGTATTAATTCTCAAATCATCAGTATGATTTATAGAAATATTTAACTTTCCCTGTTATCCTATACATCATTTATTGTAGAACTATAGTAATAATTTTTAATGCTGTTGATAGTATGATTTTGCTCATGGCTGATTTCTCTTAGCATGAGTTTCAGAATTTCAACATTCTTTACTGATTTGAATTTGGATTTTTTTAAACCGTTCTTTTAAATGTCCAAGTCAATGAAATATTGTGTATATGAAAATGGAATTAATCAAATGAGTTTATTTATATAAGAGTGTAATAGTTTATTACTGAGAAATAGACCCCATGTGATACAAATGAAAGAACACAAGACATAAAGTCATGGTCAAGTCAGAGCTGTGTCACTTTACCTGGCCACAGATATAGAGTCATATCTGTGTGGCCTTTAACCAGTTTCAAAGCTTCAGTTTCCTCCTCTGAAATGGGGAAAATGATACAAGGTTTATATACACTTCAGTATTATTTCAGAGTGAAGTGAGATTGACTATGTATTCATTTTGAAATGTATGAAGTGCTACTCAGATAGAAACAAATATTATACACACAAAGAAAAACAAACAGTATTTTAATTTTACCATACATTAATTAAGCCATGAAACTTTAGGATGTTGACGTCTGGGTTATCAAAATTTTTTTTTCACTTTTATTCAACTCAATACCATACTGCCATACTGAAGACATTATAACAAAAAAAATAATGCCATCTTTCTTTTTTGAAAGATTGGTATTGAGATCACAAACTCTTAACATTTTTAGAAATTAAGATCCCTCTAAGAATCTAATGAAAGCTAAGCATCCTCTCCCAGAAAAATATTCATGTCACATACAGACAGAATTTTGCAAAGAATTTCAAAGGTGTTCATATCCATGGATCCTAATAAAAACCACATCTCCACCTTAGGTTGACATATAGTAGGACTTCAGTCATATGGCTTCTTTCCTTTCAGATTTCTGGGTTTTCCAGACTATCATGGTCTTCTACTGTGGACTTTTAAAGAAGTTATTTTCCTTCCCAGCTGTGCCTCCACCCATTCCTTGCTTTAGCTGTGTTCCATCTAAGGTCTGTCTCTTAAACAGTCTTGATTCCTGTGTTCAGTCTACCCCCGCCCCCCCACTGCCATTCTCCAGCATTTTTCGTCACTGCTCATCCGTAGTGGAAGCAGTAAGGGAGAGAATGGGAGCTAGGAACCACACCAACAGATGCAAGAAGCAGAGGCTTTGGACGGAAATGGCAGTTGCAAGTAGTTCCAGTGCTACCAGTTGCAGCAAGGCCAAAGAGGAAAACAGTCTGAAAAACTAAAATGTTAAGATTTTCACCGATTTAAAATTCTACTATGCCTAAACAGTCAAATATTTGAAATTTTTTGTTACTGGGTTCATTTGTAAACAGCTCTTGATTGAGATCCTCTGGAATTTGACCATTCCCCTCCTCTAGTAATATAATATGGAAGGAAGTGCTCTTTAAACTGTAAAGAACCATAACAATGTAAGGGAGTATCATGCTGGATGATTAATGTGGTTTGATGTGATGTGAAGAAAAGTTACAGATCATCACCATCCATTGTGTGAAATGTCAGCCAGATGAACAAACAGACCAAAGTTTTTTCGCTCTGGTAGTCAGTCTATCAACTGTATATTTTTCCAGGTTTGTAGAATTTTAATCCCCAGATTTTCTACTTTTGCACTAAATCCTCAGCCTTTTCAACTGTTAATTTTATATCATTTCACAAATGGTCCTCAGTATCTAGTGCCTTCAGACACTGCCACCTTAAATGTAAGTCAGCATGTGTCAACAACAACCAAAACAAAATTCAGCACAAATATTTATAAATGCAGACATATTCTTAGACTACCAGAAGAGTGTGGTGTTCTTATTTAGTAACTTCAACAACAATCTTCCTAGATCTCTAAGTGTTCCTGTTTAGAAAATGAGAATAAGGACATATAAGTTCTTCATGAGCCAGGTGGATTCACTGTTGTGGAATTTGGGGGGTTATTATCCAATGTCAGTTTAAATTTCTATGTTCTAGTGCCATTGTAATCCAGTGATAATCTATTTTTAAAATAAAATCTAGAAGCAGGTAGTAAACTGCTTAATAATGAATGTGAAGTATTGAATTAGAGTATTATTTTATGCTTTTAAAAATATTATTGGTACTGCCAGGTGAAGTTTTGCCGTAATATTATGGTGTTCATAACCAACGTTGATTTTTAGATTTGCACATTACATAAGCAGAAACCACAAGGCACAAAGATTTAAGGTGCAGGAATGCTGCTGAGGCAGCATTAACAGTGAATTAGATTCCCATTAGGTACTGTTTAGTGAAAGGGGATGTTCATATGCAGGGTTTAAAGAAATTTAGGAGAGAGACATTTTTAATTCAGAATGCCAACAGGCATCATTTGGTATCAGAAGTGTGGCTTGCATTGTTTTCTGTGTGAGTGTTCATCACCATTCAGAATTCTCCCTTTTTTTTAATGCAGTAACGTATTTTTGATAGACAATAAATTAATAGTAAATGATAGAGAAATTGCTCTTTTTTAGAGGGAGAAAAGACATTTGATGCAAAGAAAGAGTGAAGGCATGGCTATAAAATTCAAGGCTACTAGATACTGTATTGAAACTACTTTCTTTATTAAGCTTTCTTATATTTGTTGTGTCAAATCAGTTACTAGTGTTAGTAGAGTTAGAATGTTTATGATTCTTTTAATCTAGAACTATTATTTCTCAGTTTCTTTATTTTGCAGACCACTGATGAATTCTTCCATTTCTTCAAGCCAAGTGGCTCTTTTTTTAAGTTTTAGAACAATTTAATTTTATAGAAATAACATTCTATAGAAACAAGTTAAAATGTAATCATTTTTCAGCCTAAAAGAAAGCAAAATGACATTGATAATCTTTGAAGAGAAAGATCTTTGTGGTCATTTAAAAGACCAAGGAATTACAAGGCCATGGTGAAGAGCAGGCTAGTTAAATTGGAAAAGTCAAAGACATCTTTCTTTACTGATGTGCCATCTACTAAAAATTAGCAGAAGTTAGTCCTAAGTAGCTAACAGTGAACCCCTGGTACAACTCCCTGAAGCACTGAAATAGGACGTGGTAGAAGAAACTTATAAAAGAAGCCCTCAGGGATTCCTCTTTTTTTCCCCTGTGATGCCTTTAATCCTTGAATTGTCAAACCACGTGGAAAATAATAGAGCTGCGTAGTTCTAAGACTTAAGTGGTATTGTCTTTTGCAAAGAAAATATTAGGTCTTTTCACACCTCTGTACAAGAATAAGGCATGTGTTCAGTGTAGAAAAGAGTAAATTTGAGCAAGAGATGCATATTGCTTTTTCATGTTTAATATATTACTGTTATCTATGACTAAGCAGATTGCACCCAGTAGGGAAAAAAATTGTGGCCAATATTTTATTTTCCTTTTTAAAAACAGATGATTCAACGAGAAGCAGATGTGAAAAGTAAGGTGACTGCTGTGGCGTTGACAGACTCTGTTCACAATGTGTGGCATCAAGAAGCTGGCAAAACGATTCGAGAATGGATGAGAGAGGTGAGATGATTTTTTTCTGTGCTGAGATGAATGAGTGTGAGCCTTTATATCTTGAGCAGCCCCACTAACTTATATCACCTCCCACCGCCAAATTCCCTTTCTGGAGGCAGAAAGAGGGAATAGAGAAAACTAGACATGGTTGAAATAATAATAGGAAACCCTTCTGAAGAAAGACTACTTTTTTGAAAGCCCTCCTCCCATTTTTCTTTCTCTTTTTTCTTTTTTTGGCTTTCTATAGAATATCCCCGTTTTCTTTCTCTTTTTTTTTTTTTTTTTTTTTTTGGCTTTCTATAGAATATATGTATGCATACAGTATATAGTAGGAACTTTGGCTGAATAAGGTCATGACCTGTTAGGAAGTTATTATTCCCTGATTTTTAATTTTGGTATTTAGCATTGGTACTGCTTAATTACAAGAAACAAGCCCAATATACATTGTCTCATTCTTTTCTTCAGAAGTGGTCGATAGGTGCCCCTCTTAAATGGATGGCTCACTGCTGCCAGTAGGGGGAGAAGAAGTGAAAAGCTGAAATAGTGTTTTGCAGACCCTTGAGCTAGGAGAAACCCAGGGGCTGGTCATGGTCCAGCCTCAGGCTAAGAAAGCTTTTTCACGCGTCCTAAGGGCTTGTGAACCTGAGAATTTACAAGGACTCATTGAACATGCTCCCATTTTTCAAACAACTTTCAGCTCATTATTTCCTTGATTCCTATTACAGATATATAGCTGAAATTTCTTTTTTACTTATATTCACCTTCCTGATATTATAAGCAATTGACATTAGCCACGTCATGCTTTAGCAATTGTTTAATCAGATCAATACTTATATTTATATATATGAATGAGCTGCTTGACCTTCCTGATTTTCTTCCAGTTTTTTTTTTTTAATAGAATACCCAGGTATTTATTCAGCTGACCTCTCACCATAGGTACAGTAACTTCTGCCAGTCCTCATGGTGCACCATAAGGACCAGAGAGTTAATGTTTGAAAAGAGTTTTGAATAAACAGAAGGACTAGGCTATATAATCCCCTAGTGGTGTTATCATATCCCCAATCTGTTTTCACTGTTGTTATTCTCCATTAGAAAAAGTATTTTCATCATGCAGAAGTCCAAAATATTTTTACTCCTCACAATGAACATATAAAGGTGGGGTTTTTTTTAATCTATTCTAACACCCAGGTGTTTTTTGACCACATTACTTTTCTCCTTTCTCGTTTCACAATTTAGCTACATCCTTAATTTTCATTACCAAGGACCTAAATTCTTCCAAGAGAAATATTGTGTATTTTATGACTGTACTTTCTTATGCAGTTTATTGGTCCAAATGGATACATAAACAGCTCCCAGTATTATATAACTAGTAAGGTTTATAAATGATCTGTTGGTACCTTTTTCCCCCACACACAGCCAATGTAGAATTTAGGGCTTATCCCAAACAAGAAGCATCCCTGTTTATCATGTTTTTTGATTACGAGTTCTTCATGTCTCATTCCAGGTGACAAATATAACAGAATTTATTTAGATTTACTTTTTAAGTATTTCTAAGATCGGATTAGGCATCCCCTAAAAATCAGCATATGTTAATCTGTGCATTTTTTCATCTGACTGAAATAGGCAGTAATTGAATTTATCTTAATTTTGTCAAAGCTGTCAATAATTTTTTTGCAGACATAGCTTTTATAAAATTTTTGAAAATTTTATAAAATTTGATAAATGACCTAGTTCTTTCAATTCCCTTGATTATGCCTTAGGCATAAAGAAGCGTGAAGAGTTTTGTGTTATGACGTACCAAAATTCAAACCCCAGGTCAATCACTTACCTAGCTGTGTAGTCCTGGACAAGTTTCTTAATATCTTTGAGATTCAATTTTCTCATCTATAAAATATAATACCTATCTTATAAACATGGCTGGGAAAAAATGCATGTAAGGAAACAGCACAGTTGTTGGCACTTTAAAGAAGTTCAGTAAATCACAGCTATTATTATTGTTACCTTTTCACCCCAAATAATATAAGCTAGATGAACACTGTTCTCCTTTTGTTTCATGAATGATTTGCATATTCAAAATATCTTACAAAAGAGAAGTAATTCAGAACAAGGGGTTAGGAGAACTGAGTATTGATAATGATGCTGGCTTAGTCACTCACTAGGTAAAACAGTAATTAAGGAGCTAGAATGAACTACCTGGGTCTACCAGGTACTCTGCCAAGGCTTACTGTCTTTAGAAAGCCACTCTGCCTTTCTGGGCCTGTTTCATAATTGTGAACTAGACATAATAATTCCGATTTCATCTATTTCATGAATTATTGTGAGAATCAAAGGTGATAACCAAGAGGAAAACCCCTTGAAAACCAAATGGTACTACATAAAGAAATCAACTGTATTATTGTAGAAAACACTGTAAGATCCCAGAGATAAAAATGATTAGATCATTGTTGATGGGGCTTTGAAATCATCCCTGCTCAGAGCTCTCCACTGAAACAAGAGCAAAAAAAGGGATATCTTTCAGATGTCCTTGCAGGAACTCACCTCAATGTGTGATCCCCTAGTGGAGAATTCAGTGTGGTTTAGCAAGGTTAGAGTCCAGGATTTCCCAACACTCAGGATGAAACAGCGTCCCCTCTTCTTTCTCCTTTTCAGTCCCTGTGCACTCTGCAAGACTCCGTGAAATACTGAAGAGCAAGCAAGCCTGGATTCAGCGATTAGAAAGGGCAGTTGTCTTGAGCACAGGTGTTGGGAGAAGCCGTGGCAGGGCAACCTTTGTGCCCTCCACCGCCCACTGCCCTACCACCTCGCTGACTCCAGCTCCATTTAAAGTCAGCTCAGAAACTGAGAGAGTTTGCAGATATCCCCGCCAAGAAAAACACCTCAGCTGAACTGGCACGTTATCCATAAAAACACCAGTCTGGTTGTAGATGAAGCCTCAGTGCTTTTGGCCTCTTGATGATTGGCTCCATTATTTCACCAAACAGATTGGCTCCATTATTTCACCAAACAGATTGGCTCCATTATTTCACCAAACACTGCTTTAAAATGTGGAAGTAAGATAATGGTACAAATTGCCTAGTCATTCTTGTTGTACTACAAATTAGTAAAGCTGTTTGTTGTTTTACAAACATGTTTAAATTAATATGGTAAAGTTGCCGATGTTAAGTATTCATTTACTATAGAAAGCTGATTTTTTAAAATTAGCACAGTGAAAGAAGGTTAAGTACTGTATTCTTGTATTAAGTGTATAACTTTAAAATTACGATTTCTTTTAAAGAAAGAAGGTCAGGGCTTCCCTGGTGGCGCAGTGGTTGAGAGTCTGCCTGCCAATGCAGGGGACACGGGTTCAAGCCCTGGTCTGGGAAGATCCCACGTGCCACGGAGCAGCTGGGCCCGTGAGCTACAAATACTGAGCTCTGCGCGTCTGGAGCCTGTGCTCCGCAGCAAGAGAGGCCGCGACAGTGAGAGGCCCGCGCACCGCAATGAAGAGTGGCCCCCGCTTGCCACAACTAGAGAAAGCCCTCGCACAGAAACGAAGACCCAACACAGCCAAAAATAAATAAATGAATAAATAAATTTAAAAAAAAAAAAAGAAAGAAGGTCAAAGAGGGCTACTATGGCAATGATTCCAAACGAAATATACTCCCAACCAAAAGACCAAGCATACATACTAAGCCAGCCTCATGAGAAGAGGTAGAAAGTAACCAAAGGCAGCTCCTGAAAGGAACTTCTTACCTCAGGCTCCAGGCCTGTAAAGTCTGAGTGAACAAGGATGAACCCACTTAACCTAAGAAGGACATTATGCTAAGTGAAATAAGCTAGACACAGAAGGAAAAATACTACACGATATCACTTATATGTGGAATCTTAGAAAGTCGAGTACACAGAAGCAGAGAGTAGGATCGTGGTTACCAGTGTCAGGAAGGTGGGGAAACAGGGAGATGTTGGTCAAAGATTGCAGTGGTATAGAATGCACAAGTCTAGAGACCTAATGTACAGCATGATGACTATATTTAATAATACTGTTTTGAATACTGGAAGTTTGCTAAGAGAATGGATTTCAGGCTGTTTTACCACACACACTGAAAAATGCTAGCTATGTAAAGGAGAACATGTTAATTGGCTTGACTGTAGTTATTTCACTATGTATATGTATATTAAATCATCATGTTGTACTTAAATATATAGTTTTTATTAAAAAAAAATGGCTGAGTGGGTGAATGTCATTTCCTGACATACCCCTGGCCTCTGAAAGTCTCCAGCCAAGCCCGATGTATGGTTCTACGTGATAGTCATGAACCCTTAGCCATCACCATTCAGTTCTGAGTGTCAGTCCTGGAAACACAACCTGATAAGTAGTAGTTGTTCTTGTCTGAGGAGGACACAATGCCTTCCATATTAAGCATCAACCTCTAGACACTGATGATTTATAACTCATAAAAATGAATAAAAATCTACACTCAACCAGGGCAGCATGCATCTCCAAATACTTCCAAATATCTGGCACAGGAATACCTAGTACCTACTTTTCTCTTTAAACATAGTATATTAAGTTGTAAAGTTTTTATAAAGTGTTTTAATTCATTTCATATCTACACTGAAATATTGTCAACCTTGGTTTAAATAGTCACTCAGCACTGTTTTGGCCTATAGGCACTTCTAGTTTATACTAACAGCTCCCAAACTTTTGGATTTCACAAAGAAGGCAATTTACAACCACAAAAACCTAAAGTTTTAATTTTAATTTTAAAGTCATAATTTCAGAGTAAAAGACCTTTAAAGCTGAAAACACTTAACTTTAAGACACTCACTGTATTGCCTTTTTTTCTCTTATTCCCTCAGACCCAGAGAAATTGTAGTTACAGGATCCATCCCAATCTGCTGGCTCTGGCTAAGGGCTTCTTTCTCTCTGCTTGTTGGTCGGGATGAGGCGGGGCTGCATCTGAGGCTCAAGCATGGCTCTGTTGGTACCTCTAGTCCAGCATGCCTTGTTGTCTGCTCAGGGCAACTGAGAATAAGATCTCTGAGGTCTGGGAACACACTCCAGCATGATCTGGGTTTAGATAGGGCCTTCCTAGTGGGCTGCTTCTGTCGTCATCCAAGACACTTAGCTAGTGTTCATCTCAACTGAAGAGCTGGGATAGGGTTCAAATTGGGGCATTGAGAAGAGGGATAAAATAAGCATTAGAAAAACAGTGAAAAGAGATTTGGTTTCTAAACTATAAAAACACATCTCAGAATAGGGGGTTCCATTTGATAAGATGGAATTTCAGATAGATTGAATTCATATGTAGTGGCTGTATGTCTTTCTCATATTTCCTTCTTTACATATATTTCCCAGTTTGTTTACATTATTTTGTTTCATTATACTCTATCATATGGCAAACATATTTTTAGCTTGTTTTGTCCTTTTCTCTCTATATTTTTCCCAGTGGGATAGAAATGTCACACAAACATGCACATACCATACGTATGCGTCAACTTATGGTATCAAACCTTTACAATTCTATACCAGTACTTTGTCATTGCAGAGAACTTTTGGACACATTTACTTTAATTATAGGATGTTTGTTTTCTACCCTACTTTTATGAGAGATCAAAGCCTAAACATGTGCCTAGATAAAAACTGAAATTTCAGGATCATAAAATGTAAACCTGTGTTTTGTTTTAAATGTTTGAGTTAAAGGTGACCTGGATAAAATCCATTTTGTTCAGCTTTTAATGTCAATGATGAGTTAGAAAATGACTAATCGCCTTAATACTATAATGTACCATCACTGTTACTAATACTGGAAATATCCTATAAGACATAGTTTTACATATGTGAAGTGTAAGTGAACAGTATTAAGACTGACATATCACCTGGGTAATAGCCGACTCTCATCAGATTTGGAGGTACTACTAGGATGAATAATAATTAAAATATATACCTAATCGCTGCCTGTCTGTCGGTAGAGCTAATTGCTGTCATTGAAAAGACTAAATTGTTTAAGAAAAAGAGAGAGAAAGAGAAAGTCATTCTTCATTGAAGCTATCTCCCTGTATCATTGGAAACCTATTTTTAGTACCTATAGAAGTCATGATTTTTGAATTTATTAGGGATTGTGATGAATGATAAAACAAATCATCCATTTACATATCTTGACACTGCTTTGGAGAATACTCATTTCTTACAAGCAAGTGTCACACTGTATATAAAAGCTGGCTAATTGTGTGCTAATCTTCTGCATTATCTAGAACTCTCTGAGGTGGTATTCTATCAATAGTAATATTAATTTTATTTATTTCAAATGTACGAAATATCTTCTAAAACCCTATTTCTTTTATAATTTCTTCTCCCTTACATTGTATAATTTTGCATTCAGCTGCTAATTAAGATTAGGAGTGAAAATTATAGAATATATATCCACTTTAAACCCTCAAGCTTTTATAATACATGAAGATAGTAATATTTTATCCATTTTAAATGTAAAAAGAGAGAAAGCAAAGCAGTTAAGAACATTACTAGATGTTGTGTTTGTTTTCATGGTTTTTTTTTTCCACACAGTTCAATAGTTTCATTGATCTACTGTTTCTTACAAAAATCTGCCATGCTTTGTGAACTTCACTTTCTAATCTCATACAGCAACCCTTCCTTTATGTTATTCCTGCTCTCCCTGGTCCCAGAACAGTAGGGTTGCCTTGACAAATCTATTCAAAAGCCGTTCCTCGGCCTTTATTGGTGGGGACTGGGGCCTTTGAAATTCTCTCCTCACTGCAACACAGCTGACATCTTCTTCCAGACAGAATGAATTAAGGAAATACAATAAGACACTTGATCTACCAGTCAAGGATCTTTCCACAGTGAGGACGGATTCCATGGTACACAACCAGGACAGCAAGCATCTAAAAATACACAATACATGCTTGTTTACCAGAATAGCAATCAGCGATTTTTCCAATATGATTGATAGGATGATTTCTTATAAAATAAAATCTGTCTGGAAATTCATTGTGTTTGTGTGTGTGTCTGTCTGCATGTGTGTGTGTGTGTGTGTGTGTGTGCGCGCGTGTATGTTGGAAATTTTTTTAAAGCCATATGAGGTTAATCACATTTTTAAAGCCAGACTTCAAATACACACTTAAAATGTATGGAAGGAATATAGATTATTTTTATTTTATCTGTCTGAGTTGTAAATCATCATTATCTTAGAGGTTTATCCTTAATATTGAAGCCTTTGTGTCCTCAGACACACAGCTACAATTCACCAGGTTGTGTTTCTTTTGAACTGTTTGATACAGCCTTCATTGAACCAAGTTGAAGTAAAAATTGAATGATAGTAGATTTATATGGGCCAGATTTTGAGGAGTAATTGCAAAATTTATTTCCTCTAGTATTACAAAGACAAAGAATATAGTTTTAAAATATCACTATTCTTTCACATGTTCAAATTAATATTTATTTCCATCTAAAAGTTAAAAATAGATATCCTTTTCAATTTCTTTTAATTAAAATCCTAGCCCTCTCTTATGAGTATATTGCATCATAGTTCACAGAAGGTTACATGTCTTCTTAATATCAGGACAGATAACTTGCTGAATTGTAGAAGATGAACTCTTTTCCAGTCCTATTGGTCATGAATAATTACTGACTATTTACATAAGAGAATTTTTTACAGAGTATGGAAAATAGAGTATACTTATAGTGGTTGATTGTATAGGATAACTTAATCTCTACAGCCTAACAAGTTGGTCTTGCCTTAAATTATGTTTCAACAGAACATTGTCTCTATTACATTGCAGAACTGTTGTAATTGGGTCTCTAGCTCAGAGCCGTTGGACACATCAGTGGAGTCCATGCTGCCTGACTGTCCCCGAGTCTCAGCAGGTATGTGTTTGATGAGAGATGTATAGAGTGCTTTTTATTAAGGTGAAAAAATATGCTAATGAAATGTGGAATTCTATTTTGTGAATTAAGCATGTTGTTCTGCCTTGAATCTTTGAATGAATTATTGGTAACATACAGCATGGGTCTGACCTACTACCAGAAGTGCATTAAGTAGCTGAAGATGCTTACCATCAAACTCCGTAAAGATGAATAGGTGAAACAACGTGAGAGTAATTTAGACAGTTGCTGTTGAAGCTTAGGGAGATTAGATGTACATAAATGGAAAATTAGGACAAGGAAAATTAGGCAGGATCTCAGAGTATTTGTCTCTGATTGATTACCAATTCAGTGATCCAATAGGCAGTCAAGACTGTGAGTTCAGAGAAGAGACATTGCTGTGGCCTAGAGTCTAGAGAAGTTTTTCATGTAAAAGATTTTGGCTGGACCTTGTGTGTTAGATAGGACTTGGATTATAGGAGGACATGCAGGGTGGTATTCTAGGCAAAAGAAACAGAGCAGTATAAGGAGTAAGGGCTGGAACGTTTCAGAAGACTCATAGGGGGCAAAGACAAGACTGGCCTGTCCACTGAAAGAAAAGACGTAGCGGGGTGAGCACCTGAGGAAGCAGGCGAGCTCCAGACAGTTGAAGAGTGGCATTGATTTCCATCCTAAAAGGTGGATTACTTTAGTCTCTAATCTCTAGGTAAGAGGAAGGAGTGACATTTTTCATTACTTTCTGATTTTGGCTTTCACAATTTTGATAGTAAACACAAACTGAGCAGTGGTGTCTGGTTATGTTACAGAACAGAAATGGGTTTGCTTTGGTCATAGATGCCAGAGAATGAGTAGAAGTTTTGAACATGAACTACCTCATATAACAACCATAAGAGATAGCTAATCGCTAAGCAAAGTTGCGTACATGTTTACATATTTGAAGGAAATAATTTGGAGAACAGTTCAACTACTAGGTAAAGAACTTTTATTATAATTAAATTTCACCATCATTAATACCTAAACTTAAACTTGAACTGAGCTTCACTATCATTATAACTAAACCTTTCAGGTCTGTCAATCAGGGTTCAGTCAGAGCAACAGACTACTAGGTGATATATATGCTACAGTGTGTGTGTGTGTGTGTGTGTGTGTGTGTGTGTGTGTGTGTGTGTGGTGTACATTAATTACAATATATTGTCTTTATTATCAGTGATTATGTTCTATAAAGTCTCTGAGAACACTGAATTAGTGAATACTGAATCATCACTCCTAGGGAAAATACAGGGTTAGGTTCCTGCAAGCTTCTGGTCACATTTTCATTGACCAATCAATATATAACTTTGTTTTATGTGTGTTTCAGTTTAAAGACGCCTTATTTAATATATATTGTTGATTCACTAACATTGAATTCACAGTCAACAGCATTGTAACTCATGCCCTAATGGGACTTATTTTCTCCATAAGACACATCACTGTCTTAACACTTCAGCGCTATACTTGGACGCCATTTCGGAGAACAAAATCACCAACAAAAGCACAAAAATGTGAAAAACATGGCACTAAATAGTCTGCGAAAAGGACACTTGTTTACAGTACAAGAACTGGAACAAGAAGGCGAAGCATGGCCTTGTTTCACCTTAGTTAGGAATGTGTGTGTTGAGCAACTCAAATTTTTTACCACGCTGCACACGTGCATATCCACAAATGACCACAAAAGCACCATGAGTATTGATTTGGGGGTTTACAAATAAATTTTGATAAGTAGGTGAATTCAGAAATATGGAATTCACAAATAATGAGGATTGACTATGTATAGTAAAGGATTTATTACAGAGATTTGACCTGGGATTTGATCAGAGCTGGTTACGCAGTCTCTATAAGAATGTCGACTTGGCAAGCGATGCTGGAGCTTAGTCTACAGAGCAGACAGTTGTTAAGGGAAGATGTTATGTAAAGGGGTGGAGAGCAAGAATGAGCTGGAACCCATAAGCATGAGCTGGAGCCCATGAAGATGGACTTAAACCCATGTCAGTTCTTGTGGCTTCTGTCCTTGGTGGTGTGGGTGTCCTTTAGAAGCCAGTGCCCTTTGTCCTGGTAACCACTGCCTTGTGCCACCAAGTGAACCAGCAGATAAACAGCGTGTGTGAGCCTGAAATTGTTGCTGCTTCACTTTAACTCTCCAAATTTCCCACAGAAGTCTCCCTTTTGTACCATTCTAACTAGAGACACACAGATTGAAAAGGAATTCTGGGAAATGTAGTTCAGCCTAGCCAAATTGCCACATTACAGAGCCTCCACAGTTCACCCCTTGTCAACTTGGCACTCGTATACATCTCCTTAAACCAGAAAATCTCCAAACGAAGACATTAATGAAGTCTTGCTTCCACCTAACATGATACAACTATCCCGTGTACAATCGAAAACACACTGAAAAGGAGGATACAAAGCCCATTTTTTGTCCTTGGCTGATAGTTCATTCTTCTCATCTTTGGTATCCTGTAGTTTAAATACTGAGAGATAAAGCTAATTACTATTGACACATCTTACATGAGATGTTAAGGGAATAAGAGAGAAGAAAACAAAAATATTTAGTATATATATTCATATCAAAATGAGGAAATACTCATAACTATTACATTCCTCATTTTTGCAACTGGTCATGTAGTTGTAGCTGGTATGTATAACTACCTTCATTCCATATTCTCTTTGCTTTCAGCAAGCACCTCAACTGGTCATGGTCTCTTGCCTGGTGGGATGACCTGTATCTTCATTCCTGAAGGGTCAGGGCTATTAGCAATCCTGCCTGACTTACATTATTGTAGTTTTCTATTGACACGAATCACAGAAAACATTAACAGATGACCTAGAGAATTTCCTGCACTACAAACACTCCTATTTACCCCCATTGTGTAGTAGCAACTCAGTTTTTCCTTAGTAATCAGGATCAATCACCCTAGCCAATATAGTAACACTCTCTGTTGCTTGTTAATCCAGTGGTATAAGGATTCCAAAGTGGCAAGATGGCAGTTTCAGCTTTCAGTTCAGTGGAATCATTCACCTCATGGAAGCATTCCTCCGTATGGAACCTTTAGACCAACAGAGCCTAAAGTCATGGGAATGGGAAGCAGTAGTTTTGCTAGTAGATTACTAAGGGTGATGAGAAGAGAATCCAGCCCCATTTCTACTCCTCATTCCTAGATCTGGGAGAAACATCACAGTGTATTAAAGGCTGATGTAGAGCACATAACGCACCTGGGAGGACATTGTCTCAGCTCTACAAGGTATTGTCACCTAACCAGGCACCGTAACTGTTCAAAAAGTCATTCCACCATTCTGTCAAGCCTACTGCTTAAGGATAGTGGGGAGCATGGTAATACCAGTGAATGCTGGCAGATCTCAGGCTCTTGCTTGTTCTCTTGCTTGCTCCCTCTGATGGAAGCCAGCTGCCACGTTGTGAGCTGTTCATGCAGAGGCCTATGTGGTAAGGAATCGGTGTCTCTGGCTGAGAGCCAGTGAGGATCTGAAGGCTGCCAACAGCCGCGAGAGTGACCTTGGAAAAGGATCCCCTCCCAGTTGAACCTTGAGATGACTGCAACCTTAGCCAACACCTTGACTGTGGCCTTGTGAGAGGCCCTGAGCTAGTCATCCAGCTAAGCCACACCTCAGGTGCTGGGGCTGATAAATGTGTTTTGTTTTGAGCACATTTTGGAGAATTTTGGAGACGACTTGTTCCACATCGGTAGATAATTAATACAACAGGCTTACTTCAACTCTGGTGGTCGCTCAAGCCTAAGCAGAAAGAAACCTTAACTTTTTTTGAGACTAAAGCTTTGTAAGGTTCTTCTTTTCTCTGATACCTTAGGGTTTAAGAGCAACTCTTTCAAAAAAAGGCACTAAAATGCTCTTTGAAGGCAATTTATTCCTACCCTTTCTCTTCCACTACCTCATTAGACTTTGTGGTACAGTTTACCAAAGATAAGATATTGTTTCTTCTTTATCACACTCATTTGATCCTATACTAAGTCGTTAGCTCTTCTCTGAGCTTATACTTAAGCTTATACCATTCAGCTCTTCTCTGACCAACTTTTTCGTAGAACAGAACTTGCTACTTTCTGTAACCTTCTATTTCCTGTGGGTGTTTATTCCAACAAATTTGGCTTAAATCAGAAGGAGATTTCATGTATACTCCGCAGCATACACAGTTGTCCCCCACTTTATGAAAGCTTACTTTATGCCACTTCACTTTTATGAAAGACCTGCATTAGTACCTGTTTTCATTAACAGAAGGAAATCCAAAGAGGATTTTTACTTTTAGGAAGAAAGGCGAAAGCAAAGATAGCATTCAGCATTTGTTTTCAGGGAGCCGTTACAGAGGCAGCAAGTACCCTGAGCTGCAAGAGTGGCACCACTAAGCTCCTTCTCGGGGAACTACACTCTGCATCTCAACATCAAGTTGCCATAGCTTAACTGCGCATGTAAACATCCGTGCCTTATCTCGATTTATTTTGGGCATCCACTAGCAAGAGTGCCCTAAGGTAGTTGCTTCTTCACTTTACATCATTTTGGCTTACGAAAGGTTTCACAGGAGTTACTCTACTTTCAGATAGTAGGGGAAACCTGCATCCATTTATTCCTCAAATATTTATTGAGCAATTATTATGTTCCAGGTACTGTTCTGGAAGCTGGGGACATAGCAGTGAACAATAGCTTATAATGACTTTTTTTCCCCCAAAAAAACTGTTTCCTGGCCCTCTGCCAGTGGGTAGTTTGCCCCTTTTGAATCTGGCATCAACACTAGGTTGCATCAATTGAGAGAACAGTTAGGGCCAGTACCCCCAGCATTTTCCATGCCTACTTATAAAAATTGAACAGGTTTTCAATCAAAATCAGCGATTTCCCTCAAAGAGTCCTAAAAAAATGTTGAACATTTTTTATGACATGATCAACATTATTATGACATGATAAAAATGGAATTTTAAAGATTAATTTAGTAAATGAATAAAAAACAGGAGCAAGAAGCCGGAGGCAGTAGACTCAGCAGGATGTGACAATAAAGCCAGTATATGTGGTTGATGGTGTGAATTGGAGTGGTGGCAGTGGGAACAGAGAGGATAGGAGAGCTGTAACAAATATGACTTGGGAATAATCTACGCTCCTTGATGATAAACAGATTGAATGTGGAAGCTAAGGGGAGGGAGAAGACAATGATAAGCTCCGATGAAAAGTAACTGGGATAATGAAAATGTCATTACCAGAAGTACAGGGGAGCTGGAGGGGGAAATCAATTATGGGCAAGAAATGATGAAATTGTTTTATGACCTACTTAATTGAGATAATGATATTTGAGGTGATGGCAGGAAATTCAAGTAGAAATGGCAAATGTTGTTTAAGTACCTTTGAAAGACTTGAAATTCTCTGATTAATAACCCTGTTACTATAATTTAAACTGTTAAGATTATTTGAAATTTTCTATGTGTACTGACCACAGGTTAGTAATGGATGTCCAGACTATCTGTTCAATTTAGTGAAGGCTTTTTTTTTCTAGATTTCTAAATTACGAAGTTTTTTTTCTTGTTATGCTTTGCTTTTTATCTTTTGACTGACGTTTCATGGTCAAAGCAATGAAATTACCTGTAAAAACACATACTCATTTAATATTGAATTTTTTCCTTTATTACTAAATATGTTTCCCTTTACCCCCAAAATAGATCTAATGCTCATAAAATCTCTATTTTATGAATGTTGTTTACCTGTGCATATATATTTTAAAAGCAGGTATAATAAAATTTTTTAATTGTACTTAAAATACACTGATAATTATTTTCAGTACAGTCACATTGTTTTTATTTTTCTTTTGAAAGCAAATGTAATACTTGACAACTCCACACTTAAGAATTGTCAGCATTATATCTTATATTGTACTCAAAATGAAGTCTGACTTTTCAGTTATTATAACATATAGTGAACGGTGGATATTTGAGGGATCTTGAATACGTGCCAAGTGACTGGTTCCCCCACTTCTTTATATTTTTTAATTGTACTTAAAATACACTGATAATTATTTTCAGTACAGTCACATTGTTTTTATTTTTCTTTTGAAAGCAAATGTAATACTTGACAACTCCACACTTAAGAATTGTCAGCATTATATCTTATATTGTACTCAAAATGAAGTCTGACTTTTCAGTTATTATAACATATAGTGAACGGTGGATATTTGAGGGATCTTGAATACGTGCCAAGTGACTGGTTCCCCCCCTTTTTTATTTTTTTTTTTTCTTTTTTTTTTTTTCCCACTTCTTTATTTTAATAGTATTTCGTACTAGTGAAAATCGGCGCATTGAAAACATGTTATTCAGAGAAACATATAATAGGTTAATAGGATATATGTTTATTGTATAGCTCACATTTTGGTTGTTTATGTTTATTATAAAATGGCAACAGCAAATATCTGCCTCACTTATAGAAATGTTATGAAATGTTACAAGGAAAATTTTTTATTATCTGGAGGGATATTTTAAGTTCATCAAGAGGAAGGCACTGTGAAAATGTAATGTGGCACTATATATTCTCATTAGTCATTTTAGAATTTAAAATTGTCATTTATTTAAAAGCGATTATTGATTATTTTAATCCTGTAGAAATGGAAAAAGCATTTGCAGAAATATTTTCCCTTCTATTTTCTTGTCTCCAATTCTATTTTTAAACAACAAATAACTTAGTTATTCATGTTTTCCTATGTTCTCTGTGACATGGGTAAGGGTCACAAAACCGTAGTCACAGAAAGACAGAAAATATAATGGAGAAATCAAAAGGAAGACTAATAGTCAAAAGAAAAATGTTCAGTAGGACATAGAAATCAGGAGACAAAGCTGAAAGAAACTAGGGTAGCAGTAAAGATGAAATTAGAAATGATCTTATGTGGTGTGTTGCTTCCCCAAAATAGCAAATATAATTTTTAACTGTGTATGAGCAGACATTCTTCTGGGTGAAAGGAAAGCAAAATATAAATGTTTGAAAGCAGACAAGGTTATAGAGCACTGATATCTTCTGACTTCTTACAAGTCTGGACACAGCTTGCTTCGGCTGGCCTATGACTGACAGTCCACTCTTTGCCAGGTGGGTTCTAACTGGGCCTAGGTGTGGATAAGTACTGCTGCTCAGGCCCACATACTTTCAGCGCCATCCGAATGTGCTCCCTCCCTGCCTGTCTGGGTATATGCTTTCAGTCTTTATGCATTCATTCAACAATAATTCAGTGTGGACCAGACATTGCTGCAGATGCCAGGGACATAGCAGTGAATTACAGCAGATAATGGTCCCAACGTGGAGCTTGCATTCTAGTAGGAGATACAGACAGTAATAAACAAGATAAGTAAGGAGAGTATATGTGTAGTGTGTTAGATAGTGGTCATTGGTAGGAGAAATAGAAAACAAGAAGAAAGGACCTGAAGTGTGTCTATGTGGAGGGACAGATTCGAATTTTTAGGAAGGTGGCCAGGGAAGGCCTCTCTGAGAAGATGACACTTCTAGGACATTCCTTCTAGTCCTGATCTTCTTGCGTTTCCCACTGTTAAAGACAGTACATATTTGCCTATCTGACTTTAGAGATCCTTTTCCTAGACTTCAGAGTATCTACTTAGGTCTGAAATCTTCACCCTTATGTCCTCCCTGCAGTCTCTTGTTCTGGGTTCTTGAAAACCTGACCTTCTCATCGGATCCACTTTACCAGTCCTCTAAGGTTTATGGTAACCGTAAAGCATAGTTACCAGAAAGTTATTAAAGTTACTCCACTCTTCCTTAAGCAACACGTACAGAAAAGTATAACATTTGTTTGGCACTCTGGACATAAGCAACCTTGACATAAGAGAAGGTTGCTTATGTCCAGAGTTGAATGGACAGAGCCCCTCCTGGCTGACCTGAAGGGTGAGAGGATGAGTATTTTCACATACCTGTGACCCTTTTGTACCAGGCACACAGGATGGAAAGCTCTTTCCACCTACCATTAAGGAAATACGTGAACCTAGATTCATTAAAACTATGCGGTCTAGATCTCTGATTCCTGTCAATATATTCCCTCCCCAAACTTGTATCCATCTCAGTTTTTCTTGCCTTTGTCATGGCTTGAGATAGCTTTTTCTTTTTTATTTCAGCTTACTTAGAACACTTGATGTAAATCTGTGTAAAATTTAGAAAATTAACAGTATAAATGGTTTAAAAAAAAAGAAGAAAAAAAGGGGAAAAAAAGAACCAAGGTAGATATCTTAGGAGATAAGAATTAAACTTGAAAACTACTGTATTTAGATGATCCTGTCTTATTCTGTATATAGAAAGGGGCCATTAATGGAACCCTAATTTTTCTTTGCTTAAATAATCCAGACTGACTGTTTACACTGACTAAAATACTGAATATTTGCTAAATATTCACTTCACTTTATTGCTGAAAACATATCTTGAGGAAATGACACTAAGGAGTTATATCTTTTCTTTATTAGTGAATAATCACTTCCTTCTAAAGATACCAATGAAAAATGTATCATTCAGAATGTATAGACAAATTGAGTTGCTCAAATTAATTAGGTAATTGAAAATCTATACTTTGCCTTGTAAACAGACTTTAAAATTCAAGACATCTTAGCATATATGATACCGTACCACTTTTGACTACATGTACTGCTCAAGAATTCTAGCACTCCTCTTTCTTCCATTCAAAGGGTATACATTCTAATTCTTTAAGTGGTGTTTTCATTAACTAAATAGCACTTTTCAGGCAGTTTTTGTTCATTACTGTAGCTGTTATTCATAGGTTAGTTTCCCTATTCATTGTTCTGTGCTACCTTATAATTATTAGTTAATATTAGGGATGAGTGTTCTGAAAGTTGACCACTAGAAATTCTTGTGTTTTCAGCGAATTAGTCATTGTAATTAGCTGGAATCAGGTACTTTGGGGAAATAACTGATCAAATACTCATTTAAAATAATCTAACTATATGAATGATATTTATATAGATCACCAATATTTGCCCTGATTATATATATATACTTAATCAGGTCCAATATTATCCTGTGATTTTTGACTTTTCCAGTTTTCCAGTAATCACAGTGAAAAGTAGTCTCACTCCAGAAATCTCACTTTAAAAAAAAATTAAAAATAGCCACCATGTTTTTTACAGCTTTCTGAACCAATTTGTGAAAAATTCGTCAAAGAATTTGGCAGTAAAGGTGGCAACTCTCCTTTTACTGAGCTAACTTTTCCCTTTAAAGATAAAAAGTTTTTAATTATTTTGGAATGCTTTTGGATAAATAACCAAATAATATGAATTTATATTTGTACTTGAAAATTGTTTAAGTTATGAGTTAATTTGTGAGAGAGATTATTTTTACAGTCCCCATAGCAGTGTCTCATGGCTCTTAGTGCTATGTCCCTAGTTGTTAGAAAAGTAAGTCGGGACCAGTGATACCTAAGACAGAGATCTTCGTTCTTTTAAAATAGATATTAAGTATTGATCTCACCTTCCATGGCTGTCTGTGCTTCACTTGTCCTCTTTTTCTCCTTTCCTCTGTCAGCTTTCTGGGTCAGTGCTCTGGATGGCTCTCCCTGGGTCTGTATATTGCTCTCCGACTCTCCCTCTGTCATCTCGTTTAGTCTCTATCTGTGGTTCTTTTCTTATAATTTTTGTCTTCTGTGTCTCCCTGGCTTCATTGTCCCCCACCTAGAGACTCTTTGTTCTGCAGCCTATGGAATCACATCTCCCCCAGCCCACCGTCTCTGCCTGCCCCTTCCTGACCTGTGTGGTTTGCCTGGGTCCACTGCCCTTCACTTCTCTTTGACCAACCGTGTGATATGTGCCTCCCATCTACACCCTCCCTGCCTGCTCTGTCTTGTCACAGACAGATATCAAGTCACCAGCGATAAATCTGTCTGCTGGCAAAAATACCCCCAAAACATACCCCTTCAGAGAAACTGCATTGCTTTCTAGTAGTGATTCAGAACTTCTAAACTAAATATTCTGTGTTACTGAAATGAAAATGCAAAGAGAATATTAGGCACCATAGATAGGTCAAGTATTTACCATTTGTAAAATCCTAACATGTTCTAAGTTGATTATCAGCACTTTAAAGCAGGGATATATTTTTAAAAGATTTTGTCTTACCATAGTTCTTAAAATATAGTCCTTCTTTAAAGGAAAATAGTTTTATTTAATGAAAAATATTTTAAACATAATTTGATCAATGACTTCAGCTTTTAGGTATTAACATTGGTTTAACTGATATATGATATCTAAATATTCTTTGAGAACTGGTACTAGTATTTCCATTCATATTATCTCTATCATAATATCCCCTTCAACCATACATATTTCACCCCAAGTATTCAATATGTTATACCAATAAATAAAGAAATCATGTACCAGCTAGCTTATGCATGTTTTGAATAATCTCATGGTACAATCCTTGACAAAATTCAGTTATTTTACATAATTTCTTAATTTCTAAAGTATTATAGAAGTTACTTGTTTAAAATTTTGGGCAAATAAACATACATATCATTTTAAGCTTTGTATAGCAATGATCTTTATAAACGAGACTTTTGTAAGAGACCCTAAATTGAAATTTTCTAATAAATTTCTAAAATCAGTATTGGCTTAGAGATTCTTTTGTTTTTAGCTAGTTTCAGACATTTTAAAAGACCAAAGTGAAGTTTTTACTTTGAATTTCCTTTTAATAAATTGCCTTCAAAGAAATTGAGTCTTCTTTCCATTTTAATTTGTGTGGCAAAGTAGCCACACCTTTCCTGCTTAGTTTCCAGAAGAATAGTGATTAAATTTAAAATAAGACATTGTTAATTTAAGGCCACAGATACAAGTGATTAAATATAACCAATATGTGGGAAAGCTGTTTGTGGAACTAGATGATATGCAGGTTGAATTTTATAATAAAAAGTATAGTTTTCCATAACCATTGTAGTTTAGATTTTTATAGCACTTCTCTTTTGAAGGAATAATCCCTCAGCATTATTTGGTTTTGCTTTACTTCAGAAATAATATCAAGCATATAAAATCAACACTGGCAGCAAAGCTTAAATTTTAGAAAATCCAAATTTAATTATTTTTACTAATTGATTAGTTGTTGACTTAATTAATTTCCCCTGAAATTAGAGCCTAATCCCATGTCTTACTTCAAACTTGAGTTATTCTTGGTTCTCTTGGGGTAAGAAACTAACTGTAAATATTTATTCCTTAATTGTACAAAGATTTATTGAGTACTTAATATGTACTAGGCACTAGTTTAGACTTTAAAGATTGCCAGAGAGGCTTCCCTGGTGGTGCAGTGGTTGAGAATCCGCCTACCAATGCAGGGGACACGGGTTCGAGCCCTGGTCCTGGAATATCCCACATGCCGCGGAGCAGCTAAGCCCGTGCACCACAACTGCTGAGCCTGCACTCTAGAGCCTGTGAGCCACAACTACTGAAGCCCGCGTGCCTAGAGCCCATGCTCCGCAACAAGAGATGCCACCACAGTGAGAAGCCCGCACACTGCAACGAGGAGTAGCCCCTGCTCTCTGCAACTAGAGAAAGCCCACGCACAGCAACGAAGACCCAACGCAGCCAAAAATAAAATAAATAAATAAGATTGCTAGATATCACTCTTGCCTCTCAAGGAACTCACAGTCTCCTAGGAAAAAAGTCTTTTATCCATTGCAGAGATTCTCTTGGTTCCTAATCACAGGTTGATCATTGAAATAGGTGAGGTGAAGAGAAAGGTTAAGGACTTATGAACTCCTTCAGGACCCAAATGTAACTCTTAGTTCACTAACAGCTCACTTTATTAAATGGTACCCCACTACTATCTAAGAGCTAGTGCATCTTCTCAAAGTGTCCACCTTCCTTCCCTACTATTATAAGACCCTGACTTTTTACTCTAGCTATACGTTTCAAATGAATGTGTTACTTGTCATTTCAAACTCTTTAATGGTATTAAGTCAGCATTTATGAAGAAGAGCTTTGGATTTAACATGATTGTGAGAAATTTGTATCCTCCTAAATGTGTGGAGAATTAATTCTATAATATGGCCAGACGAAGATCTGCAGTCATACTCTGTATAAAATGAGGATAATACTAGTACAGTCTTATTGGGTTATGGTCAGAATTAAGTGAAATAATCCATATGGGACTGTTAAAATAGTACCTGGCATATGGTTACAACTCAATGAATACAGGTGGTCCTCGCTTTGCACCGTTATAATATACACAAATTTCAGTTACCATAGTTTAGTTAAATAACACCAAACCCCCCCAAAACAAGGTTCAGAATTCCAGTTACCACAATATATTAACTATTAGTAATTGCATTAAGTACAACTGTCTATGTAAATAAACAGATGCACATCATGATCAATGACCAATTATATCCCTTTTTTCAAAATCTGTCACTGACCAAACACTGCATATCTGTTATTCAGTTCATACACAGTAGCACTATCTGTTTTTATAAAAATGGATGGTCAGGGGGCTTCCCTGGTGGCACAGTGGTTGAGAGTCCGCCTGCCAAGGCAGGGGACACGGGTTCATGCCCCGGTCCGGGAAGATCCCACATGCTGCAGAGCGGCTAGGCCTGTGAGCCATAGCCGCTGAGCCTGCGCATCCAGAGCCTGTGCTCCGCAACGGGAGAGGCCACAACAGTGAGAGGCCAGCGTACCGCAAAAAAAAAGGATGGTCAGAAGAGAGATCTGGCCAAAGATGAAAGTGAAGCAAACACATGAAATGCTGGAAGTGAAATTGGAAAGCACTGTGACGAAAAGATGAAGATGTCCCAGAGGAAGTGATACTGGCAAAAAAAACCACTTCATATCAAATGAACTCTCAGAGATATTTCATGACATTGGAAGCTTGAAGGGTAAAATGTTGGAAGCTGATCCACACTAGGAGTGTGAAAGTTAGCCAAGGCATAGAAAAGATTTGTTTGAACTGTATCATAAGTTTTATGACAAGAAAGCAAGCACTATTCAAACTACTCTTAATAAGTTTTTTACAAAGAAATAAAGCATCTTAATTCTCATTGTTTCTAATGTTTTAAAGATGAAGTGTAATGTACTAAGTACAAGTAGTCTTACTCTCTTTTTCATTCCCCGACCCTATTCATTTTTAGCTGACAGTAAGAAGACTTTTAATGTTTTGACAAAAAAAAGGTCATGGGACAACCGTAGTTTTTTTTCATTGATTATTATGATCACTTTGCCTGATTTCAGCTTGTATGGTCCTCTGTATAGTCCCACACTACCGTGCAAAGCAAGAACTTCCTGTTATTATTATTAGAAATTATTTTACCCAACAACCAAGTACCATAGTTTTAGAGAAATTGTTCTGTGCTTTTCAGTATTTGAGAGTTAAAAACTTTCTGTCATTTCTCTCCTGCTTCATTCTATTTTCTAGATTATCTAAGTCCTGATTCTAGTTATGTCTCGTCATGAGTCTCAGAGCCTCCCAGTGCATCTTCTACAGAAGTACGGTCTTTAAACTCCTCAATTTTCCTATTCTTCAGCATTCTCCGTATTTCACTCTTCCAATTTACTTAAATTCCACACTGACCCTTTCCCTTTCACTCTCCTTCCTGCTAGTGTCCTATTCTTCCATACTCTCCCTGAAAGCCTATCGGCTCTTTCACACATTGTCTTCCTTTCAAATGACCCCTGCCCTAGAACATATCCTTATGAGAAACTTCTATAAATTCATCAGTTTCTTCCTTGTGTTTCATCTACTTTTCTATCAGTCATAAAAGACAAGTGTCATTCTTGGATTTAAATTACTACAAGAAATTCTACCACTCTATTTGTTTTACTTCAGTTCATAGTTTCTTAGAGAGATTCCAGGGACATTCACAGAGGCCCCAAACTTAATGATGGTAATGGCACCAAAATCAACTAATTTGGAATCTCCTTAACAAAAATAATTCTCACAGCACCTAAAAGAATTGCATCCTATAAACAAAAATTCTGTTCTACTTCTCATTTACTTCTCTTGAGCCCATGTCACATCCTAAATTACTGGTTTCATTGGTCGTAAGCTGTCATTTCTGTTAGGTGTATTTTACTGTACAGTGTAATAGAAAACTTTTTCACTCAACAAGTTGTGTATCTCCTGCTTAAAAGTGTAAGCAGAGTACAAATTTGAATGCAGAAGACGGTGACTGCGCCCTGACTAGAGTAATCAATGCAAGAACATCCTTAAAGCTTTTCTTCTGTAACAAGGGCAAACTCAGCTAAAAAGTTTGTTTAAATCCTGCTTGGCATAACAAGAACCGTTCAACTTTATCTACTTGTGACTATCTTTGAATATACCTGACTCATCACCATAATGCCTTTCAACTCAGCCCTGCTCAACTCAACCACGCTTCCTGCCTTATACAGATATTGTAAATCTTTAAGGCTTCTGGTGAAGGCGGTAGGGTTTTTATACTTAGTATTATTTTATGGCACAGGAAGTTCATTGGTCATGAATATCACAGATCTACAAAATAAAATGGAAAGGTTTTTCTCTCTGTACTCTAAAGCTCTTTGTAGTCTGATTATGTGGGTTGTGTCATATTTGTGTCACGAGCTGTTATTTCTAAGCAGCAATTATATCACAGCAGAGTCATTTTTTACAGTAACAAAAAGAACAGCAACAAAATGAAGTAACAACAACAACAAAAAGTCCTTCATCATCTTAATCTGAAATTAAGAAAATCAGGGAAATTTTATGTTGGCAATATGCTACATTCTAGTTTTTCTCTACGTATTTTATAAGTAAAAGCATGTCGTTATTCACAAATAGCTGTCCTGTCTTATCTCCTTTACAGAACAGTGCTATTTTATGTATTTTGTGAATTTATCTCATAGAGTAATAAATTATTCTTTCCAGTGACTACACTGATGTGACTAACTCTTTTTCCAATTTGTTACAACTTTAATATTCTTACTGTATGTACCTTATCTACACTTACCGAGTTTTCTTAACGGCCTAACTTATCTTCAGTGTCTCACTTTGTCTTTCTTTTAAATTAATTTTTATGGGAGTATAGTTGCTTTACAATGTTGTGTTTCTACTGTACAGCAAGATGAATCAGTTATACAGACACACATAGCCCCTCTTTTTTGGATTTCCTTCCCATTTAGGTCATCACAGTGCATTAAGTAGAGTTCCCTGTGGTATACAGTATGTTCTCATTAGTTATCTGTCTTATACTTAGTAACAATAGTGTATATATGTCAATCCCAATCAACCAGTTCCTCCCACCCCACCCCCTTTCCCCCTTGGTATCCATACATTTGTTCTCTATATCTGTGTCTCTATTTCTGCTTTGCAAATAAGATGATCTATACCATTTTTCCAGAGTCCACATATATGTGTTAATATACGCTACTTGTTTTTCTCTTTCTGACTTACTTCCCTCTGTATGACAGTCTCTAGGTCCATCTACATCTCTACAAATGACCCAATTTCATTCCTTTTTATGGCTGAGTAATAATCCATTGTATACGTGTACCACATCTTCTTTATCCATTCCTCTGTTGATGGACATTTAGGTTGCTTCCATGTCCTGGCTATTGTAAATAGTGCTGCCGTGAACATTGGGGTGCATGTATCTTTTCGAATTATGGTTTTCTCTGAGTATATGCCCAGTAGTGGGATTGTGGGTCATATGGTAATTCCATTTTTAGTTTTTTAAGGAACCTCCATACTGTTCTCCATAGTGGCTGTATCAATTTACATTTACATTCCCACCAACAGTGCAAGAGGGTGCCCTCTTCTCCACACCCTCTCCAGCATTTATTGTTTCTAGATTTTTTGATGATGGCCATTCTGACTGGTGTGAGGTGATACCTCATTGTAGTTTTGATTTGCATTTCTCTAATGATTAGTGATGTTGAGCATCCTTTCATATATTTGTTGGCAATCTGTATATCTTCTTTGGAGAAATGTCTATTTAGGTCTTCTGCCCATTTTTGGATTGGGTTGTTTGTTTTATTGATATTGAGCTGCATGAGTTGCTTGTATATTTTAGAGATTAATCCTTTGTCAGTTGCCTCATTTGCAAATATTTTCTCCCATTCTGAGGGTTGTCTTTTAGTCTTTATGTTTTCCTTTGCTGTGCAAAAGCTTGGAAGCTTCATTAGGTCCCATTTGTGGGTCCAAAAGGATCTTGCTGTGATTTATGTCATAGAGTGTTCTGCCTATGTTTTCCTCTCAGAGTTTTATAGTGTCTGGCCTTACATTTAGGTCTTGAATCCATTTAGAATTTATTTTTGTGTATGGTATTAGGCAGTGTTCTAATTTCATTCTTTTACATGTAGCTGTCCAGTTTTCCCAGCACCACTTAATACAGAGGCTGTCTTTTCTCCATTGCATATTCTTGCCTCCTTTATGAAAGATAAGGTGACCATATGTGCGTGGGTTTATCTATGTGCTTTCTATCCTGTTCCCTTGATCTATATTTCTGTTTTTGTGCAAGTACCATACTGCCTTGATTACTGTAGCTTTGTAGTATAGTCTGAAGTCAGAGAGGCTCATTCCTCCAGCTCTGTGTTTCTTTCTTAAGATTGCTTTGGCTATTCAGGGTCTTTTGTGTTTCCATACAAATTGTGAATTTTTTTGTCCTAGTTCTGTGAAAAATGCCAGTGGTAGTTTGATAGGGATTGCATTGAATCTGTAGATTGCTTTGGGTAGTAGAGTCATTTTCACAATGTTGATTCTTCCAGTCCAAGAACATGGTATATCTCTCCATCTCTTTGTATCATCTTTAATTTCTTTCATCAGTGTCTTATAGTTTTCTGCGTACAGGTCTTTTGTCTCCTTAGGTAGGTTTATCCTAGGTATTTTATTATTTTTGTTGAAATGGTACATGGGAGTGTTTCCTTAATTTCTCTTTCAAATTTTTCATCATTAATGTTTAGGAATGCCAGAGATTTCTGTGCATTAATTTTGTATCCTGCTACTTTACCAAATTCATTTATTACCTCTAGTAGTTTTCTGGTAGCATCTTTAGGATTCTCTATGTATAGTATTATGTCATCTGCAAACAATGATAGCTTTACTTTACTTCTTTTCCTATTTGGATTCCTTTTATTTCTTTTTCTTCTCTGGTTGCTGTGGCTAAAATTCCAAAACTATGTTGAATGATAGTGGTGAGAATGGACACCCTTGTCTGGTTCCTGATCTTAGAGGAAATGGTTTCAGTTTTTTTACCATTGAGAATGATGTTGGCTGTGGGTTTGTCATATATGTCCTTTATTATGTTGAGGTAAGTTCCCTCTATGCCTACCTTCTGGAGGGTTTTTATCATAAATGGGTATTGAATCTTGTTAAAAGATTTCTCTATATCTATTGAGATGATCATATGGTTTTCCTCCTTCGATTTGTTAATATGGTTTATCACATTGCTTGATTTGCATATATTGAAGAATCCTTGCATTCCTGGGATAAACCCCACTTGATCATGGTGTATGATCCTTTTAATGTGCTGTTGGATTCTGTTTGCTAGTATTTAGTTGTGGATTTTTGCATCTATGTTCATCAGTGATATTGGCCTGTAGTTTTTCTTTGTGACGGCTTTGTCTAGTTTTGGTATCAGGGTGATGGTGGCCTCATAGAATGAGTTTGGGAGTATTCTTCCCTCTGCTATATTTTGGAAGCATTTGAGAAGGATAGGTGTTAGCTCTTCTCTAAATGTTTGGTAGAATTCGCCTGTGAAGCCATCTGGTCCTGGGTTTTTGTTTGTTGGAAGATTTTTAATCACAGTTTCAATTTCAGTGCTTGTGATTGGTCTGTTTATATTTTCTATTTCCTCCTGGTTCAGTCTCGGAAGGTTGTGCTTTTCTTAGAATTTGTCCATTTTTTCCAGGTTGTCCATTTTATTGGCATATAGTTGCTTGTAGTAATCTCTAATGATCCTTGGTATTTCTGCAGTGTCCGTTGTTACTTCTCCTTTTGCATTTCTAATCCTATTGATTTAAGTCTTCTCCCTTTTTTTTTTTTTTTGATGAGTCTGGCTAATGGTTTATCAATTTTGTTTATCTTCTCAAAGAAACAGCTTTTAGTTTTATTGATCTTTGCTATCATTTCCTTCATTTCTTTTTCATTTATTTCTGATCTGATCTTTATGATTTATTTCCTTCTGCTAACTTTGGGGGTTTTTTTTGTTCTTCTTTAATTGCTTTAGGTGTAAGGTTAGGTTTTTTCTTTGAGGTGTTATTTGTTTCTTGAGGTAGGATTGTATTGCTATAAACTTCCCTCTTAGAACTGCTTTTGCTACATCCCATAGGTTTTGGGTTGTTGTGTTTTCATTGTCATTTGTTTCTAGGTTTTTCTTATTTCCTCTTTGATTTCTTCAGTGATCTCTTGGTTATTGAGTTATGTGTTGTTTAGCCTCCATGTTTTTGTATTTTTTTACAGATTTTTTTCCTGTAATTGATACCTAATCTCATAGCATTGTGGTCAGAAAAGATACTTGATAGATTTCAAGTTTCTTAAATTTACCAAGGCTTGATTTGTGACCCAAGATATGATCTATCCTGGGGAACGTTCCATGAGCACTTCAGAAGCAAGTGTATTCTGTTGTTTTTGGATGGAATGTCCTATAAATATCAATTAAGTCCATCTCTTTTAATATTTCATTTAAAGCTTGTGTTTCCTTATTTATTTTCATTTTGGGTGATCTGTCCATTGGGGAAAGTGGGGTGATAAAGTCCTCTACTATGATTGTGTTACTGTCATTTCCCCTTTTATGGCTGTTAGCATTTGCCTTATGTATTGAGGTGCTGCTATGTTGGGTGCATAAATATTTACAATTGTTCTGTCTTCTTCTTGGATTGATCCCTTAATCATTATGTAGTGTCCTTTTTTGTCTCTTGTAATAATCTTTATCTTAAAGTCTATTTTGTCTGATATGAGGATTGCTACTCCAGCTTTCTTTTGATTTCCCTTTGCATGGAATATCTTTTTCCATCCCCTCACTTTCAGTCTGTATGTGTCCCTAGGTCTGAAGTGGATCTCTTATAGACAGTGTATATACAAGTCATGTTTTTGTATCCATTCAGCCAGTGTATGTCTTTTGGTGGGAGCATTTAATCCATTTATGTTTAAGGTAGTTATCATTATGTATGTGCCTATTACCATTTTCTTAATTGTTTTGAGTTTGTTGTAGTAAGTCTTTTCCTTCTCTTGTGTTTCCTGCCTAGAGAAGTTCCTTTCGCATTTGTTGTAAAGCTGGTTTGGTTGTGCTTAATTCTCTTAGTTTTTGGTTGTCTGTAAAGATTTTAATTTCTCCATCAAATCTGAATGAGATCCTTGCTGTGTAGAGTAATCTTGGTTGTAGGTTTTTCCCTTTCATCACTTCAATATGTCCTGCCACTTCCCTCTGGCTTACAGAGTTTCTGCTGAAAGATCAGCTGTTAACCTTATGGGGATTCCCTTGTATGTTATTTGTTGTTTTTCCCTTGCTGCTTTTAATATTTTTTCTTTGTATTTAATTTTTGATAGTTTGATTAATATGTGTCTTGTCGTGTTTCTCCTTGGATTTATCCTGTATGGGACTCTCTGCACTTCCTGGACTTGACTGACTATTTCCTTTCCCATATTAGGGAAGTTTTCAGCTATAATCTCTTCAAATATTTTTTCAGTCCCTTTCTTTCTCTCTTCTTCTTCTGGGACCCCTATAATTCGAATGTTGGTGCCTTTAATGTTGTCCCAGAGGTCTCTGAGACTGTCCTCAATTCTTTTCATCCTTTTTTCTTTATTCTGCTCTGTGGCAGTTATTTCCACTATTTTATCTTCCAGGTCACTCATCCATTCTTCTACCTCAGTTATTCGGCTATTGATTCCTTGTAGAGAATTTTTAATTTCAATTATCGTGTCATTCATCATTGTTTGTTTGCCCTTTAGTTCTTCTAGGTCCTTGTTAAACGTTTCTTGTATTTTTTCCATTCTATTTCCAAGATTTTGTTTCATCTTTACTATCATTACTCTGAATTCTCTTTCAGGTATACTGCCTATTTCCTCTTCATTTGTTTGGTCTGGTAGATTTTTACCTTGCTCCTTCATCTCCGGTGTGTTTCTCTGTCTTCTCATTTTCCTTAACTTACTGTGTTTGGTGTCTCCTTTTTTGCAGGATGAAGGTTCATAGTTCCAACTGTTTTTGGTGTCTCCCCCCAGTGGGTAAAGTTGTTTCAGTGGCTTGTGTAAGCTTCCTGGTAGAGGGGACTGGTGACTGTGTTCTGGTGGATGAGACTGTATCTTGTCTTTCTGGTGGTCAGGCCTTCAGGTGGTCAGGCGTGTTCAGTGGTATATTTTGGAGTGTCTGTGACCTTATTATGATTTCAGGCAGCCTCTCTGCTAATGGGTGGGGTTGTGTTCCTGTCTTGCTAGTTGTTTGGCATAGTGTGTCCAGCACTGTAGCTTGCTGGTTGTTGAGTGGAGCTGGGTCTTAGCATTGAGATGGAGATCTCTGAGAGAGCTTTCGCCATTTGATATTACATCGAGCCAGGAGATCTCTGGTGGACCAATGTCCTGAACTCGGCTCTCCCACCTCAGAGGCACAGGCCTGACACCCGGCCTGAGCACCAAGACCCTGTCAGCCACACAGCTCAAAAGAAAAGCGAGAAAAAAAGAAAGAAAGAAAGAAATTTAATTAAGTTATTAAAATAAAAATTTTTTTTAATTATTAAAAATTTAAAAATTAGAATTAATAAAAAAGGACAAAAAAGACGATAGCAACCAAACCAAAAAACAAAGCTACCAATGATAACAAGTGCTAAAAACTATACTAAAAAAAAGACAGAACCCTAGGACAAATGGTAAAAGCAAAGCTATACAGACAAAATCACTCAAAAAAGCATACACATACACACTGACAAAAAGAGAAAAAGGAAAAAAATATATATCTATATATATAAAAAGAAAAAAAGGAAGAGAGCAACCAAATCCGTAAACAAATCTACCAGTGATAATAAACTCTAAATACTAAACTAAGATAAACATCAAACCAGAAACAAATTAGATGCAGAGAGCAAACTCCAAGTCTACAGTTGCTCCCAAAGTCCATTGCCTTAATTTGGGGATGATTCGTTGTCTGTTCAGGTATTCCACAGATGCAGGGTACATCAACTTGATTGTGGAGATTTAATCTGCTGCTCCTGAGGCTGCTGGGAGAGATTTCCCTTTCTCTTCTTTGTTCGCACAGATCCTGGGGTTCAGCTTTGGATTTGGCCCCGTCTCTGTGTGTAGGTCGCCTGAGGGCATCTGTTCTTTGCTCAGACAGAATGGGGTTAAAGTAGCAGCAGCTGATTAGGGGGCTGCGGCTAACTCAGGCTGGGGGTGGAGGGAGGGATATGGAACTTGGGGCAAGCCTGCGGTGGCAGAGGCTGGCATGACGTTGCAACAGCCTGAGGTGCACCATGTGTTCCCCTGGGGAAGTTGTCCCTGGATCATGGGACTTGACAGTGGCAGGCTGCACAGGCTCCCCGGAGAGGAGGTGTGGATAGTGACCTGTGCTTACACACAGGCTTCTTGTTGGTGGCTGCAGCAGCAGCCTTAGCTTTTCATGCCCATCTCCAGTGTCCACGCTGATAGCCATGGCTCACACCGTCTCTGGAGATCATTTAAGTGATGCTCTGAATCCCCTCTCCTTGCTCACCCCAAAACAATGGTCTCTTGCCTCTTAGGTAGTTCCATACTTGTGTCCAGCACTGTAGCTTGCTGGTTGTTGAGTGGAGCTGGGTCTTAGCATTGAGATGGAGATCTCTGAGAGAGCTTTCGCCATTTGATATTACATCGAGCCAGGAGATCTCTGGTGGACCAATGTCCTGAACTCGGCTCTCCCACCTCAGAGGCACAGGCCTGACACCCGGCCTGAGCACCAAGACCCTGTCAGCCACACAGCTCAAAAGAAAAGCGAGAAAAAAAGAAAGAAAGAAAGAAATTTAATTAAGTTATTAAAATAAAAATTTTTTTTAATTATTAAAAATTTAAAAATTAGAATTAATAAAAAAGGACAAAAAAGACGATAGCAACCAAACCAAAAAACAAAGCTACCAATGATAACAAGTGCTAAAAACTATACTAAAAAAAAGACAGAACCCTAGGACAAATGGTAAAAGCAAAGCTATACAGACAAAATCACTCAAAAAAGCATACACATACACACTGACAAAAAGAGAAAAAGGAAAAAAATATATATCTATATATATAAAAAGAAAAAAAGGAAGAGAGCAACCAAATCCGTAAACAAATCTACCAGTGATAATAAACTCTAAATACTAAACTAAGATAAACATCAAACCAGAAACAAATTAGATGCAGAGAGCAAACTCCAAGTCTACAGTTGCTCCCAAAGTCCATTGCCTTAATTTGGGGATGATTCGTTGTCTGTTCAGGTATTCCACAGATGCAGGGTACATCAACTTGATTGTGGAGATTTAATCTGCTGCTCCTGAGGCTGCTGGGAGAGATTTCCCTTTCTCTTCTTTGTTCGCACAGATCCTGGGGTTCAGCTTTGGATTTGGCCCCGTCTCTGTGTGTAGGTCGCCTGAGGGCATCTGTTCTTTGCTCAGACAGAATGGGGTTAAAGTAGCAGCAGCTGATTAGGGGGCTGCGGCTAACTCAGGCTGGGGGTGGAGGGAGGGATATGGAACTTGGGGCAAGCCTGCGGTGGCAGAGGCTGGCATGACGTTGCAACAGCCTGAGGTGCACCATGTGTTCCCCTGGGGAAGTTGTCCCTGGATCATGGGACTTGACAGTGGCAGGCTGCACAGGCTCCCCGGAGAGGAGGTGTGGATAGTGACCTGTGCTTACACACAGGCTTCTTGTTGGTGGCTGCAGCAGCAGCCTTAGCTTTTCATGCCCATCTCCAGTGTCCACGCTGATAGCCATGGCTCACACCGTCTCTGGAGATCATTTAAGTGATGCTCTGAATCCCCTCTCCTTGCTCACCCCAAAACAATGGTCTCTTGCCTCTTAGGTAGTTCCATACTTTTTCCCGGACTCCCTCCCGGCTGGCTGTGGTGCACTAGCCCCCTTCAGGCTGTGTTTATGCAGCCAACCCAAGTCCTCTCCCTGGGATTTGACCTCCAGAGCCTGAGCCTCAGCTCCCAGCCCCCACCCGCCCTGGTGGGTGAGCTGACAAGCCTCTCAGGCTGGTGAATGCTGGTCGGCACCAATCCTCTGTGTGGGAATCTCTCCGCTTTGCCCTCTGCACCCCTATTTGCTGCGCTCTCCTCCATGGCTTGGAAGCTTCACCCCCGCCACTCCCCATCTTCGCCAGTGAAGGGGCTTCCTAGTGTGTGGAATCTTTTCCTCCTTCACAGCTCCCTCCCAGACGTGCAGGTCCCATCCCTATTCTTTCGTCTCTGTTGTTTTCTTTTTTCTTTTGCCCTACCGAGGTACGTGGGTGTTTCTTGCCTTTTGGGAAGTCTGAGGTCTTCTGCCAGCGTTCAGTAGGTGTTCTGTAGGAGCTGTTCCACATGTAGATGTATTTCTGATGTATTTGTGGGGAGGAAGGTGATCTCCACGTCTTACTCCTCCGCCATCTTAACGGTCTCTCCCCTGTAATTGATTTCTAATCCCATAGCCTTGTGGTCGGAAAAGATGCTTGATACGATTTTAGTTTTCTTAAATTTACCGAGGCTTGGTTTGTGACCAAAGATGTGATCTATCCTGTAGAATGTTTCATGTGCACTTGAGAAGAAAGTGTATTCTGCTGCTTTCGGTTGGAATGTCCTGTAAATTTCAATTAAGTCTATCTGGTCTAATGAGTCATTTAAGGCTTTTGCTTCCTTATTAATTTTCTGTCTGGATGATCTATCCATTGGTGTAAGTAGAGTGTTGAAGTCCCCCACTATTATTGTGGTACTGTCGATTTCCCCTTTTATGGCTCTTAGCATTTGCCTTATGTATTGAGGTGCTCCTATGTTGGGTACATAAATACTTACAATTGTTATATCTTCTTCTTGGATTGATCCCTTGATCATTATGTAGTGTCCTTCCTTGTCTCTTGTAATAGTCTTTATTTTAAAGTTTATTTTGTCTGATATGAGTATTGCTACTCCAGCTTTCTTTTGATTTCCATTTGCATGGAATATCTTTTTGCATCCCATCGCTTTCAGTCTGTATGTATCCCTAGGTCTGAAGTGGGTCTGTTGTAGACAACATATGTACGGGTCTTGTTTCTGTATCCATTCAGCCAATCTATGACTTTTGGTTGGATCATTTAATCCGTTTACATTTAAGGTAATATCAATATGTATGTTTCTATTACCATTTTCTTAATTGTTTTGGATTTGTATTTGTAGGGTTTTTTCTGCTCTGTGTTTCCTGCCTAGAGAAGTTCCTTTAGCATCTGTTGTAAAGCTGGTTTTGTGGTGCTGAATTCTCTTAGCTTTTGCTTGTCTGTAAAGCTTCTGATTTCTCCATCAAATCTGAATGAGATCCTTGCTGGGTATAGTAATTTTGGTTGTAGGTTTTTCCCTTTCATCACTTTAAATATGTCCTGCCACTCCCTTCTGGCCTGCAGAGTTTCTGCTGAAAAATCAGCTGATAAACTGATGGGGATTCTCTTGTAGTTATTTGTTGCCTTTCCCTCTGCTTTTAATATTTTTTTCTTTGTATTTAATTTTTGTTAGTTTGATTAATATATTTCTCAGCGTGTTTCTCCTTGGGTTTATCCTGTATGGGACTCCCTGCACCTCCTGGAGTTGATTGTCTATTTCCTTTCACATGTTCAGGAAGTTTTCTACTATAATCCCTTCAAATATTTTCTAAGGCCCTTTTCCTTTATCTTCTTCTCTGGTACCCCTATAATTCGAATACTGTTGCCTTTAATGTTGTCCCAGAGGTCTCTGAAAGTGTCCTCCTTTCTTTTCATTCTTTTTTCTTTATTCTGCTTTGTGGCAGTTATTTCCACCATTCTGTCTTCCAGGTCACTTTCCCGTCCTTCCACCTCAGTTATTCTGCTATTGATTCCTTCTAGTGTATTTTTAATTTCAATTATTGTGTTGTTCATCACTGATTGTTTGTTCTTTAGTTCTTCTAAGTCCTTATTAAACATTTCTTGTATCTTCTCAATCCATGCCTCCATTCTAATTCTGAGATCTTGGATCATCTTTACTATCATTACTCTGAATTATTTTTCAAGTAGATCGCCTATTTCCTCTTCATTTATTTGGTCTTGTGGGATTTTACCTTGCTCTTTCGTCTGCAACATATTTCTCTGTCCTCTCATTTTGTCTAACCTACTGTGTTTATGGTCTCATTTCTGCAGGCTGCAGGCTTGTAGTTCCTTTTGCTTCTGTTGTCTGCCCGCTGGTGAGTGAGGTTGGTTCAGGGGCTTGTGTAGGCTTCCTGGTGGGAGGGACTGGTGCATCCGCTCTGGTGGGTGGAGCTGAATCTTTTTCCTCTGATGGGCAGGGCCACGTCATGTGGTGTGTTTTCTGGGGTGTCTATGAGCTAGTTCAACTTTAGGTAGCCTATCTGCTGATGGGTTGGGCTGTGCTTCTGTCTTGCTGGTTGTTTGGCATGAGGTATCCAGCACTGGAGCCTACAGGCAGTTGGGTGGAGCTGTGACTTGATGTTGATATGGATACCTTGGGAGAGCTCACACTGATTAATATTTCCTGGGCCCAGGAGTTCTCTGGTGGTCCAGCATCCTGGGCTCAGTGCTCCCACCCCAGAGGCCCAGGCCCGACCCCTGGCCAGGGAGCCAAGAGCCTGCAAGCTGCACAGTGCAGCCAGAGGGACAAAAAAAGAAAACAAAACAAACAGACAAACAAAACCCAAGACAAATAGCAAAAGCAAAAACAAAGAGCAGCAACAACACAACACACACACACAGAAAAAAGAACAAACAAACAAAAGAATTCAAAAATGAGGGGCTTCCCTGGTGGCACAGTGGTTAAGAATCCACCTGCTAATGCAGGGGACATGGATTCGAGCCCTGGTCTGGGAAGATCCCATGTGCCGCAGAGCAACTAAGCCTGTGCACCACAACTACTGAGCCCACATGCCACAACTACTGAAGACCACGTGCCTAGAGCCTGTGCTCTGCAACAAGAGAAAACACCTCAGTGAGAAGCCTGCGCACAGCAGCAAAGAGTAGCCCCCACTCGCTGCAACTAGAGAAAGCCCACGCACGGCAACAAAGACCCAACGCAGCCAAAAATAAATAAATAAATAAATAAAAATAATTAAAAAATGAGAACAGTGAGGAGTAAAGTAACAAAAACTGAAAAATAAAAACCAAAGCAAACAATAAACCAGAAAGTGAAGAAAATATACACATAAAAACAATAAAAAAGTCAACGGGAGAGGCCACGACAGTGAGAGGCCCGCGTACCGCAAAAAAATAAAAAAAGAAAAAGAAAAAAGTTACAAAATAATAAAAGCAACAACACCAACAAGTGAACAAAATGAAACAAACCCCAAAAAATAATAATCGTAATAAGAATATTTTCCTCGGGCCTGCTCTGTCAGTGTCCTTGCTCCCCCAGTGAACCAGAGCCAGTCCCCACTTCCCCTGGAGGCCTTCCAGTACTTCTAGGTTGGTCTCTGGACCTGCTGTGGACTCTGTGGGGCCAGCTCAGACCCTGACCTGACCTAACTCGCCCATGTTCTTGCCCCCAGAGTCCACTGCTGCGAAGGCCAGACCAATCTCAGTTGTGGGAACACTCATTGTCCGTTCAGGTATTCCACAGATGTGGGATTTACCAAGCCGATCTTGGGGATTTAATCCATGGCCTGTGCAGCTGCACAGAAAGATTTCCATTCCTCTTCCTCAGTCGCACCGCCCCTGGGGCTCAGCTTTGGTTTTGACCCCGCATCCACCTGTGCGCCATCCTTAGGCATCTGTTCCTTGCCCAGCTGAGAGGGAGCAAAAGCAGTGGCTGCTTGGGGCTGGGGTCGGGTACAGAGGGCACAGTTGGGGTGTGTGTGAGTTGCCTGCAGCAGCAGGGACCAGCAGGCCATTGCAACAGACTGTGGCATGCTCGCTGTGCCAGGAGTACCTCCCAGAGATGGTGGAGGCAGGAGCTGGCACGCGGGGGCAGGGGCAACCCCCCACCACTCACCACTCAACAATGACGCCTCACTTTCCAGGCAGATGACACTTCCCCTAGGGGCATTTGGAGCCACGCATCCCCTGACACCCGTCCCCTCTGGTGTTCTGCGCAGCCAACAGAGCTCCTCTCCCTGATCTGCTCTCCCAACCCCACACTTTAGCATTCAGCACCTGCCAGCATCAGTACACTTCCGTCCCAGGCAGGGGAGCCCAGGGCTGATTCCCAAGGAGGCTTTGGGATGGGTGGCGCTCAGGCCCCTTGAGCCCAGGTGGGCGTAGGAGACCCTGACCCGAGGGGCAGGCAAGCCCACTCAGATGGGAGCCCCTCCCAGTGCCTGTGGAGGCGGAAGAAGCCAGCAGGTGGGGAGAGGGGTTGTAATGGCGGCCCCGCCCCTTGCGTGCCACTCAACAATGACGCCTTGCTTCTATGGCGTCCTGCACTTTTCCCGCAGACTTTCCTGGTTGTGTAGCTCCTTACTCCTGGCCCTTCAGGCTGTCTTTTCACAGCCAACAGCTGTCCCCTCCTGGGTCCGCACTCCAAATCCCACTTTCCAGCACCAAGCCCTGCCCTCCACAACTGGCAACTCAGGACTCAGGCTGGAATGTGCTAGAGCTGCAATGTAGACCACTTGTGTAGTTCTTACCTTGTCCTGCCTTCTGCAGACTGTCTGCTGCATTCTCCTTTGATCCCCCAAAGGTCCTTTTCTGTCACAGCTAATTTCCCCACCGAGAGGGAGTTTTTCTGAGTGCGGGGACCTCCTCTCACCTTCAGCTTCCCGCCAGGGGTGCTGATCCCTGTTTTGCTTCCTCTTTTCTTTTTATCTTCTTTCTTTCCTCCTACAGGTTATGAGGGGATTTTTCTTGTCCTTTTAGGTGTCCGAAGTCTTCTGCTAATGTTTAGCAGGTGCTCTATGAGAATTGTTCCATTTGTAGATGTATTCTTGATGTATATGTGAGGAGAGATGAATTCCGCGTCCTTCTATTCTGCCATCTTGAGTCCCCCCGCTCACCTTGCTTTATGTAGTTTTCTACTTGAAAATCCACCCAGAGAATTGACAGTTTAATCATTTCAGTGTATTTTGAGGTAGTTTCAGTGAACTAAATTGTTGTGGTGTGTGATGTTAACTCTCTCACTGTGAGGTCGGAGGCATCTTTCCTTACTGGACAGTTATCACAGTTCTCCTGGGTTTCTCACTTTACTTCCTAGACCCAGAGAGGGACTTCCCAGTAACTGGTCTCTGGATCTTGTCTCCTGCCTTTGCTTTTTGTCTCCTTGACTAATGTGGTTTTTGGGGACCTATACCTGCTCTTCTGGTGACAGTGCCTTTACACACTGATGCCTGGTCAATGCTCAGTTACTAGGATACATGTAGAGTGGGAAAAACTATAAAATTGGCACCATCTAGCGGGCCTGGCCCTCTCTGCCTGACTTGTACATTATTCTTAGATCTTCTCTGTTGATCTAATTACATTCAAAAAGTATTTTTTGGAGCCTCCGACAGAGAAATGAAACTCCTCACATAGTCCTGAACAAAGCTGTGTCCTCCATCTGGGGCATGAGCAGCTTTGGGAGAGATGCATTTGGAGAGATGAGGAAGCAGGGATCACCTTCCTGGTTAACGAGATAACTGATCAATAGGATGGTGTAAATCAAAACCAGATCTCCCTCTCATCCAGGTGTTTTTATGCACTTACCATCCTCAGAGTACTGTGCATAGCTCAGGCATTAGCACATTGTTTGGCACATAAGTACAAAATAAATGGTATCTGTAATGTCCGTTCAGAGACAGTTCCGTATCTCCTGGGTCGGAGCTATGACATGAAACTCCAGCCGGCTTTATAAAGCAGCCAGTGTATCTGAATGGAAAGACACTAAGTTCAGAGAGGAGGGAGATCACTGTAGTCCTGAGTGTATTGGCCAAGCTTTTCAAAGAGATGAAACTTGAACCAAGACCTACAAGGACGTTTATCATTAACTTTGCCTGCACTGTTTTCTGCTTCTTACCATTAGTGATCCTGGCAGTTGGTTTTGACATCTTAGGATAGAAGCTACTTAAGGAGAGCTTAATTTCACAAATCCTGATGCTTTGTGTATTTCAGCTTAAAACTTAACTTTCTCTTAATTCCAAAGATCCTAATAATAGAAAACTGTTAACTTCTCTTTGGGCAAGTGTAGCTGTCCTGCTCTCTTGACAGTTTCTCTTCTCCTCCATTTAGGTTATAAATACATGGGGCCTGGGACCATGTGTTTCTTATCCTTACTTTATAATTCCCTATGGATAAGACTGGCCTGATTCTTACATTGTAATCTAATCACTTACTAAGAGGTCTCGGGGTTTGTTGAAGGTGATGGATTAGCCTCTCAAGCGCCCCAGCCCAAACAGTGCTGGTTGTCTTGGGCATTCCCATCACCTGCCTTCCCTGATCCCTATTTCTGTTCCAACCAAATATGTTCCTGCTTTTTTCCCCTGATCACCCCATTTCTATAGCACATTAAATATACTTTTAAGGAGGTGTCAAGACTTCTTTTAAGAATATGGGGTTTTATTCGCAGTAACACATATACATAAACCAGGAGATAGGCACAGTGGCAGATGAGATCCGACCAAGCACAGAGACAACGTTAATTGAGAGTATCCAAGTTAATTTAAAACCCATCAAGTTCATATACCCTTACTTTTTAACTTAGTAAATGTTTTAAGCTACTGTGTTTTATCTCAGTTAATATAATGAAGCTTTCCTCACTTTTTCCAATTCACTAAAAACATTTTTACTTACCTATTGCTTTTAGACAACTTATGAAGCATTTCTCTGTGGTTTTCTTTTGCAAATGGGCTGGTTTCACTATGTGGGCCTTAACTTATAAATTGTTGTCTCTTATTCTCTTTGTGATCCACCTTTCATTGTGTTTAGCAGGCGCTGGTTGCTTTGTAATATTGAAAAAACAGCATGTAGGTATACTTGGAAAGAATAGAGAGCAGTGAAATTTTGTATATTGCAAACTGTTTTTCATAGACTATCATCTTAAAACATAACCCAAGGCAAATGTGGAAGTCTTCTCACCATTAATGCTGCAGAGATTCATTTATTTAACATTAAACAGATATCTCTTGACTTCCCACTTTGTGCCAGGTATAGTTCCAAGTGCTGAGAATCTAGCAGTAAGCCAGACAGACAAGGACCTTGCTCTTTACAAGCATACATTCTAGCCAGGTTTGCAGTGGAGATGCAGGCATTAAACAAATAATCAAATACATAGCCTGTAGAGATGGCAGTGATTTCTTGATTCTTTTTCCCTCTACCATGGCTTCAAGGCCATTACTACAACCTTATTTTCTATAGTGTTGAGTTGAATTTAGTCTCATAGTACTACTACCCCCATCTACATAAGGGCCTGTTCTAGTACAGGAGAGAAAGTACGGAGAGGCACCTGGTAGGGTCAAGTTTCTCATTGTTAAACTGAAACTAAATGTACTTCACTCTCAGGACTGTAGAGGTGAGGATTCATTCACTCATTCAGCAAACATTTATTGAGCAGTGTATCACTCAGGGTTCTGTTATGTTCCAGGCTATATAACATCTACATGCATGCCCTTAAGTACCTAGCTGGAAAGACAAAGACATAAAATAAATAATTACTGATAAATGTTACAGTAAAAACATATATCAAGTACAAAGAGGGGGCCACAAAAGCATTAATTAACTCTGCCTGGGGGAAGGTCTCACCATAAAGTGTCCTCTAAACTGTGACTTAAAGGTAACTGGAAATACAGCACACTTCATTTACTCAGGAAAGTTTACTGAGCCAAGCACAGTTGTGGGCCCTGTAGACACAGCGGTGAACTAGGCAAAATCCCTGCTCTCTTGGCAGCACAGAGACAAACAATAAACAGAGAGATAAATAATTATATATTAGGTGGCAGTACCTATTAATATAAAAAAAAGAGTAGGTTAATAAAGGGAACAGAGAGTGACAAGGGTTGCTGTTTTAGAAAGAGTGATCAAGGAAAGCTTCTCTGTCGAAGTGACATTTGAGCAGAATCTTGAATGATATGAGAGAATGAGACCAACAAGCAGGGGAAGCTGTTTCTGATAGAAGGAGCAGCATGAAGAAAAGCATAATAGCCACGAAAATTGTGGCATCTTTATTACAAAGTGAAGCGTTCCCACTGAGCATGGATGGAGTAAGCTGTGGGTGCAGAGAGCTTGGGGAAGTGTGGTAGACGAGGCTGGGAAAGGAAGGAGGAGGGGGCCAGATGGTGAAAAACACTGTGTTCCATACTCAGGATTTGGAATGCCCACCTTGTTGATTGGGGAAAGAGGGGCTAGATTTTGAAAAAATTTAAGAGAAAAATGACATGGTTAGATTTGTTTTTCATTCGCTTGGGTTTGGTTAGGTTTGTTTTGGTTTGGTTTGGTTTGGGGAAAATTACCTCTAGCACGGGTATGAAAGATAAACTTGAAGGAGATGCAGAAGAAACCAATTGTAAGGTTATTATGATAATGCAAGTGAGAAATTATTTGGCCTAAATTAAAACAGTAAGATGAGGCTAGAGAGGAGATCGTAGAGCTCAGCTGTTTTAGGACGCCCACAACGGAAGATTTGATGCCCTGCGGAGCATGGGAAAGGTCAGGAACAATTCCTGCGTTTCAGTTTGGGTGACTGAGTGGGTGATAATGCCATCAACCAGCTCAGGGAGCCCTAGAGGAGCAGCGGGCTTAGAAATGCATATAATGAATTTGATTTGGGGCAATGGGAAATACAGACTGGAAATTAAAAGAAAAGTCAAGGCTGAAATACAGATTTGACTGTTACCAGCGTTTCATGGAATTTAAAACAGAGGCGCAAGAAGAGTAGTCAGCATTGTCAGATACTGCAGAGAAGTTTAATAAGATGAAGACTTTCAAAAGGCTGCCAGATTTGACAGTTGGAAGGTCACCAATGACTTCATCAAGAGCAATTTCAGTAGATGTGGGTAGAGTAGAGCCTCATCATGGTTGAGTTGGAGAGTGAAAGGGCAAGAGGCTGGGATTATCCAGCCAGGATTGCTGTCCTCTCTTCTTTCCTAAAGCTCCTCCTTGGAAGCTTTGAACCTGAGGTCTGATCTTCTCTTCCCCTTCCCTCCTTAGCTTTCTCCACCCAGGGCCTAGGACTGGTTACCCGAGCTGGGGACATGATGGAGGGACAAATATTCTAAGATCCTTGGGTCTCTGATGGGAGAGATGTCAGGGATAGAGGAGCCTGATGTTGGTGAGTAAGGTATTGCAAGGAGTGTCCTCCGTAGGGAACAGCAGGTAGGGCCTGTCCAGAGACCTGTCTCCAGAGGGGAGAAAGATGAAACACATAGGCCTCTGTTGTATGTGCAAACTCTGGACCAGGAAGCTGAGGTAGGATGGGGAGCAAAGGACTTGAAGGACTGGTGGGGCAAACATGGAATTAGTCAGGAAACTTGGCCCCAGTGAGAGTGGAATCTCACGGAATCCGGGGGTGAGGGACAAAATCTGACAGTAAACTGATGTTAACTAGAAATTCAGGCAGGGATGCTTAGGTTTCCTAGGGCACAGGGACTGAAGATGTGCAGTGGAAAGACGTTGGCAGTACTTGTGACCATGAAGATAGCAGTGAGGGGACAGTTAATGAATTAAGGGGTAGCATAAAGAAAAAAAACCTGGCATAGAGATATTTAACAAATATTTGTGAAGCCTGAAGCGGTCATTCACATTACGTGGAGGAAAGAGATTAGATACCAGAGTTCAGAAGAGCTGAAAGGAAACACCTAGGTTCTCTTCAGGGAGAGGATGGACTCAGTGACTAAGGGATCCCAGACAGCTTGGAGCTGCAAAGCCCAAGAGAGAGACTTGCACTTCCGAAGGAGTTGGAAGCAAAGTTCAGGGTAGGGGAGCCCCTCCCTTAACCCTGGGGACCAGGCAGTTATCAGTAGGATCTACCAGATTTCCCCCGCCAGCTCCCATACACACCCTCGGCCTCAGTTTCTCCCGCCTGCACCGCCACCTCAGCCCACTGGGGGGCGGGGCTCGAGGGCGAGGCTGGTGGCTGTTCTGAAGCCTCGAGAGCTATCCGTTCCTACCAGACACCCTGCTCTGAGCGGTCTTACCCCATGGCCGGACACAGCCCCTCAAACTTCCCCGTGCCGGGCACTGGTGGGGACAGGCCCGCAGGGCCAGTGCCGGTGCGGGTTGACACTCCAATCGAGTTGAGCGCCCAGGCGGCCCCCGGCAGGCTGATGGTCCGGCCAGAGGTCAGGCCGGGGATGTGCCCAGACCCTGAGGTGTGGGCACTGTCCCCAGGTCCCCCGCCGTGCGAATTCCAGGACGGGATGATGCCTTGCCGGCCCCGGGTCGGAGCTGGCGAGGCGAGCGCTTGGTTCCCAAGACCCTCTGAGGTCGCCTTCCCCGGGCCCTGCAGTGCATCCCGACGCTGGCGCTGCCAGAAGACGTCTCTGCCGTACAGAAGGAGATGGAGCAGTTGGCCAAGGAGCTGAGGCAGGAGAGGATGACCCTGGGGTACTCTCAGGCTGACGTGGGGTTGCTCATGGGGGCTCGTTTTGGAAGGGCGCTGAGCCAGACGACCATCTGCCGCTTCGAGGCCCAGCAGTTGAGCCTCACCAACATGTGGAAGCTGCGACTGCTGCTGAAGATGTGGCTGGAGCAAGTGGACATGGAGAACCTTCTGGGCTTATGCAAAACGGAGACGATCCTGCAGCAGGCTGGGAAGCGCAGATGGGCATACAGGGAGAGACACATCGGAAACAGCCTGGAGAAACTCTTCCTGCAGTGCCAGAAGCCCACACCCCAGCAGATCAGCTGCATCGCTGGGCAGCTCCAGCTGCAGAAGGACTTCGTCCAAGTTTGGTTCCATAACTGGAGCAAGATGGGCAGTCGGCCAAGCAATGATTTCTCCCCACTGGCGGAGGTGGGGACTGTCGGACCTCCTCTCCCAAGAGGACCAGTGTGCTTTCCCCTGACATCGGGACTCCATTTCTGTGTCCCCCATTATGGGGGACCCTACTTTACACCGTTGTACCCCTGCCCCTTTCACTGATGGAGGAACCCTCCTCTGTGCCCTGGCCACCACCCTGAGCCTCCCCAGGCTTTCCAGCTGAGGGGCCTGCCTTTCTGGGGAGGGCCAATCCGGGGAAACGGGTCTCTGGGGTTCACTTAAAGGCTTTTAGCATTAAGTCCTCCATTAGTTGTCTAAAGAAGTTAAGAATACGTAAGGGAGAGGGATGGGAGCTGTTTAGGAAAATTTGGGGAGGGAGGTTGAAGTTTACGGCTGTGTTGTTTTTCCCTTTGTTTTTCCTTAGCATTGGCTTTAAGGTACATTCCAAAACGTAGATGGTTTTAGATATTTTGTTTCTCTCTGTTTATTAATTGAAAAGTAATTGTGTCTCTTATTCCACGTGGTTATCAGTAAACATAGGGATATTCTTATGAACACAATACTGAGTGAAAAACTCAGGTCACAGAAGACTATGTCAGTGTATTATTTCTATCAAAACCAAGCAGAACTTTGTGTGAACACAGAGTCCAAGATAATCGTTGCCTCCAGGGGAAGGTTTGAGGATGGGACAGGAAAAGAGTACATAGAGCCTACCCAGAGCCCTTGTTGAAACACAAGAGTTTGCCGGTTCTCCCCCTTTTCTTGAAAGATGTGTTTTTTTCTAATTCACTTTTCAGCTCTGTTTGGTTTATTCCCTGGGAATTTCCCTTACTTTCTTTTGAGCTCAGAAATGCTTTGTAGAGGATATTTGTGATAGTTGATCCAACTATCCAACTCCCTGGTGGCTTTTGCAGTGGTGCATCTTAAATCACTTTTCCAATCTCTTCCATGAAATTGGTCTTTTCCAGTTTTCTACTTCTACATTGGTCAATATGGGTCATCGTATACTACACAGAAGTCATTAATCCCTCTGTGTTTTCACACCTGTTGCCGTACACCTCCATGTAATATTTATGGTTTTATAATTCTGTCACCATATATTATACCTGAGTTTATGTATTCTTTTTGCTTACTAATCTTGTCCATTTTTTTCTCTACTTTTTTCCTTAATCAGTCTTACAAAGAATTTATCTACAGGTATTTTCAAATAACAAGTTTTTTATTTTTAATCCTATTTACTGTTTTTATTTCCTAATTATTTAATTTTAGGTTTATTTTTATTAATTGCTTCTTTCTAGTTTCTTCCAATATGTATTTCTTCCTCTTGTCAATGTCTGAAAATAGAGCACTGTCAAGACACGTAGGTTAGTGAAAATGGAGCCAAACTTCAAAAAACCAAGAGTATGTTGTCAGTGGTTAGCAGTGTCATATGTCAGAGACCAAATAACATAAATCAAGTAAGCTATATCATTTCATTAACAAAGATGTTACGGGTACATGTCTTAGAACAGTTTCAGGGGAGGAGTTAGTAGAGGCAGGTTCCAAACAACAGTCCAAAGTCTTCGTATTTGCCAGATTTTCCCCTACCTCAGTTAAAAACATAAATTCCAACCACTCACTCAATGAGATCTTTGCCATCATTCTGAAAATTTCTGTATCAAATATTTCCTTTATCTTGTATTTCCTTTTGACAAGGCAGGTATTCTTAACGTGAAGATGCCAAACCTCTTTGAGGTATAAGCAGAATAGCGTTTTTGTACATATGTGCATTTTCTTCAAAGATGGTGATGGTAGCCTTCAACACATTTCAATGGGGACCATGACTGTGTAGATCTACAATTTTAGAATTTAAGCAACACCTTCCCATTGGCCATCTTACTTTTGAGAATTTTCCCTTGAAAACTAATAGGTAATTCCTGGTTTTCTTCAAGTCTGTATTTTCTGGGTATCTCTAGCCAGTACAGTATAAAGGCCCTGAATCAGTTCTTACATAAGTCTTTCAAATTCAGACCAAATACTGTATTGATTGTTGTTCTTATGCTTTTATCATTCCTTGGCACTTTAATTAGATTCTTATCATAAAGAACAATTTCTCCCTTCCCTAGAAGTTTTCCTACTTCTTGTCTAAGAAAACTTGAGGTGTTAGGAGATCCCTCCTTATTCCAAAACATTATCCTGCTCTTAAAATAGCGTCTGTTTTCTATTATTTCATATTTTTAAAATGTGTGTAGTATACATCATTGTTTATTATACTAGAACTGTGTCATAAGGATTTATTTTTCAGAATAGCCACTTTTGTTTATGACTTTCTTCTAGAAATAGTCTTACTAAACAGTACTGATTTCCTTGGCAGAATCCATTTATGAATTCTTTTTAGGGTACAAAATTTTATTATCTATGTAGAACAATGTTTTTACAATGAAAACTACAATTCCATTCAAATAAAATCCTAGTGGAATATGGGAGTATTACTTGACAAAGTGATTCTAAACTGAAAGAATGAAACTTGGGGAAATATGGAAATTTTGAAGGTAAAGCGTTAGGGCCTTGTCCTACCAGATGTTATGAAACTACAATAATTTGAACACAGTGTTGTGGTCATGATGAACAAAATAAAAGAAACAAGTATTTGGCTGTTCCATCTGTGGTCATGTAAATTGGTACAACCTTCATGAAAGGCTGTTGGGTAATTCATATGAGAAGTTTTTAAAATGTGTTTTTCCTTTGGCCCATCATTTCAACTTTTAAATAATGTTTATAAGAAAATAATTGTTATATGTATGCAAAAATTTAGTGATAAGGGTGGTATCACAGCATTTTTTTTTTATTTTAACAACGAAAAGTTAGAAACAACGTTCAACAAAGGGTTAAATAAATAAAAAGGAACACCATATAGGGTAAAAATTGACAAACAGTTCAGAAAAGATTGTTGAATGAGGCAAAACAATTTATTAAACTTTATGATGTCATTTTTTATTTTTTAAGGAAAAAGGTATATTACAGGGAAAAAATCTATAATAGGTATTACTGGTGATTTTTTTTTAAATTTGCTGTATGTATTATACAGTTTAAAAATTCAAGAAATATATCTAAACAAAGACTCCAGAAAATCTAGGATTCCTAAAAATATTCATTCTTCTAGTCTTTCTTGTCTCTAAATGGTAATTTCTCATTATAAAACAATATTTTAGAATAATAAATCTGGCCTTTTCATTTTTAGTCAGATTTGTAGTTTCTGTAAAAGAAAGGCAATTCTCTAAATGCAGGAGTATTTACGGGACATATCAGTTGGAAAGGCATTGCTAAAAATTAGGGTTTTTTTAATCAGATGTCCATTAATGTTAAAGAGCTGTAGTGTAGCTCAGTGAATGAAGATACCTGCCATATGTCTGTTTTCCTGCACAACATGGTAATTTACAATTACAATTAGAGTGTTTATATACCTCAGTGTAGTTAACCTACATTTAGAATATAAGCCCAAATCATTTTCATGTTCCTGGATGTTTACTTTTCAATTTTAAAAAAAGCATTTGAAAATATCAAAATCCTGGTTTTATCACGGTAGAATTCTCCCTACTTGTCATGTTTGAAGAAACTAAATGAATATAAATGAGATCTGTGGATTTTTAGATTTGAAGGGGGGTCAGTTCCTGTGATTACAGCCCCAGCCAATTGAAAGATGAACTGTTATGAAGTAAATCTACCCCAATACCCAGTAGAATCCTTAAAACAAGGCATTAGCGTTATCGTGGTTACACCAGTGAAGAGAAACGTGACAAGAAGCTTTGGGAGACTGTATGGTTTACCTAAGGGGCTGCCTCCAGAAAAGAACCCAGCGGGTAGGTATGTTGGGCTGCTGCTCTGCCACCTCACTTTTTAGCTGTGAGCCTTGTGAATTCTCCTAACGGCAAAATCAGCTACTTTGGCACTGAACTTGCGTTTCTTAGGTTTCCTTCCCCCAGCTTCCAGCAAAATTCGAAATGCAAACCAACTTCACTTATCGCTATTGACTCTTCTACTGACTGCCTGCCAAAGACTATGGTCAGAAAAGGAAAAATTGAGGCCTTCCATTGATTTTTAAAATCAATGTTATCTTCTAAATCTGTACAACCTGTTTAACATACTATTTCTTCTTTGCCAAAGGAGTAACTCTATTGTTTAATAATTAGTCTTCCTTCTGGGATGCATGGTATAGGCCTTCTTTTAGAACTGGCCAGGGCAGTGTATAAGATGCATTAAGTTGAATTGTTGTCTTAGAATGGATGATAGTGCTCCTGGAGCAGCTGTAAAACTTTGGATATCATTGACTGAGTAGTGGGCAAATCTTAACATACACCTTTTTACTGAAAGAGAATTAGTTTCAATATATCACATATTAGTTTGCTAGGGCTGCCATAACAAAGTACTATAGCTTGGGTGGCTCGAAGAATAGAAATTTATTTTCTCACAGTTCTGGATGCTAGAAGTCTGAAATCAAGGTGTTACAGAGTTGCTTCCTTCTGAGGGCTATCAGGGAAGGATCTCTGTTTCAGGCTCGTAAACAGCCTCCTTTTCCCTGTCTCTTGACATTGTCTCCCCGTGTACATATCTGTGTCCTAATTCCCTCCTCTTAGAAGGCCACCAGTCATTGGATTAGGGCTGCCCTACTGACCTCATTTTAACTTAGATACCTCTGTAAAGATCCTGTCTCCAAATAAGGTCACATTTCGGGGTACTAGGGGTTAGGACTTCAACATATAAATTTTTGTGGGATAAAATTCAGCTCGTAACACCAGCCTAATTAAAATTTAAGCTAGATTCAATTATTTGTTAATGTAGCCATTCAACAAATATTAATTGAGTACCTTATATAGCTGGTTGTGCCCTCAGTGCTTAAGATGCAGTGGTGACCAAAACAGGCTCATCGTGACCTTCAGGGTGCTTAAAGTATGCTGAGGTGTCCACGTTAAATAAATAAGCATGTGATGACAACTCATGATAAATATGATGGGGTGTCAGGTATCAGGAGTCCTCATTTAGCTTTAGAGTTATAGTCCTCCTGTTACATGAGTATTGCCTCTGATAACATCAGTTGTTAACAAATATTCTAAGCCAGAGGAAGTATGGCCCCATAGCCAAGGCATAGTTTGGAAGACAGGCTTTTCTGGGTTCAAATCTCAGCTCAGTAACCTACCATCTCTGTTACTTGAAATTACTCCTTTCAGCCTCAGTTTCTCATCTGTGAAATATGTCTAGCAATCCACAGGGTGAGAGAGTTGATAAACAGATAAAATTAGGTTATATAAAAAGAAACCCCTAGGACTTCCCTTTTATGCAGTAGCCACCCAATAAGTTTTCTCTCCATTGTGTTTTCACTGTACCTTGTCTGGGCTTTATTTATAGTTCATAAATCGCTCTTTTGCATCCTAGGAAATTTCACACAGTGAAATCGTGCTCATCGATCGATAGCCAAAACTGAATAATGAAAGAACAGAAAAAGACAATAGTCTCAGTTGCTAGAAAACATACTATCTAACATTGGGAAATGACTTTGGGAATTGTAATAATTGGAAGACAATTATAAAGTTCGTTTCCTTAGCTGTCAAATAGCAACTAGGCAAGGGAACAGATGATAAGGTTTTGATTTGAAGGATTTAGATAAAGACTTTCTGAAAACCCATGTAATGTTATATAATTGACAGGAATGATCTCTGAAGTTGTTTCTAGCCTATAATAATTGTATGAGTCTCCATGAATAAGAACAAAACAATGTACCACAGATTGAATATGGAGGCCACAAGGATATAGAGTATGGGAATGGACAGAGGACATTGTTCCTCATACTGTGATTACCACTTAAACCTTTCCTTCCTGATCTCCTGCTGTGGTCGCAGTTGCCTCCCAAATGCAAGCCCAGTCCTGCCTTCATTCATACTATTTCTTCATTGAACTCTAGCTTTTCTGTCCAAAGCCTACTATATTAGTTTGCTAGGGCTGCCATGACAAAATACCACAGATTGGGTGGCTTAAGGAACAGAAATGTATTGGCTCACAGTTCTGGTGACTCCAAGCCCAAGATTAAGGTATGGGTAGGGTCGGTTCTTTCCAGGGCTGTGAGCGTAGGATATGTTCCAGGCCTCTCTCCTTGGCTTGTAGGTGGCTATCTTCTCTTTATTGTCTCTTTACATTGTCTCTCCTCTATACATTTTTCTGTGTTCAACTTTCCCCCTTTTATAAGGACACAAGTCATATTGGATTAGAGCCTACCCTAATGACCTTATTTTAACTTGATTACCTTTGTAAAGACCCTATCTCCAAATGTCATATTCGAGGTACTGGGGTTTAGTACTTCAAGATATAAATTAGGGGGGGAACCCAGTTCAACCTGTGACATCTACCACTCCTGATAGAAAATATAGGTGGGTGCTGTGGGGGGAGGGTGTAGGAACCCAGAGAGACTTGTTTACTTTTTCTTGCAAAGGAGTTAAATAAGAGGTGTGTGATGGAAAGGAAAGAGCATTAGCCGTGGAGCCAGGCAGCCCCAGATCTGCGTTCTGTCTCTAGGTCATTCACATAGGTAATATCACCAATCCAGGGTAACTCATCAGAAAATTTCAAGAAAAATAACATTATTTCCCTCCCAACAAATGACTTTATGGGCTGAAGAATTACAGTAGCTACTTATTTCTATCTATTTTAGGAGCACAACAATTGTACTTTTATCAGTGAAATTGAATGGCATTATCTTAGGAAGAAAATTTTGTATATTTTGATAAAGATATGATTCTTACTTTCCCCAGAAAAATTGCTATGTGAGCCTGTTGAGAAAGCCCTGTCACTTTCTGCTAAGCATTGCCAGCCATTAATTTCTTCAAGCTAATGTAACAGGACAGTCAAGTGACTTGCCTTTAATTTGTTGTGATTGTGTTATATTTATGAAAAGCAGAGCTAAAACAGCTGATAGCAAGTGTTTAGACACTGGTTGTTTTCATAAATGGTTTTAAGAGCATTGCTAAATCTAAGTAGACACTGAGTAAGTTTTCTCAGTATGTGAAATGTAAATCATTCTTTCTGTAATCATAAGTCATTAAATGCATGCAAATGTTATAAATGATTACTACATTTCAAACATATTTTTATGGTACCAGTCTGCTTGCTAAATATGTATTACCTTTGAGGTTTAAACTAAAGAGGTGGGAAAAGACTTACCATACAGGAATTTATTGTGTTGTTCTTTTCTCTCCTAAAAAGGCAGTCATACCAACACCATAGGTAGAAAAGAATGTTTTTGCTTCTGTGTCACATCATTAAAGTAGTGAATCTAATGCCGTACATTTTTGTCTTCTGGGCCAAGAAATTTTAAGTAAAATACTAACAAGAATGTTATGCTTTTAAATGAGAAGTGAAAGAATCTTTATCCTTTTTATTTGAGTTTCCAGAAATGGCACACTCCATAAAAAAATTGTATCATTTTTAAACGGAGTTTCTTTCATTAGTCAGTAAACAGTTTATTAGGTGAACATTCTCTGAGCACATATATACACCATGTGAATGTTTAGGAAACAGAAGGTGCTTGAATTTGTGAGATTTAAATATTTTCTCACAGTTGATCCAGTGATACTGCGGTAGAAATAAAACCACATGTAAATGAAATACCACTTTCTACTAAAAAGCTCGTATAAATTTTCTATCATTGTTTTAATGAGGACAACAATGATTCCATTTACTCAGTGGAACATCTTATAAATCATTAGCATGTTTACCTCCATATGCATTCTAAGACTCACCCATAAAACTCCACCTGTCCTAATCACAAATATGCATGTACATTAAATTATATTATCTGACTGCACATACTTTGTGCTGCTAATATTCTTGCAAATATTATTAAATTTTGAAAGTATAAATAAAGCAATGATTTGGTTTCTCACTTGCTCTTCTAAAACACATGTGCATGCACATACTAATACTCATATTTTAAATACATTACGTAAGATATGAGCTATGTAGATCAAAGGTGCTACACCAGAACATGGCAAGCAAAAGGAATAACACTCAGCATCCAGCTTTGGTCCATCTCCCAGAAATCTTTGCTGTGGCCCCAAACCAACTTCTGTTTTTCCTCCACTTCTACGTCCTCCCATTCTTATAAGTATAGGGTATAATAATTCTTATTATACCCTATACTTCCTTGATGGTTAAATGTCTACTAAGCACCTGTTAAGGGCTAGGCACTAAAGATCAGAATTAGACAAGGTACACATAGGTTAAGTAGAGGAAAGGAGTGAGAAAAATCAAGGATCACCTCATCCACGGCCAGGGTTAGAGGAAAGGACAAAGGAACAACCCAGAGGAAGGAGCACATAACTCAGTGGGGGTACCTGTCCCATTAAGAACAGGGACCACTGGAGCTAAGTAGGACTTGAAAGATAACTAGGAGTTGTTAAGTGGAGGGTGTGAGAAGAGGGATGGGGGAGACCAAAAGTCAAGAATGGGAGAAAAAGTGAAAGGACTTGCTTTTGACTAGAAATCTAGGCTGTGATTAGTTGCTGCAATTGAGAGTTAAATGCAGTGGCTAAAATTCTGATAGCCATAGCAGAAAGTTACATAGTTCTCAGTACGTGAAGCTAATTACATGAATCTTTCAAAATGCATTGAGAAAAATATTTTCTCAACATTAAATTTAAAGATGAATATATCAATCTTAAGGAGACATTGAACAATGCAAGAGATAATCTCTTTAATTGTAGTACCTCTGTTGATTTGGTGTTGTCATTTAAGACACACAATCATTCTTCAGGTGACTGGTTCTTATATTGACTTATAGAAAATAGCCTAAGTCTTAATACTAAGATCCAAGGTTCTGAAGGCCTTTCTTCCAGGAAATAAAATAATTTTGTACTGGCATAAAGCTTCCAGATGGTTTGCCTTTGTACTCCTGATCAGCAAATCTAGAAAAATTAATGGTTGGTAGATCCACTGTCCTATTCTTCCCAAGAGTCATTGTCTCCACTAGGCTTTTGATACAAAGGTGTTAATCAGAACCTTTATGTTTATTGCAATATCGTAAGAAACACAGGGAAGAGTTTAACTGAAAAAAACATCAGACACCAAAGACAGTGTCTTAAGTTAGTAGCCTAGTTGCCTTTGTGCGCAAAAAAGAAAAAAAAAAAAATCTGATGAGAAACCTTGTTGTCTGTCATGGAGCATGGTCATTCTGTCCTTGCCCATGGCTCCAGATGCAAGAGAGTGCCTGGCATGATACCAGGGACAGAGATCAGTAAGTGTGCATAACAAGCAACTGACTTAAGATAAATCATCAATCCATCTGTGGTTTTTTTTTTAATCTTTATTGGAGTATAATTGCTTTACAATGGTGTGTTAGTTTCTGCTTTATAAGAAAGTGAATCAGTTATACATATACATATGTTCCCATATCTCTTCCCTCTTGCGTCTCCCTCCCTCCCACCCTCCCTATCCCACCCCTCCAGGCGGTCACAAAGCACCGAGCTGATCTCCCTGTGCTATGCGGCTGCTTCCCACTAGCTATCTATTTTACGTTTGGTGGTGTATATATGTCCATGCCTCTCTCTTGCTTTGTCACAGCTTATCTGTGTTTTATCCTCATATGAAATAAAGATGACTGAAATATTCCTGTACAGAGTCACTCTGAGAACCAGAAAACAGACAAGCAAGCAAAAACTCTCATAAGAATTTTTGAGAAGTACTTAGCAAGGCATAAAGAGCAATGCAGTGCTTAATAATGCTTTTTTAAATAAAATTTAAGGCCTATAGATCTTCAGTTATTAAGTCCAGTGTTGCTTCCATCTGTGAATATTGAAATGGTTTAATATATATAGTAATTTTTACAAAACTTTCTAAAATGAGTCCTTAGCGCCAGTGTAGATGTTGAACAAGATTAAATTTTTTTTCCCAAATCATGCAAACTCACCAGTGTCAGAAGCCATCAATAAATACATAAGTCTTGACACCTTGCTTTGTCCTTATATATACTGAGTGACACTTTTTAGCTTCTTTCAGCAGACAAGTTTTGAAGACAGGCAAAAAATCTGTTAGGATCCAGCATTGATAGATCTGTTTCTTATGAATTTAGGTCACTTCTGAAAATCCCCAAAGTATGTATAATGAAACAGTTGTTAGGTGAATAATTTTGAGAGGTCTGCTTGAGGTAGCAGACTCATGTTTGGGGCATTCCATTGGGCAATTGTCTTTTCAGACCCTTACCATCAACTGAGAAGAGCTAGAAGGCAGAGAGCCTAAAAACGTAAGGCTTCTAAAAGTTAACTATGTTGGGATTTGATAAGGATATTTAGAAAGTGGGAGATAAGTAATTATTTTGAGAACACTGAGACATTTTTATTGGAGTTCTTTATAACTCAACTTGAAGTGGAATATAGCTTGTACGAGTCATAATGCCAGATGACAGTTATTTTCCAGTCAGTTCTTAAAGTGGTTTACATGTTATAGTTCAAGCAACATGAAAATTCGTTCTGGAAAAGCATTTGTTGTCCAAGGCTTTCTTAACCAAGAGAAATAACTACACCTAGATCTCAATCGTTTATGAGTGAATTGTATATTCAGGGCATTATCTGCAACAAAACCATGGTCTTAGGCTAGCTTTCCCTTGTTTCCCAGTACGTGACACTTTTCCCCAATACCAAACTCTTGTGTTCTCAGCAAATGCAAACTACTTTTAATTGTGCCTAGAAAAACATCGGGAGAATAAATTACTTCTCCTCTCCCACTGCCCTCCTCCCTTCATTATTTTAAAGTATTAGAAAACAATATGAATTACTTTGTTTTACCCTTTCAGTTACCTATAGCATTTATGTGGATAATCCAGAAACTTCTTGCCTTTAAACATGTATTAACATTCAAAAAAATGCTACTATTAAAATTTACTCTGTAGTAATTTTACAGATTCAAATGAATATATGAATTCAAATATGCACACATAAGTATCAGTCTCAACGTTTTATAGAAGTTGGAAAAAAAGAGTAGAATATTATCTGCCCTTTTCAATTACCGTGTTAGTACAGACTCTTTTCAAGTTACGTAAGTCCAATTCAAGCTGCTTACCAAACAAACAAACAAAAAAGAAAACAAAACAAAAACAGTCATTTATTGATTAATGTAAATAGGAAATCCCAGGGTTAGACCTACTTCTGGTACTGCTAGATTCTGGGACTCAAACTCTGTTACCAAGACTGTCCCTCCATCTCCTTCTCTACTTTTCTTTGCCTATTGGCCTCATTCTTTCTTGCTTGCAGACAGGGCTTTCTTCACATAGATAAGGAGGGTGGCTACAAGCAGTTGCAGCGTCTTCTGTTCAGCATTACCCCAGAGGAAAAGCTCTAGCATCCAAATAAGAATCTTAGTGAAAACTCTGATCGGTCCTGCTGGAGTACTGTGATGATCCCTGAACTCAGCAGTGAAGCCAAAGAGATTGAGGAGTAGGACCAGACTGGCTGTGATTGACCAGCCTGGGCCAGCCATATCTATGATGGGGTTGGCACTGGGGCAGGACACTGTAACTGGTAGCCCCACAAAGGGCTATGTGAGTTGAAGAGTGCTTCCCCAAAGAAGGATTTTGGATATGTCCACTACAGTTGTCATTGTGTCAGTTTCTCTAGGTTCTTGGAAGATTTAATGTATGTGCCACAATCAGATGCTTATGTGATCTGATGCAGAGAGAAGAGAATATGTGGGATAACTAAATACAAGAAGATTCTACATTTTGAACACTTGAACTGATCCATCAGCAGACTGTTATGCAAGTTTGTGATTCTGTAATAGTTCGCCCTGGGTCATTTTGCCGTTACTGATTCCTGTGTGCCACTATGCAGAGGGCCTAATTGCAGTGATATTCACTCCCGTCAATACTTTTGGGTCCTAGAGTGGCATTTACTCACCTATATCCTAAGATAGCTTAATAGCATCTGTTCCATAGGCCAGTTTTAACATTTGAACATACACAGAGAGGCCACTAGTTCTTCCTATTAATCCTACTTTATCCATTGATACAACCAAATTAATCTTTTCAATGGAGAGCTGCTGATATTTGGGGGTTATTTTTCCCAGTATTTAATTTCGCTCTTGGTCATACTTTCATTTGGTATTTACCTTCTAACACAGAATAATCTATTGTTGTAATCTGTTTTATAGAAATTTGGGGGGATTACTAGGGTTCTAGACTTCTGGAAAAGTTGTCCCTCAACTCTCACAGATAAATATATTATGCTTTATTTTTTAAATTGCAGTGAAAAATAAAAATCTAGGATGTATTTTGTTATTCATAAATTATTTTTATATCCAAGTGAAATAATATAGTTCTTGCAATCTGTTTGCTATCAGTAGTAAATCAACAAATTAGACAAGCAAACTGAAATCACTAATGCATCAGTTGCTCTTCCTCTTCTTCTGTCCTCAGAGAAGATAGAAAATGTATGGTCAATGTCCTCTCAATGCTTTATATACAATAAAAGTATTTAATATAACCTAGTGACTATATTTCAAAATTAGATTACTCTCTCACACAAAAAATTGTATTCATTAAATATATTGATAGACCAGTCAGTTTATTATAAAATATTATATTTCATTGTGATTACAAGATGTAATTTTAACTACCTAAAGTTTAAATATATCTTGCAGTCAATGTGATAAGAAAGCATTGTGTCATAGCTTAATTGGCAGTGTTTTTTCTAAGCGGTACTTGGAGTAATGATGATTCTTAACATCAATGGCATTTTGGGTTTGATGACACACAGTACTCTAATTATGTGTCTTCATTTTCCCAAAGGGTTTCGTCTAAGTCAGAATTCTGTTGGTCAGCATCTTTTAAGAACACTAGGTTTGATATGAAGATTCCCTTTTGTAAAACTAAGTTTCTTTTTGTAACATTAATAGACACTCCCTAATGTGTCTATTGTATAAAATTGAAGTTTTGTTTTTGTAATTTTAACTCGGAGCACACTTAGATTAACAGCGCTTCTCAGCCATCATTTTCACAGGTTTGGTTTTATTTTTTAATATGTATACACAAAAAGCACTGGTGCCCTTTAGCTATTAATAATTTATTTTTGACATTTACAAATAATTTTATATGTTTCATTCAAGGCAAAGACAACATGATATTGAGAGCCTAACAACTGTTATATGTGAAACTATTTACATTAATCTCTATAACTCAGTTATGACTCTCTTGCTTTAAATCACTTTGGTATGTTTCTGTTCTGATTTACTGCCTGGTTTAAAGATTAACGTCACAGGGTAATTTACTACAGCTTCACAGATGGTATTTGAATCTTTGTAAATGGGCTTTGGAATCTGTGCACAATTCTATATAATGTTAGGTTAACATCAATGTAAATGTTGAACTTGAAACAGTTCTAAAAGATCCTGACAGAAATTTCATTATCCCTTTCTAAATACTATAACTTTTTAGGGGATTTCATGGGCTAAGTACTTTTACTTCACTAGTGTGGTTAAGGTATAAGTAGCTCCTTATATTTGAAATCACCAGCCCCTATAAGTTGAAAATAAACATAAAAAATAAATTACCTCATTTTAAACTATTCTAAAGTTCTAGTCACAGGAGAAGTTACTGTTCTTATTTTTACAGCTTCCTACATGAAATGCTTTATAGAATCCACAAACACACATTGCTTTTAGTGTCTTTCCTTTGATGTCTATAAAAGACCCATTCAAAGCTGGAGGTAAGTGTTCCTAATGCACACAGCAGAAGTTGGCTAAAGTTATTGGAAGCTGTTAGAGATAACCTTTCTCTACATGTCTTTTGAGGGAAAAACTGGTACCAACAATACCAGTTAAGCTGTAATTAGTATAACTAACAACTAATAAGAAAGAGCAGACTAGAGGTCATTCTTAAGAATTTAAAGGTATTAGCAGGTTAGGGTTGTAGGGCATCCTATTCCCCAGCTTAATCTGCTGCCCTAGCTGGTGAGATTTGTTGAAGCCATCAGTGCCCTCTAACCCCGAGGTGTTGCTCTCTCATAATTTATTGGTCACATGCCAAGCTCTCTTTCCTGTCTAGTGAGATGACTTTGGGAATGGCAAATTCATTTTAAAGTTCTTGTTAAAAATGCCTGCAGATTTTCAACCTTGTAACGTAGTTAAGGATTACAGATTAATTTGCTTTAATGTTCTTGTCCTACAAGGCTTAGACTACATTGAAATTGTCATTTTGCTACATTACAGAATATGATTCATTGAGACCATTTAACATGTATTATAAGGGAACGCTTAAAATCTAACTATTAAATCAGATGTTGTGTAACTGATTCTAATACATACTGAATATTCCACTTTTTATGAGCCACTTCTTCAAATTTAATTGCCCACCAGTGGCTCTTGTTTATGTTTACAGTCAACTCTAATGCGCGTAAAGGGTAAGAACTTAACAGAGGAATAACCTTTTGTTTTCATGAGGTGTAGTTAACCCCTCTCTTCTAGTATCTGGCTTTGGATCCTTCCGCATCTCATTACATGATACCGACACAAAAACAAGAGGAATGCCATAGAACTTTAATTGTTCTTTTCCTTTTCCCAGTAAAGTCATGCCTGTAAGATTGTTTCTGCACCTAGAAGGTTTTTTTTTCTTTTAAAGCAATAAGCACTATGAAGAGTCAAAAGGAAACTTTCTCTTTCAACGTTTTTATGTTACTACCTAGGTCTCAGACTATCATTACTATCATATGTATTATAGATTTTTTTAAACTATAGGTTATTTATTACTCATGAAGTAAGCTGAGGCAGGCCCCAGTAACTAAACCAAGTTTTATTTATTAATTTTTTTTTTGCGGTACGCGGGCCTCTCACTGTTGTGGCCTCTCCCGTTGCGGAGCACAGGCTCCGGACGCGCAGGCTCAGCGGCCATGGCTCACAGGCCCAGCTGCTCCGTGGCATGTGGGATCTTCCCGGACCGGGGCACGAACCCAAGTCCCCTCATCGGCAGGCGGACTCTCAACCACTGCGCCACCAGGGAAGCCCTAAACAAAGTTTTAAAGTGGGAAGCATCAAACCACATGAACCTAAAGAAAAGAAAATTTAGATTTCAAGTTATCATAGGTCACTGGACACATAGACATCTAAAACTTAAGGAATACAGACTTAAAAATCATAGTTCTCATTTAAGTACCACAAGAAATAACTAGGATGTATTCTTCCTTTGAGTCCTCCATCTCAGTGTTTTATATACATATTACTGGTGGTTTGTGGATGAACTGTTTTTTTTATTTTAGTAGTTATTTGTTTATTCTAATGTATGTTAGCAAAAATATGAATAACACATGAAGCCTTTTTAATGGATATTATTGCTTTGGACTAGGCAAATAGAAAAAGTGAATTGATGTAAAGAAAAATACTAGGTATTTTTGTAGTACTGGTAGTTTGTGAATATGGCAAAATGCATAAAAGTCTTACAAAAATGACTGGATTTAGGGACACGATACTCTGTCTAAACATGAAATTCCAATAATGTTTATTCTAGCCAAAAATTCACAAGATGCTCTTATCCCTTCATTTCTATCTATCTATTGGTCTTCATTTATTTAATTTATGTGTATGTATGGGTGTACTTAGCAGTTTCATGTTTTGTTTTCAAAATAAGCCAGCTTCTCTGGGCCTCAGTCTTGGGTTAGATGATGCCTAAGGTTCCTTCGAGGCAGGGTTATCAGTCCTCAGCTGATAAATTCCTCAAGGTTGGGAACCAAATACGTATAACTTGACCTAAGTAGTAGTTAGCATAGTGACAACCCCAAATCATCAATACATGTTCACCATCCATTGATTCACATGTTCTAAAGACAAATATAAGAATGTTTTCGCATATCCATGTGCTTGCCCCAAACTAACAAATAATTTTAATTGTCACATCAGTAATTTAAAACTTTTTCAAAATAGAGAGCAAACTGGTGCTACTTAAAGTTCACACAGACACCAGTCTTTTTTCATGCTAGGATTTCCTAAGCAGTGGCACCACGGACAGTATTGGAAAGTCTTATTTTTTTCCTCTTCCATACTATCTTACGATTAACTATGAGAGTAAGACATCAAAGCTGAACTGACTTCAAAGCCTGTAACACTTATGGTTTCCAGCTATTACTGTAACCAGCCGCTCTGCCCTAATAGCAATTCATCTTACAGAGCTGCCTCGCTAGGATCCACCCCTCTGCTTCCCGCCTTCCCCTTTTCCAAACCTGTCAAATTAAAAACTACCCTTTACACGAATCTCAAAGTTAAACCAGTCCAAAGAGTTAGCATATTTGCTTACTTTCAGGATTTTACCACTAAAAAATAGACCATATTTATTTATTTATTCACTTTTCCCAAAATTATGCCTTTTACCACAAGGCATTAGACTATGTTCACATTAAACATATATTGTTCTTCATTATGTTTATTTCAAAAGTATAATATACACATGTAGGTAAGATTGTGTATACGCCTGCCACTTTAGTTAGGTTCACAAAATAAAATATTAAAAGTTGAGTCCGGTACTTGGCCTTGTAAATCAATGAAGTTAAAAGGAATGAAGTCTAAAACATGGATTGTCCGTCATAAATGCCTGAAATATAATTCTTGGAAGCACATGCTTTCTCTAGTGAAAATAATAATAATAAAGTTTTTATAGACATATAGTTTTCCAGCAATATAAAAGTTAATATATTAGAGCTTCTCCTATACTCATAACCAAGTAGGTACTAAAATATTATGCAGGACAGTTTCTTGAGAAGTGTAGAATTAGCATCAGCTGAAGATTTTCAATTTTTCTTTAAATGGCCCAGATAAAAATTTTAAATTATTTTCCTTGAATAATTTGGTAGAGTTGATGGTAGGTATTCAGTACCATGGGGTAGGAGGCAGGGGGAGCAACTCTCGAAATCTGGTAGATAGCATGCAGACCTTAAAGTGACGGCGCCACAGGACTAACAGAAGACTTAATGATTTAGCTATTCTCAACCCCAAACCATATACGACATTCTGAATACTTATGACGGAAGCTTTAATTGTGGATTATGGGAATTAAATAAGCTCAATATAATGATTGTATTGTTTGGGGAAATGGAATGGACTGCATTGTAAACTAACGAGCTTTCCATCCTTCGGAGCATTCAAGTAAAGGCTCAATGACCGCTTGTCAATAATTCGATAGAAGGAATTCTTACATTTGAGAGAGATTAAAGAATCTTTAATACCTATTTCAGTTCTAGAGTTCTTTGTATCTAAAAATTAAAGGATATGAAGAAATATAGTTGAAGATTAAGTGATGGTAGTAGCATGCAGCTGTTGTCTTCAGTCCAGTAGTTAGATGGATTTTACAAAGTGTCATAAGCAGGTATCTCCAAGGGATTTGAAAAAGAAGGGGCGCATGGTGGTTTAAGTAGATAAGGGCAAACAACAAAATGATGCACCTCTCTTCTAGTGTTGAAGGTCGGGAGAGAGAGGAACCTACTCTAAAATGCTCAGAAAAGAGGGCATAAGGAAAATGAAAAAGAGAGCTTTTTTAAAGACCGGGAACCCAGATGGATTTTCAGAGTGCTAAAAATAGAAACCAAAGGATCTTTGTATCTGCATTCCTTAAAGGAAGGGAACAAAAAAGGTAGGAAAATGAGAAGTTAAATTTTTGACTTCAATTCTGTTTGAAGAACGTAATAATTGCAGGGGACTAAAAAAAGCACAATGTGGGTATGGAAAGATCAGAGTCACTAACCAATATGTTGCTCTGGGCAAGTTACTGAATTTCTCAGGATCTCTCATTGTTTTAAATATTAGGCAGGTAGATGATTTTCATGATCTTATCCAGCTCTGAGATTCCTCTTAGTGCCTTAATTAAGGCTGAATTAAGTACGCTCTCCATAGCCCAAGAATTCCGACAGACCAAATGTTTCAGTTTGCAACGCCGGGTGTATTCTGGCCTATAGATAATAGATAGCAGGGAGAAAACTCGGGATAATTTTGTAAAGATTCCGACATTTTGAGGTGTATAAAAGTGATGAAGTAATCTCCTGTGTGGGCAGATAAGAAGTGAAGATACCAGCGACACGGGAGAAATGAAGTAGTGCTAGAAAAAGTGCAGTTGGACCCCTCCTTTTGAGTATGATTGGCGGTCTAAAGAAGACATCCCAGAGAGACCTGGCAGTGTTGCCTCAAGAACAGAGAACAGGCGATTATGTCAGAAGTGAATCTGTAGACTTGATTTATTGGCAATAAAGTGATAGGGAAATCTCATTAATAGCTGCTTTCCAGTAAAGAGGAAAGAGGTACTACCAAAGAATATATAGAGAGGTGAGAAAAAGCTAGAAGATACTAAATCTATAAAGATGAAAAATGTGGAAAAATAATTTGAATTGCCATTTAAACCAAAAACCAACAACATGTTAAGGCAGTTTTCCTCAGTAATAAACCGTTCTCCAGAAATAAAATGGATAGATCCTTTTTCATTGTTGTGAAAATAATTAAGCATTTTCCAAAAATATTAATTCTCTCATCTCCTGGGAGTGGGTTATACACCAGGGCCATATAACTAACTGGGGTTTATATATGACTATTAATTGTGATTGCAGACTTTAAAGAGTCTACTTCAATACACAATTAAATTATGATTTGTATACCTTGGTATATTTTTTCCCAAGCTTTGGTACCCTGGGTTTTCTGAGTAGCCGTACAAAAACTTCTTATCAGTATTCTGGGCCATGTTGTATCCTCTGTTTTGAAATAGGAATATGAATTTTACTGAAATGATTATTTATAGCAACATTAATATTATTCAACACTTAAAATCATTACACTGTTATTTTCTGATTGAGAACTTAATGCCCATCCTCTTTTAAATAGTATATTAATCTATGAATGAAATTTGTCCTACAAATAACACATTAGTAGAAAGTTAGAAATAAGTGTGATCTTCTGAGTGTGTTGTATATAACAGTTTATACCTTCAGTTCTGATCACGGACATGGTCTCCCAGCTAAGTGCCATTAATCCATTTACTGCTGCTCATTGGAATGAAGAGAAATTACCAAAGAGTTTTCCATATGTTTAAGTGAATTCCTCTGTAATTGTGGATTGTTTAGCTTCCTTATTTTTCTCTGTGTATGTCCCTTTTGAAGATTCCTAAAGCCAATTCCCTTTTTACTCAAATTAAAAAACAAAACCAAAAATACCAGCAGCAACAACTACAAAAAAACAAAACAAAACAGGCAACTGTGGCAACAGTTCTGATTCCTTTGGCTGAAGTCCAGCTTACTGGTTGTTTTGCCACGTTTAGTTCCACATCACTGACTTGAGAAGGCAGAAGTGGCACCACTCTGTGCTGACCTATTGGTCATGACCACTCCTACCTCATTCTTAACATTTCGTCCTAATCTACTTCCACACATAGTGTATTTCTGCGGCAATAAAAGAAGATGTTAAAATCTAGAATCAATTAACCAATGCAGTAGCTCAGGACCCACTGAGCTTTTTGTCCTTAGTGTTATAATTTAAAGCATTTGCCAAATAGATACCGTCTCATCCTGTGTTTCACATGTGAAAAGAGATCGTGGAAATAAGTCTCCAAAACCTAAATTAAATATGTATATCAAAGTATTACCATAGATAGGCAGCATATATTTATTTGGGCTAAGGAATATACTTTAGCCTTCATCAAGAAAAATAAAATACGCCTTGTGAATGGCTGATTGTACTGTGTACATTGAATCGGAATGTCAGAATCTTCTAAATAAATTGTTATTATGGAATAAGACAGAATTTCAGCTCTGAATTTATATAATTCACTCCATTGTAGATTTTTTTCATGGAAGAATACATTTCGCTGCCATAAATTGCACTGAGTATGAACAGCAGAGTCATTTGAGGTTCATTGGAAATATAGGAGAACATCATGTTTCCTGTCCTTTTGTTAAACTTGGCATATTGATTTTTTTTGCACAGCTTGCAGCACAGAAATGTGATATACAGCTACAGCAAGACAAGCTAACCACATGTGAATTTGTTAAGTACTGCTGGATTAGCAGAAATTGTCTGACTGTGCAAATAGCAAGATTTGACTTCTCCAGGAACTCTTTATGACATAATCAATTAAAATAACAAGTTTTGATTTTATTGCCTAGAATAAATCATTAGCAAAACTCATATTCTCCTGATCACTCATGTGTAGGATGTTTACATTCATGTTGTTTCTATATTTCAAGCACAGTAATAAATATGTAGCATTTGGACCAAAAGTTTAAAGTCAAATATAGTTTTAATAATGATTCATAAATTTTTTAAGAACAAGATTCTAGATTTTATTTAAATTTGCCATTGCTTTTCTTTTAAAATATCTAGTGTTCATTCTTTTGTTCCCTTTAGGCTCAAAGGTAGCAAGATTTGGATTTGACTGATACTTCTTACTGCATTTAAATTTAGCACCTTGTGGAAAGGGAGTCTCTGAAGTAGGGCTGGTGTGCTCGTCTCCTCACCTTATTAAACCTCCTCCTTAAATGCGTCCATTATACAGTTCGTCTTGCCTGACTTCAAAGAGTAGAGATGGAGAGAGGATGAGCTATAACTCAGCAGAGTGTGTTACCCATGGCTTCTTAGAAATGCTAATGTGTTATCTATCAGGTTTATAAAGTTCTCTGAGTTCTCTTGGAAGCAGATAAGCCACTGTGTGGTTTTCTGCAGAACAAAACTGACAGTCTGTCCAAAGCTAGGAAATATTTGTAACATCACGTACATGTGATCGTATTGTCACCTGCCTTTTAAGAAAATACTTTCTTTAAAACAGCTCAAGCTCTCTAAATGTAGACTTCTTTTTAACAAGATTTTTTCTCAAATTTTTTTTCAAAAATTTCTCTACTTGCTGTCAGTACTTTTGAACAGGTGGGCATCTTATGAGATTTCATGTCAAATTTATTAGAAACAAGTCTTTTAAAATTATCTGGTAAAAGCACAAAGCGTGAGTTGTTCCCCTAATAAAAAAAAAAGGGGGGGGGGTGAGTGGAAGGGGTCAGAGCAAAGAAGAAAGTGCCACTGGTTTGTGTTAGGTGACACTGTGCCCTGCTTGTCTAATTTGATTACACAGAGCCCCTGAAGCCTCAGGCAAAGCTGATTTTAGCTATAATCAGCTTCTTAACCTTTTGAGAACTAACGTAAACACTACCTAGCAGTGGTTAATTATGTTGCTCTGCTACACACTACAAAGTGCAAAGGTAAAAGTGTAGAACTACAGTAACACATGTTGTGACAAAATTTAACAAGATGACTTAAGGGGATTGGAGCAGAAGGCAGTTTTATATTTGTGATGAATTTTAAACTAATAAAGAGACTTAAGGGCGCTTTTTAAAATTTTTTTAGCTATAGTTCTTGCTTAAGTTTTACCCATAAGTGCTGAACATTCATGGACTACTTTTTTCTTTTTGCTGTCCTCACATTTGTACTTTTCTCTGAAATCCTCTTTTGATTATGCATACATTTTAGAAATATGTGTATTCATACTCTTTCATTTTTCAGAGTAAACCAAGGTGATTTCAGTATCCATATAATAAGAGTAAAATCCTCTTGGTTCACTTTTATAGATAGTAAAAATTCATTAGGGGAAGAATGGAATTTCTTTATAGTTAGATGGAATATTGTGGTTTCATATATATATATATATATACGGACAAGAACCTAACTTTTTGGTTTGAAACAGGAGCTCTTGATACAGGAATCTGATGTGTCATATGGGAAATTAATATGTAAGATGATTCTATTGTCTATAGTTGGTGTGACTCTCGTGTAGTGATGTGACTAATGGGGTAGAGAACCATGAAGATTAACTAATGTACTTATCAAGGCTATCTCCTCAAAGTCATGTTTTCTGGGAAAACTCCCTAGGAATATTCTCCTGAGTAAGGTTTGCAGTTGACCAGGAGAATATACGGAGCCATAAGCCATACCCCATATTGGTAAGCTTCTGTACCTGAAGTTTCGTGCTCTGAAAAAATTCTGAAGGGTAGAATCTTAGTGCTCCCCAGTGACACACACTATAAACAGTCACTCTGTGTGGAATTCACTTAAATGGAGAAGGAGGGGAAGGTTCGGACTAAAGATTAACTATAATTTTTTTAATCTTAGGTCAGTCCCTCATAAATAACATGAATATTCTACAAGCTTGTTATTCTGCAGTGTAGTTTATGTTGTGGTTACAGTGAGCTTAAAAATCACATTTAAGCTGTAGATTTTGGAGAGGCAGACATCGAAGGGCCTTTCACGATTTCTGAGGCATCAGGGAACGTTCATTGGGCATCACGGACAGCTCCTTTGGCCAAACTTGGCCCCCATGGTGAGGGAAGGTGACCTCTTTAATAAATAATGTAAATTAATTGACATAAATGCCACCTAAAAGTAGGAGTTCAGGTGGGTTTTGTAGCTATATATAATACTATGGGATGAGTGAAGCCAGGTCATAGATAACTGGACATTTTTGGCCTCTTGCAGAAATGTTTTAACTGAATTGTATTCTCTGTTTTGTAATCAGCTTGTTAAAAGAAACAATTACATAAAACTCCCCATTACAGCTGTTGTAGATATCTTTTAGGTGAAGTGCTTTTTATTTTATGGCACATGTTATAAAAAATATAATACTTGTTCAGTATCCTGGTATGGATGGAGGGGACTGCTCAAGGCTGGAGGCCACAGGCTCCAGCTGAAGGATCACTGTCTCTGCACCCCTGCAACCCATTCAGGGCCCATGATGGGCCAGGGGGTGGCTGACTTAGAGGCAGTAATCCGCTACATCTTATGAGGTTCTCTCCTAGGAGGACCCATAGGAGAAATCCTTCCCAGAATTCAGTTCTTCCCCAGTTCTTTTTTTTTTATCATGTGAACAATGAAAATCTTATAGTATGTTATTCCAGTGGTTTCCAAACTTTGTTCCACAAGAGCATTACCTGAGCAGCCAAGGCCTCTTTCCTATTACAGTTCATTCAGAATGTCTAGGGTGGGATTCAGGCATCAACCTTTTCAAAGATCCCCAGGTAATCCCCAGTGGTTTCCCATGTTTGAAAACCACTGACATACCCACTGTAGTCTCCTCATAGCTTAAGCCATTTGGGAGCTTAGAGATAAATTTGCATCTCACCTGTAGCAACTAAATAGGACTAATCATATTTGTTCATTATTTTCTTGTCCATTTTTTGTTTTTGCCTTGACTTCTTCAAATGTTTTTGTACTTTCATATAATTTTATATTGTTATTTTTAGTAGAATTATTTAAGTAGAATTTATGTACTATTAAATCCATGTAAGTGTACAATTCAATAATTTTTTTAGCAAATTTATAGTTGCACAATTATCACCACAATCCCATTTTAGTATATTTCCATCACCCCAGAAAGTTTCTTTGTGCCCATTTGCAGTCAGTCCTGCTCCCACCCATAGCCCCAGACAACCAGTGATCTGCTATATCCATAGATATCATATAAATAGAGTCATACAATATGTGGTCTTTTATGTCTGACTTATTTTGCTTACAGTGTTTATGAGGTTCAACCATGTGGTAGCACATACCACTAGTTCATTCCTTTTCATTGCTAAATAGTATTCCAGGGCTTCCTTGGTGGCACAGTGGTTAAGAGTCCGCCTGCCGATGCAGGGGATACGGGTTCGTGCCCTGGTCCGGGAGGATCCCACATGCTGCGGAGCGGCTGGGCCCGTGAGCCATGGCCGCTGAACCTGCGTGTCCGGAGCCTATGCTCCGCAACGGGGAGAGGCCGCAACAGTGAGAGGCCCGCGTACCACAAAAAAAAAAAAAAAATAGTATTCCATTTCATTTATCTGTTAGCCGGTTGATAGACATTTGAATTATTTTCAGCTTGGAGCTATTATGTATAATACTGCTATGAACATTCACGTATGAATCAGTCCAGATGTATATTTTCATTTATCTTGAGTGTAAACTTAGGAGTGGAATTTGTGGGTCATTTGACTAGTTTATATTTAGCTTTTTTTAATTTATTTTTTAATTAAAGTATAATTGATTTACAATGTTGTGTTAATTTCTGCTGTACAGCAAAGTGACTCAGTTATACACATATATACATTCTTTTTTATAATCTTTTCCATTATGGTTTAGCACAAGATATTGAATATAGTTCCCTGTGCTATACAGTAGGACCTGTTGTTTATCCATTCTATATGTAATAGTTTATATTTAGCTTTTTAAGGAACTATAAAACTGTTTTTCAAAATGGCTACACTATTTTATATTCACATCAGCAAAATATGAGAGTTCCAGTTTCTTCACATCCTTACCAACACTTGGTATGTTCAGTCCTTTTGATTATAGTCTAGTGGGTGTGTGGTGTTATCTCAGTGTGGTTTTAATTTGTGACTACTTGATGTTGAGTGTGGTTTCTTGTGTTTATTAGCCATATGTTTGTTTTCTTTGGTGAAATGTTTCTTTTGCCTATTTTTAAATTTGATGTTTGTCTCATTATTGGGTTGAAGTAATTCTTTATATATTCTGCATACAAGTCTCTTATCAGATGTGTGATTTACAAGTGTTTTACCCAAGCTGCAGCTTATCTCTTCTACATGGTATCTTTTGAAGAGAAGTTTTTTATGAGTTCAAAATTTGATGATTTTCAATTTATCATTCTTTTTTCTTTTTTGGATCATGTTTTTGGCATCATATCTAAAAAATCTTTGCCAAACCCAAGGTCACAATGATTATTTGTTGTTTTGTTGCAGTAGTTTTAGCTCTAACATTTAGGTATGACTCATTTTCAGTTGATTTTTGTGTATGGTATATGGTAAGGATCTAAACTGATTTTTTAGCATGTGGATATCTAATTTTCCCAGCACCATTTGTTGAAAAAAAACTATCTTTTCCCCATTGAATTGCCTTGGACCTTTCTCAAAAATCAGCTGACCATAAACTAAGGATTTATTAATAAACTTTAAATTCTGTTCCATTGATCTTTATGTTTGTTTTTCATACGAATACCATGGTGTTTTGAATATTGTAGCTTTATAGTACATTTTGAAATTAGGTGGTGTAAGTTCTCCTTTGTTCTTTATTTAGATCATCTGTAATTTCTCTTAGCAATGTTTTTTTAGTGTTTTAACACGTCTTTTGTAAAATATATTCTTAATTTTTCTTTCTTTTTGATGCTATCATGAGTAGAATTCTTTTCTTAATTTCATTTTCAAATTGTTTATTGCTAGTATAAAGAATTAAAATTAATTTTTGCCTATTGATTTTGTATTCTGTAACCTTACTAAAATTCATTAGTTCTAGAATTTTTTTTGGTAGAATCTTTATGATTTCCTACATATAGGACCATGTCATCTATAAATAAAGACAGTTTATATCTTCCTTTCTAATATGCATGCCTTTCATTTGTTTTTTTGCCTACTGCATTGGCTATAATGTCCTGCACTATATTGAATAGGAGTAGTGACAGCAACTCTAGATTCTGATGTTTTTCCCTTCAGGGTTATTACTGTTGCTGCAACTTTTTAAAATTGCTATTTTCATTTTAGTCTGGCTTCCTGGAGATCCCCCTTTGCCTGCATAGTTTAATGGCCAGAGTTGGTACAGTCATCCCAAGGCACTGTGGCTCTGGGTGAATCTGTGTGTGAGTTGCAGAATGCATTAAAAATTCTTGCAGTTTTCAAGCCTACCTCAACATTTCATTTTCTCCTGGGTTTTCCTGAGATTTCTGTGCCAGTGCTCATCGTCCCAGCCAAGAGGGATGTGTGGGGATTCATGTAGTCTCTCAGTGGCTTTCTCACTTCCAGGATCTCCCTATTAAATTTCTGACTAGTCCACTGGTCTGCTGCTCACCCCAAGTAAGATCACAACCTCTCTCTAGCAGGGTCATGAGCTTTTGGGGTCAGTTTCCCACCAAGTTCGCTTTATTTGCTTGTTAATACCCTTGGGCATGGGTTTTTCTCCTTCTACTCCAAGTCAAGTCAAGCCCATCTAGCAGCAAAGGTACAGGTTTTTCACAGCCAATCCCACCCTGGAAGCTCTACCATGCCTACTGAGCTGCCGCTGACACAGATTGCCACTGTTCTTACCTGTAGTTCAGTAGTTTTTCATGAATAAACGCTTCTCAAGTTGTTTGCCTTTGGTTGATTTCTGGAGTGCTGAAATGGTTGCACTTGACAATTTTGTCGACTTTTATAGTTGTATTTGGGGAGAAGATTTGCCAGTCTCTTAGCTTGCCATCACTGGAAGTCCTGCCTGAGTTTCTTTTTGTAAGCCACAAACCCTTTTTGGAACAAGATGAAACATTAACTATATAAATACAGAATAAGATAAAATAAAAAACCAAGCAAGGGTAAAGGAAATATAAGATAGGAAAATAAATTCCTTATGGAGCAACAATAATTTTTAACTCCTATGATAGATTTTCCCAGTGTGCCTAGGAATGGAAGTTTTCTTGGTCTTTCAATAGAGAGATTTACTCTATCATAAAATGCAAAAGTCCATTGTATTTTCATTGTCATGAGATCTAAAATAAATTGGAAAAAAAGGTATGTATCTAACCAGAAAAAAACAGAACAAGTTAGATCAAAATGCTACCCTGGGATCCTTTTGGTTTCATTTTATTTTGTTTTCTCCCAAAGGTCAAATCCCCAAACTTGTACAACTTTAGACTGTAGGAATACTTGACAAAATGTGCGGTGATAAAACTGCCAGATTGAAGGTTTCTTAAGTGCTACTGTCCAAAATCACTAGGCATGCTTGTAACTAGTAATTCCTGTCAGAATATACACTCTCAGTGTGTGACTTTTATCTGCAGGTGGCAGAGCATATGTTTTAGCACCAAAAAATGTAAGGTGGCAGAGAGAGGATATTTAATGTGTTGTAACCTATTTTTATTTTTAATTTTTTCTCTTATAGCTGCTTAGTTCCGGTCAAAAGCAGGCTAACTAAAACATTTTCAGATCTTAAGGGCTATATTTAAATTAGGAAAAAAGTGGTTCCAAATATAATTGTGTCATTTGTTTTCATTTAACACATGAATCAAGGTTATTGGACCAGCATCTCTCATAAAAGAAAAATACAGTGGTATCTTATGTAACTGAAGTCCAGACAGGGGGTTCTTCTCTTCAAATGGATTTTCTGGTTAAATTATAATTAATCCTTTAAACACTACAGTCACTTTTGTTTTTATCCTTATTATAATAATGCATTTTCCTACTATAGGAAATAGGTACAGCTAGCAGTTATGTATAGCAAACAAATATCACTTAATATTTTCTAACTAATGTAGTTCTTACTACATGAATCAAAGTTATCATTCTATGCATTAATCATAATTAAGACCTTAGCTAAAGGACAAGAGTTACAAATTCAAACCCTACTGATGAGTGACATTTAGGAATGCAAGCCCAGTGTTGTCAAATTTTTCTAGTTTTCCCAAAGAAGCCAGAAATCTGCATATTTGTTTGAAATCTCTCTAATTTTAAGTGTTGCAGCTAACTTAAGTTTTTAAAGCTATTGTATAGGTCAAATAAAATAAAAACCATTCAGATCAGGCCCATAGGCAAGCAGTTTACAACCTCTGGTAGGGAAGAATGGTCAGAGCCTCTTCTGACAACAGCCTCTGCCTGATTTCCTGCCACATATCTCTTGCTCAAAAAAGAAGGTATAGCATGCTTCCCAAATGATTGTCTTCGTTATTTTACTGTAGAATTCTGAGACAATGTGTTTTAGCAGAAATACGCTGAAATGGGCATCCAAAAACCTTGATTCTGAGACTAATGATATTTTTTAAGCCCTTCCTGTATCAACCAGGCACTGCTCTAAGTTCTTTAGACCTATTAACTCATCTAAGTCTAGTTTTGGTTTTGCTCTTCAAAAGTTTTATGTTGGGTCAGTCATCTACCTTCTGTAGATCTGTTTCCTCTATGTGAAAAATTATAGGATTATATTTATATATGACTGAGCTAGAAAATCTGTCAGAACTCTTTCAGCAGGAAAATTCTTTCATCTGGAGAATATGAGGGTTGGATTCAGTGACACAAAAATAAATTGTCAACCAGACTATGGTATTAATTTATATGAGTTTATAGCACTTATCTATATAACTCAGTAGAAATAAATGTATATAATCTTCAGTGCATTCACATTCCTTCAACAAGTATCATGCTAGAATATTTTAGTTAAGTTGAGAAAGAAGTTTAGTATCCACTCACCATGAGGTTAAAAAGGCCTGCACCCTATCTTCTCACTGAGGTTATCATCTCATTGAGGCAGTGTGTCATGCAACTAAAATTTAAATTAAAGCAGAAAATAAGTACCCTGATGAGCGTTACACACAACAAGGCTTTATTCCAAGGCTAACAGAATAGATGTATGAATACGTGTGACGTGTCTATGGAAGATGAGACTTGGAAGAAGGGAAAGATTTGAATTGGAAGGTGCAGAAGACCATTTAATATGGAAAAATATGTCCAAGTCAGAAATTAGAATGTTATCATACCAAAGAAATAGAAGGCACATTGCCTCCAGAGTACATAGAGAACAATGACAAATTTTACAGAAAAGTCAAGATAATTATTATAATGCACTTTCTAACTTTTACTCTTATGAAGGTGAATGACTATAAAGAATGTATCCCAAAAAAAAAAAAGAATGTATCCCAATACAACTCTTACGACTTTGACAGAAAACAAATACTTGCAGTACAGTTGTTAAATAAATCATTTGTTTGCAGCTAACCCTCAAATGGTTCAGGAAAAAAAAGTACATGAAAGCAAAGAAGCACATATGGCAAAATGTTAACAGTTATTGAACCTATGGGAAAGGTGTATGGATAATCATTGTACTGTTACAACTCTTATAGGTTTAAATCTTTTTACAATAAAAATTGGGGAGGAAGTAAAAGAGTAGAGAAAAGAAAAAGTCATCCAAATAACTTATAGGTCAAAGAATAAATCTAGAAAATACTTAGAACTGAGCCATAATGAAACTATAAATTTATACCCTTAAATGCTTATATTAAAAAAGAATAAATGCTAAAAATTAATGATTTTTTAAAATTAAATGTAAAATTAAAATATATTTAAAAATCAAGTTTAATGTAGTGACTATGTGTAGATATGTAATTAGGTGCTTTATGGATATTTGGTGAATTTACTTCATTTCAAACTTCCCAAATCTTACCAGGTGGATCTTGCCTTGTATCCTGTAGGCAGAAAAAAAAAAAAAAAAAAACTCACTGCTTTTGCACATCAAGAAGGGTAAATATAAAGCAATAAATCCTTTATTTTTTGAATTAAATCACTACATTTTGGTAAGATTTTGTTCACTTATCTAAAGTAAAGTAGAGTTGCTCAGCTTCCAGTGAATTTTGGGCAAAGTAAATTTATTCCCCCATTTGTCCTTGCCGTGTTTTGCCGGAATTGTAAATATATATCTATGATAATATTCTTAACTATCCAGATGATTGAATTATTTCCCACTTCAGTGAGGTACAGCCTAATCAGATGTAGAAATTTTATGAGTTTCAAAAAGAAAACACCTATGGTAGTATCCAATTTCTAATTTCAGTAGGAATTTGTTTCACTGATATCTTTATTCACCAGAATTATAACAAATAAAATGAAAAAAATTTTTGACCACATTTTAAAAATTGAAGTAAAATTTACATAACATAAAATTCACCGTTACAACCAATTTGAAGTGCACAATTCAGTGACTTACGGTGCATTCACAATTTTGTGCAACCATCACTACTATCTAATTCCAGAATATTTTCATCACTCCAAAAAAGAAACCCCATACCCATTAAGCAGTCACTACCCATTCACCCTTCTCCCAAGCAGCCACCAATCAGCTTTGTGTCTCTCTGGATTTGCCTATTCTGGACATTTCATATAAATAGTATTATACAATATGTGGCTTCTTGTGTCTGGCTTCTTTCATTTAGCTTCATGTTTTCAAGGTTCATGTTGTAGCATGTATCAGTTCTTCGTTCCTTTTTATTGCTGAATGATATTCTGTTGTATGACTATATACCACATTTTGTCTATCCATTCCTCAGTTAATGGACATTTGGGTTTTTTCCACTTTTTGACTATCATGAGTAGTGCTGCTATGAACATTTATGTACAAGTTTTTGTTTGAATGCCTGTATTCAGTTCTCTTGCTTATATACCTAGGAGTCAAACTGATGGTTCAAAATAGTAATTCTGTGTTTAACTTTTTGAGGAATCACCAAATTGTTTTTCTGGCCACATTTTTAATGTAAGGTTTTAAGGCCAGTTTGTGGGAAGGGAACCTTATAAATTGAAAACCTAAAACCGTCAAAAATTTAGCAATAATCTCGATTACAGAGTTCTTTGAGCTCAAGTCTCTCTTTTGACATTACTAAGCATTTCTCTGCCAGCTTCATTGAGTTTTCACTAGACAGCTTTTATTCTCTGCTCTCTGACCAATAGTTACTCAATTGAAGAATATGTGGATGGGGGTAGTGGTTACTAGAGTAAGAAGCCTTTGAAATATTTTTTTTCCAATTTTTATCTTCAGTTAAAGAGGACAAATGCTTTACCCTACAATTTAGAAGCGTAATATCTGGAAGTTTCAGACCCTAATCTGATGTGCCTTAAAATAGTTACAAATTAGGGTGATGTCTTCCAAGTGCTCACTGACTGTTTTAAATTTTCTAGTGTGTCCCTGAAAAAAGATCAACAAATCTCCATTAGAATCCATGCCAGAATATTTCTCAACAACTGCTAGCCCTCTATATTTAAAACGTTTGCATTATTTAAATTTCTGAGAAGTTTGAGAATCTCTTGAGAAATTAAAATATTGGACCTTTTAGAATACTAAATGGTTTACATATATGCTGTGAGGTTTTGGCCTATGGTTAGCTTCCCCCATGGAGCTGAAATATTTTGTACCTGGAGTTAAGCCAAATCTTCTGACTTGCATGCATTCAACTTATGGTGCATGCATCCAAGTCCTGGCATTTGAATGGTCTTTTTCCTTCATCTGAATACTTTCTAACTTGAAGAAAAAAATAACACTTTCCATTTAAAACTTGCCTCTCTCCTCTCCTTCCCTTCTTCACCCATAAGCAAATATCTTCATACTCTGTACCTGCAATGCTGTGAGAAGAGAGGGCATCTTGATATTTTCCAACTCAGAAAGATTACCCTCAGGCCTGGGGATCCATGGAAGAGCTCCAGAGAGTTCCATAAATCCTTTGAAATTCTGTGTTGAACTGAAGTTATAGGGAGAGAATCATAGCCTTTATGATATTCTCAAAGGGTATATGGTCCCCCCAAAAGTGAAGATCTGGTGGTTTTAACAGTGGCTTGGAGAGCCAACGGACACACTTTCTGTGGTGCCATGACACATTGGATGGTGTGTGATTAAGTCATGAGTATATTTCACTCAGGCTTTCAATGGCAGAGTCAAAGTAATACCAGTGCTGTTTTTGAGGGTTGGATCAAGAGTAGATGCTTATGAAGCTGAAGGTAGTTCCCAGGAATGGATTAAGGAGTGTGGGAATGTTAGGGCACTGACCACTTATGAAGGTGGAATAGGCAGAGGTAACAGCGTGTGGGAGAGAGTAATACAATTATCCTGCTCAAAATGCAGCCTCACCTCCTACCCTGAGGCCCCTGGTACTTGTATAGAGTGTCTTCTCCAGCCATCAAAGTATTTCTTTTGCCTATTTGATCATATCATTTATGTCTTTGAAATAGTTTTACCTTCCATCTCCCTCACTGCTTCCCAGAAACCACTTATGGTCTCACACGAATATCTAAACCCCTTTTTCAGTTTTAGTTTCTGCTCTGTAGTCTTTATAAACAGATTCGAATTCTATGAGCCACAGAGAAGTGAGAGTCTTAAGGAATTAAAAAAAACAGTACTAATAAACAGGAAGCATTGTTAGGTGTTTTTTTCTTTACTGATGTGTGAAGAGAAGAAGGGAACCAACCCTGTTTGCATACCTGCCGTGAACCATTCACTCTATGTGTATCATCTTGTTTACTCCTCATGGTACATCTTTGCAGTGAGTGTTATGAGCTTTCTTACAGATGAACAAACCGAGGTTCACAAAGTTTATAAGTATTAGATGCTAACCCAGATCTTGTAGCTCTGAACCACTGCTTCCCCTACACCTACCAGAGAGCAGCAGTAGAGAGAGTTCCGGAAGGTTTGTGGTGGCGGCAGCCTTGTGGAAGAGAGCCGGTGGGATTTGTTTTTGAGCTGCATTGTATATTTACAAATATACTGTGTATGTATTTAGGGTAATTTGGGAGAAAGCTAATAGACTTTATGAGGAGGCTAAAGTCCCTTGCACATTTGCAAGCTATTTTTTGGTCCTTCCCCTGAAGGACTATGTGGGAGTGATTAGAGTAGAAATGAAACAAGCAGCTGATAAATGGGTAATTTGTAATTGCCATTTTTTGCTGAAACTATTGATGTTTTTCTTTATTCCAGTGAAATGTCCCAAGTAAAAAATGTAGAGAATGTCTTAACAGTTTTAACACGGTGGAAGTTAGAGCAAACAAATGGAGAAAAAAATCCAGGGGAAAGATTAATAATTGAATAATGAAATGGTTAAAATTAATTTGAAAATATCCTTGAACTTTGACAAAGATATACTGTACAATACAATAGATAGGGGTCCAAATCCCCTTGGATACTTGTATCTGGAAATCCCAAGAAGTAAAAGGAACATACTAAGAAGGAAACTTTAGAGCAGCAGTGGACTGAGTGAGAGTCGAGAGAATCAAGTCCTTTCCCCATTTCACCCCTACCCAACCCAACCCCATTCCATTAGCAGTTCTGTTGCCTTCCTTTCTTCATTCATTAAAAAAACATTTACTGAGTTCTCCTGTATATCAGACACTATTCTGGATGCTAGGGATTTGACAATGATAAGGATAAACAAAATTCCTGTTGCATAGAGTTAAATTTCAAAAGAGAATATAGATAATAAATAGACAAATTCTATGTGTGTGTGTGTGTGTGTGTGTGTGTGTGTGTGTGTGTATATAAAACATAGTGGTGTTAGGATAAAAATTAAGTAGGTTAAAGGGGTGAGAGAGTGCCTGGTAAGGGCACAGTAGTATATTTTAGATAGGGTGGTCAGGAAAGACCTCGGACAAGCTCGCTGGGTTGTATTGTAACTTTTGGGGGCTCAGCCCAGTCTCTTCATACATAAAATGGGAGCCTTGCTAGGTGATCACTAGACAGCTTCAAAATTCTGTGCTTTCTTTAAGAGACATATCTTTAGGTCACGTAATCTTTTGTATGTATAAGTTATGGTCTTCACTGTCCATTGATCTCAAAATGTAATACGAATGTTCATTGATTTCCAAGCTTAATTCCATTTTACATTTAGGGAATTTAAACCGAGAGTTAAATGCCTTCCCAAAGGTTGCATAATGGTAAAAGAAAGATTAGAGCTCTTGATTTCTGCTGTTCTCAGTCTGAAAATTCTGCCTCAGTGTGTGATATAATAAGAAGTGGAATTGCAACGTCAGAGCAGTTCAAAGTAGATTTAAGATGTGTAAGCTATGATAGACTAAAATATGTACAAGTAAAGAATTGGATAGGGCTTCCCTGGTGGCGCAGTGGTTAAGAATCCGCCTGCCAATGCAGGGGGTACAATTCAAGCCCTGGTCCGAGAAGATCCCCCATACTGTGGAGCAACTAAGCCCGTGCGCCACAACTACTGAGCCTGCGCTCTAGAGCCTGTGCTCCACAACAAGAGAAGCCACCGCAATGAGAAGCCCGCGCACCACAACGAAGAGTAGCCCCCCCACCCCGCTCACCACAACTAGAGAAAGCCCGCGCACAGCAACGAAGACCCAAGACAGCCAAAAATAAATAAATAAATTCATTTAAAAAAAAAAAAGAATTGGATAAGTATATCCCACTGCAATCATTTATGGCAGGCAAGTAAGCCATGTGATATGTTTTAAACCAGTAAAATAGCAAACCCCCTCCAAGAAAATCTATAATTTTAATCAAAAGTTTGTTTCAGTCATTGAAATTCTGTTATTGCTGCTTACGAACATTAAAGTCAATCAAAACATCAGTAGCTTTGCAAGATCAATATTTTTAATATGTTTGCATTGCAGTACTGCAGATTTTTGGCTAATGGATCGCACCCATATTGATTTCCATGGGAAATGTTAGTCTGATACTGAAATAATTTTAAAAAAAAAAAACACACACAGGGATTATCGGTTTGGAATTTCTAAGGAGACAGAAGTATAAAAATTGGTTATTGACCAAATTGCTTGGGGTGAGTGAACCTTGGGCACTTGCAATAAACTTGTAGCACTCAGTCATTACTGAATACTACCTTAGTCCCTTAAAGTGAAAATCAATCAATAACCTATTATAACAATGCAAATTGTGGTGAAATAACATACTAGACATGTAAGAGTCACATTTTATCAAAACAGATATGCATAAGCATGTATATGAGCATATTGAAAATAGCTCTACTGAAACATGGTGACTGATTTTGACTTTGAAATTCCTCCTGAAGCTAGTTTGAGTAGCATTTTTCAAGGGAGAAACTGCTACAGAATAACAGTAAAAAGAAGCATACAATTATTCTATGAACAATCATGAAAGTGCAAACACTACAACATGTCAAATGACAGATTCCGTTATTTCGATTCAGAGCAAGATTACAGTGGTGACTCTGTTCTCAAAGCACTGGAATAATGGATGCAAAATTAGATTAGATACAAACACATTCCCCACAATATGAATCTAATGCACATTACATTTCTCTTGGTTTTTAGCCTTTCGTTAGGAGAACCATATTTTCATCTAGAAAGTTTACTCTGTGTTTTCATTTGGTTACCATTATAAATTTATGAACTCTTTATCTCTCAAAGACAACCTAGCGTTCTGGAGAGAGAGAACATTTTTTTTGATGCACAGTATAAGTTCAGATCAGTATAGTAGTACTTAGAATAGTACTTAGCACCAGTTACACATATTTTTGTATGTTTCTATTTACTTAATTTTTTAAATTGTGTTATTTATATATTATAGAAACATTTATTTGCTTTGAGAGGAACATGGAATTAAAAGATAGAACTAAAAATTAATAATAACTGTTGAATTTTGTTGCCATCTCTATAAGCCTGGTCAGTGTTATTCTAATAAATTGAGCTCTCTTTATAAATAGAAAACTGATCATGACACCTTCTCCTGCATGAGATGGTAACACTCATCAAATAGCATTATTAGTCCATTTCAATTCAGCGTTAATCTTTAATCACTATTTTTGCCAAATTTCTTTCATCCTATTCTGACTTCTTCTTATCTTTTATCATTATTACTAGCATCACTCTCAAATTCAGTTGATAAAATCTTTTTTATTCCTATTCTTTTTGAAATTTATACCTTAATGTGACTTTCCTCAAACATTGTGTCCCCCACCCCCATCAGTTAAGCTGTTAGGATATTCCGTGTTGATGGGTCCAGCCTTCAGAATGATTTATGAGACATGGAACTTCACTGTTATCTAATGTTGTGTACATACTTGAAAATAACCAAGTTGTACAGCAAAGATGTTTACATGTAAGCTATATAAATATTCATACAGTTTTTGCTAAATCACTCAATGGCTTTCTGCTATAGATATTATTAGAAAAGTATTCATGGTCTTAAAAATGTTAGGATTCTAATTCTGTTGCCTGCCATTTCCACATTTTCATATACAATTGCTCTTCCTGTTGTTTATGTCTTTCTAAGAATTCCAACTGGAATTTGTGTCACTTATCATTGTCAGAGGATGCTATTTCTAAAACAGATAGAATTTGTGCAATCCCCAGTTAGAATTTCCAGTTGTCTAACTAGTCAAGGAGCGGGGCATGATGAAAATGGGAAATCAGCTCTTAGAAATCCAGCAGAGCAAACACTTTGTTCTACAAGGCTCCACAGCCCATTCCCACACCCACACACGCCTTTATTCTGCGCTCATCTAGGTGTTTTATCTAGGTCAGTAGTGCAGTTCCTACTCAGGATGGTTATCATCTGACAACCCTCTGGTAGCCTGGAAGAAGTCATGTAATCTGTGATTTGGTCCAGAGCATCCCTGGTGTTTTTACGGACTCTAAGCAAGAGCCAAACAGACTTCTATCTGTGAAGGTAGTATCTGAGAGCAGGGCTGAATCTCTAGAGGACAGATTCTTTTAATGAATTTATGGACCCAGGACACTGAACAAGATCTGCTGCACTCAATAGACAGCACTCAAAACAGATCATTCTCTATTTATTGAGAATGTCGGAAGTCAGGGGAGAGAGGATTCCGAAGAGCTGTTCCTAGTGCAGACTTTTTATATTAATGGGCTAGTGAATACCAATGTCATACCACAGTCTGAGCAAGATGATTTGATTTTAATTTTTAGACAAAACTGACTTTCTGCATTCTAAGTCATGCTGATAAAAACTCATCCTAGAATCAAACTATTCAGACAGTCCATACCAAGCCTTACCTATAAGCAGCTAGAACATACCTGAAGATCTTTATTCGTTAACAAATTATTACACAGGCATGCTGCTCAGAATGTGTGTAAGATAGTAGTTAAGAGCACAGACTCTGCATGTACCACAATGTTCATTGCAGTTCTATTTACAGTAGCCAGGACATGAAAGCAACCTAGGTGTCCATTGACAGATGAGTGGATGAAGAAGATGTGGCACATATATACAATGGAATATTACTCAGCCATAAAAAGAAATGAAATTGAGTTATTTGTAGTGAGGCCGATGGACCTAGAGACTGTCATACAGAGTGAAGTAAGTCAGAAAGAAAAAAACAAATACCGTATGCTAACACATATATATGGACTCTAAAAAAAAATGGTTCTGATGAACCTAGGGGCAGGACAGGAATAAAGACTCAGACATAGAGAATGGACTTAATGGACGCGGTGAAGGGAAAGGGTAAGCTGGGATGAAGTGAGAGAGTGGCATAGACATATATACACTACCAAATGTAAAATAGCTAGTGGGAAGCAGCCGCATAACACAGGGAGATCAGCTTGGTGCTTTGTGTCCATGTAGAGGGGTGGGATAGGGAGGGTGGGAGGGAGACACAAGAGGGAGGGGATATGGGGATGTATGTATATGTATAGCTGATTCACTTTGTTATACAGCAGAAACTAACACACCATTGTAAAGCAATTATACTCCAATAAAGATGTTAAAAAAAAAAAGAGCACAGGCTCTGAACCCATACTGCCTGAGTACTTACCCTGTCTCTGCCACTTTCTATCTCTGTGACCTTGGACTAGTTGCCTTATTTCTCAGTGCTTCATTCCTTCACTTATAAAATGATGACAATAATGGGGCTGACCTCATATGGTGTTGTGAGGATTACATACACGTTAAGTGTTTACTACTTGATTCTTTATAAACTCTGATGTCTATGTTGTTGAGAGTAGAAATGAAAGACTTTAATCTCCAGTAGTTTTCTCTCTAAAATCACATCTCCTATAATCTGGGAGAGATGCTCCTATCCTCTGCCCCCATGACACCCTGTACCACCCCTATCATAGTGTATATTACTATATGGTTATCCATTTATTGATACTTGTCTCTCCCACCTCCATTAAGTTCTAAGCTTTGTGAGGACAAAAACTGTGTCTAACTTTTTATCATTATTCTTTCAATGCCTTGCATATAGTTTGTATTCTGTAAATAATTACTAGATCAGTGTTAAATAGAACGTGATTTTTCTAAGTATCCCAAATATTAGAGTATTCATCTGTAGAGTTTTGCTTTGACTATGTTAGTTTCCTGGTTTCATCAGAGACTGACATACCATGAATGATTGATTGCAACTTCTTTGCACTGGCCTCTGCCTACAATGTTCTACCTTTAGATATCCACAAGGGTCACTCCCTCATTTCCTTCAGGTATTTATTAAAATGTCACCTCCTCAATAATTCCTATCCTGACTACCTAATTAAAATTGCATCTCTGCCTCTTCTCTGTGCTGTTTTGTTTTTCTATAACATTAATGACAGTCCAAAACTCTATATATTAGGGTGATTTGTTATGTTTATAATTCGTTATTGGCCTCTCCTACCCCCACTGGAACGTGAGTTTTGTTAGTTTTGCTCAGATATATCTCCGGCATCTGGACGAGTGCTTGACACAGAATAAGCAGGCGTTTTTAAAATATATGCTGAATTCATTAATAAATTCAGTGCCTTGGTGCTGCCAATTTAGAAATAAGTGAAAGCAAAATTACTACGCGAGGATAATCAACAAAGGATTAGAAACAAGAAACCTTGAGTTCCATCTTGAGATCAATTGTGTATAGTTTATGACTTTGTTAAACGTACATACTTCAGACCTCTCTGAGCCCTTTAACCCAGCCTCCAAATTCTGAAAATCATCCTTACTAAAATATTCCTCCCGTGGTCACTCTGAGGGATGTATTGCAAGTTATTTTATAAAATATTATATGTCTGAGATTATGCCATTAAAGTAATATGGGATCCAAGTGTTAGAGGCATTTTTTTTTAATGGTTAAGCCCTAAAGCAAACTGCTTCTTTAAATATGTGAATATGAGCTTTCCGTAGAACATGAATGCAGAATCTCTGCAAGGTCTTAATTAAGAGAAATTAAAATATCTATATTAAAATATGCTTCATTCTACCCACTTGGTAGGGGTTTTATTTGTAAAAAAAAAAATTATTTTACATGTAATGGCATAAAATGCTACATTGTACCAATATTAACAGGGAAAATGTGCCATGATGAAGTGGTAAGAAACAATGTGATCTATAAATTCCCTGCATTATTTTTGTTTAAAAACGTTTTTCATCAAGATTAAATTTTCACTTGGGTGGTTGTTTGAATTAATTATGGAGGCATCACACAAACATAAAATTGAGCAAGAAAATTACATAGGAAATAGAAAGGAGTTGTATGTGAGGCACTTATTAAAAAATATAAAGACTCCATGTCATACATGAGGTGACATTTTCATTCAGTTTGCTGTTTGTAGGATTATTTAGCTACTTAAATAATGGTGTCATAAAATGATTTAAGTAAGCTTATGTTAATAAGAATGAAAGTTTTAAACAAAAGATTTAAAGACTATAAGTGCTTACTCAAGGGGTAAGCAAGACCAGTGTTATATACCAAAGCAAGGTAACTCCCAGGTGTTCATAAAGGCGAGAGATATGCATAAAGTATCAAAACCCAAAGGGAAAAGCAAACAAATGAGAGAACCAGTAGTTATTAGGACAGATGAGATGGAGCTATCTCATAGCATAAGATTTGAAAAGAGAATAGGTATAAAGATGAATAAGAACTAAATAAATGTGAAAATAGGCAGATGGATTATCCTTTTTCTCAACATGACAGGAAGATCTAACCAAACTTGTCTTTTTAAATGAGAAAAAGTAATATGAGAAGAGAGCTGTTTGTATGGCAGGCACTGTAGTATTTTTGATTCATATTTTCCCACCAAAAAAAAAATCTCTCTTTTCTCTCATTCCCCATATTAGTCTCTCTATGACCACTGGTAAATTTAACTATTATCTACAATGAGTAACGTATTAAAATAATAACATCCCCCCCATGCAACAATAATTATTGAGCACTTACTACATGTGCAGAATATTCTGCTTTTCATAGAATAAAGGACAGTAGGAAGGAGATAAAATTTTATAAATTTAATAACTCAAGGAGAAAGAAATAAGGATCACAAGGCAGAGACTGATATAAGTAATAGAAAAATTTGGAAGAAGGTGTAATTCTATCTAATTATAAGAGCCAACAAGACATTCGGGGATTGAGGAGGGAAGGTCTATTAAGGCTGAACCCAGAAAGATGGGTAGGATTTGGAGATTCACAGAAGGGAAGAAGAATATTTCAGTGAGGATTGTCAACAGGAGCAAGGGCTAGAAAGTACAGAATATGTTACATAAGAATTGACAATAGCAAGAGGGGAGTTTGGTAGATGCATCATGAGTGTGAATGGAGAATAAGGAAAATAAAGTTAGACATTTTTTGGCAATGAGATGACAGAGGATATTAAATGATAGGCTGAGGGGGCGGGGTATGTTTTTTTTCTTCAAGGCCGTAGGAGCAAAGGTGTTTAAGTAAGGAAATGAACTATCAGAGCTGTACTTCAAAAAGATTGATCTAGCAGCTATGAGTAAAATATATTGAGAAGGAAAGTCTGAAGATAGGGAAAATGCAGCCTAAAGGTCATTATTGTCATCCCTGCAAAAGGTAATAAGGCCTAAATGCTGATGACGAGAGTGAAAATGAAGAGAGGGGATAGAATCCAAATACATACAGGAATAGAATCCATGTGACTTGGCCATGAGAGTCATCTTGAGTTTTTTCTTCAAACAGGTCAGTCAGCTATTTAGTGAAATCACGGAAAGAATGGGACACAAGGAAGTTACCATGGAGGTTCAGGAAAGATTTCATGCATAGGAATGCCTACAAGTCAAGATATTGCAGTGATGGACCACGAACAGCTTTAAGACACTTGGTGTTTGAGAGGTAGATAGAGAAGAAGGCATGGAAACTGGGACTTGAAATTAACTCCTTGCATTCAAACTTTATATATTTTTTAATTATTTCAGGATTCAGATAGTCTTGCCCTCTTCTAAGATTACCAAGCCTTTAGGATACTTTCATTTGGAAGCAAATGATTGATTTTGCAGAGCAGAGTTATCCCAGAGCTGTAGTACGGAGGAGTGCCATAGATTGAGAGATGGTTAAATGAGGGTAATCTGATTTGATGGGGGATATATGGGGTAGATACCAGACTAGGTCTTGACAATTTCTTCTGATTGGTTACCACAGTGACTATATTCCAACTATGTCCATTTAGTAATAAATGCTGCCAATTTCAACCTGTGCATTACTACAAAAATATTGTTCTGATATGTTTGCACTTTTTGACTCCATGTTCCATTCCAATTTGTCTTTCTTAGGAAGTTAAGCATAATGTAGTCCACTTGTTGTTTCCACAATAGTTCTGTGTCTTTTTCCACTCAAGAAGTAAGCACATTGAAGGAAAAATAGGTTTTGGATAGCCTCTTCAAACATTCATTATTTTTTATGATGATTTTGAAACTTAAGAGAAAAAAACATGAAGTCAAGAAAAAAGTAAGGCTGTTACATTGGTTTTGAGGAGGCACTGTTCTTTAATAGCCCAAACCACTTCCAAGTAATGCTGAAAAAGTCTTCAAAACGTTATACAAAGCTCGGGTTTATATCAGTTTTAGTGTTCTGGTGATCTGCTTCTGTATAACAAGCCATCTAAAAATGTAGTGACCTAAAACAACAACCTGTTATTATCTTTCACGGTCCCATGGGTTGACTGAGCTAGCTGGGAGGTTCTTGCCTGGGATCTCTCATATGGTTCGAGTCGAATTCTCATTGGGGCCGGAGTCATCTGAAAGGTCACTGAGCTGGACACCCAGAGGAGCTCATTCACAGCTGGCAGCGGATGCTAGCTCTTGGCTGGGAATTCAGCCGGGGCTGTCTACTGGAGCACTACACGTGACCTCTCCATGTATCTTGGGCTTCCTGACGCATGTGCTGGGTTCCAAGAGGGAGCATTCAAAGAGCAAGTAAGTGTTCCAAGAGTCCCAGACAGTAGCTGCAAAACTTATGACCTAGCCTCAAAAGTCAGGCAGCATCACTTCTACCATATTCTGTGTTCAAAAAGAAAGTTATGAGGGCAGCCCACATTCAGGGAGAGGAGGCTGTACAAGGGCGTTAATACTGTGAAGCATGGTTGATGGTAGGGATGGACGAAGTGAAGGAGAGGAAGTACCTGTCTTGAGGAACTAGCTCACGTACAGTTAAGCAGTAAAGCAGGATTACCAGGGGGAAATAGACCAGTATCCGGTAGGTATGGGTATTACTGAACCATATTTCTGCTGCTTGTGCAGTTGATGGTCTTCATTTACTCCGTTCCTTTTGGAGAGGTTACCAGGTTTCATCCTAGCCTGATCTCAGATTCTACATCTGTTTTCCTAGTTCCATTTCTTTAAGCATCCTCAGATCCTTTATCGCTAGACCTAAACGTCTCCAAAGATGTCCAGACATGGTAACATACGAAACATTTCTCCTAGTTTATTGCTTCTTCTTATCTCTTTGCCTCTGGTCCTTCTGCAAGACTGAGCACAGGCAAGGTATCATTTTATCTTCAAGGTTTATTCAGCTAGCATTAATTTAAGTACCGTTTGCTTGTCACAGGAGACACAAAGAAGCACAAGCCAGCTTAAGGGACCAACAAACCAAAAGAAGAAAAACGCCTGTATTAGCTACGTAAAGCTAAGCTGCCCTAACAAAAGGACCCCAGATAGATAGAGAATATAGAAGTTCATTTCTTTCACATGAAACAGCCCAAGGTGGGCATTCCAGATAAGCAGATGGCATCACCCCACACAGCCAGGTTCAGGGACCAGGTTCCTTCCATCCTATTTCTTGACCACCACCTAGGCAGTATTGTCATCTGCGTGGTCACAGCTGGGTTGCAGATGCATCAGTATTCTAGACCTCAGGAAGAGGCGATAAGAGCACAGAGGAGTCTTACCCACTTCCTTAAGGCATTGGCCAGAAGTGACACAAATAAATTCCACACTTGTTAACATTGGAAAGGATGTAGTCAAATGGCCACACCTGGCAAAGAAGGCTGGAAAATGTAATGTGCTGGGCATCCACGTGCTTTGTTTTAATTGTTTTAGCAAAGGTTTTCAGGAACGGTTACCAGTCCCCACAACAGCATGTAAATAAATGATTACAAAGCAATGTGGTAAGTATTGCACTAGGAAAACACGTGAGGTGCTATGAACGCGCAATGGGAAGTCACGGGCTTCACCGGAAGTAAAATTTGAACTGTTTCCAGAAGTAATGACTAGAGAAAAATAGGGCATTCTACACAGGAAAATAAGATCTTATGCCCAAGTACAGAATACAGACTAGCTTCGAGGGTTTCAGGGAATGGAAAAATTTAGTATGGCTGAGCGCAAGTGCCCATGAGATGAGGAGTTATGGGAAATAAGGTCTATAATATAGAGAGGATTCTGCTAAGGAGTAGCTTGGACTTTATCCTCTAGGGATAGTGAGGATCCACCAGAATTTTATGAGTTTAGGACTAGCATGATCAGGTTGGTGGTGGTGATGTGAGGATAGACTGGAGGAGAAGAGATTAAACGAGATGAGACCAGTTAGAGGTATATTCAGGGAGGTCGTGATGAGAATTAAAGTGGTTATCATGGAGATGGGAGAGGAAGGAGTACATTGCTAGGCAACAGAGACTGCAACTTGCTGCTTAAATGAGAAAGAGAGATGAGTGCTTCCTACTTTTACAAGGTGGATGATCAGTGATGCCGTTAGCCAATACAAGCCCAAGAGGAGAAAAGTTTACTAGGGCAAGATTTTTCATTTGTTTTTGGACATAAAGAAATTTTTCGTATCTACCAGATATCTACATTTCTGACCCATTTTTGCTGCGCGTGAGGGTAAGGAAAAGAACAGAGGGTAAGTCTAAGGACTGACTTGACTCCAAACAAATTTCTTTATTTTTTAATTATGTGAGCAAACATCTGGGAGAATGTTGTTATCTTAGCAATATGGGGAAGCAATTTGGCCTAGTCTAATCTGTGACAGTAAGACTTCTAATGATTCATCACCACTTTTACAATGACAGAGTAAAGCATGCAGCATTGTGGGTTTTGACACAATACTCATTCATGTTCAGCCACTCTGCACCTCCATATGCCAGGTTCTGTACTAAGTACTAAGGACACAACTCTAAAACAACAAACACAGTCCCTGCTCTCAAAAAGCTAAGGACTGAAAAGTGTAAGAGTTAGCTACTTTGTTTGGTGAGGGTGGAATTATGTGTAAGGGCTAAGGGTAGGGGCTCAGAAAATAGTTTTCCAGGTTCTAGGCAAAGACAAAGGCAAGAGAATACATTGTACATTTGATGACTGAAGAAAGTCCAGTATTGCTGTAGAGTAGAGTATGAGGGTAGAGTTATGAAAAGAAGTGAGACTGGAGAGTGAGCAGGAACTAGATTGTGGCGAGCCTTCTCAACCTTGTAAGAGAACTTGGAAAGAAGGCTTCTAAGAAAGGGAATGGGGCTCCCCTGTTGGCGCAGTAGTTAAGAATCCACCTGCCAATGCAGGGGAGATGGGTTCGACCCCTGGTCCGGGAAGATACCACACGCTGCGGAGCAACTAAATCTGTGCACCATAAGTACTGAGCCTGCGCTCTAGAACCTGCAAGCCTCAGCTACTGATCCCGCATGCCACGACTACTGAAGCCCACATGCCTAGAGCCCGTGCTCCACAACAGGAGAAGCCACCACAATGAGAAGCCCACATACCGCAATGAAGAGTAGCCCCTGCTTGCTGCAACTAGAGAAAGCTCGCGCAAAGCAACAAAGACCCAACACAGTCAAAAATAAATGAAATAAATAAGTTTATTTTTTTTAAATAGACTTAAAAAAAAAAGTAAAGGAAAGAAAGGGACTGTATTTCTAGGGAATATCATTCCAGCTCTGATAAGGGGAATATATTGGAGGATGATGGGAAGATGAGACTAATGCAAAACTAGTTGGATTATGATGACCAGGATGAGACAGTGGAGATGGAGAAAATATTTTGATGTGAGGAGAGTCAACAGGACCTGAATTGGTATTAGAATGGAAAGCATCAAGGTTGGCACCCAAATTTTTTTGGTTTGGGCAACTGTGTGGATGTTGTATCATTAACAGAGAAACTGAAGTCAGGAAGAGAAGCACGTTTGTGGGGGAATGATTAGCTCAGTTTTGACATGCTGAGTTGGCAGCGCCTACAAGACTGCCAAGTAGAAATGAACTACGCTATTAGATATATTGACTGAAACTCAAGAGATAGAGATTTGCAAGTGATTGGACTGAAGAAGTCCAGCAAATGTTCAGTGAGAAGCCCAGCAAATGGTGGCTGTGCAGCAAGGTCCTTGAGGAGCAGCAAAGAAGGAGACCTCTGAGAACTAAGGAAGAAATCAGAGGAAGGAATACCAGGGGAAGAGAAATGCTCTGTCTGAGTCAGAGGGCTGGTAGACAGTATCGAATGCTATTAAAGGTCTAAAGGATCCTGAAAAAGCAAAAGTGTTATTAATTATTTTAATTGCTCTCATCTACAAAAAACAACTAAATTTGGGTTTACTTGATAAGCAGGAAGGTTGAACATATTTTTATATAATTATTAGCTATTAATATTTATCTTATAAATTACCAGATCTTTTTCTATTGAATCTTTATCATTTTCTTATTGATTTGTAGGAGTTCTTTATAAATGATGAATAACAATCCTTATTATATGTGGTATATATTTTGCCTTTTATCTTTGCATTTTGCTTATGGGGTGGTTCTTTTTTTTCATACAGAAGTTTTTAATTTTTATGGAGCCAAAAATGTCAATCATTTTTTCTGTAGTTTCTGGTCTTGTTTTCATGCCTTAAATCCCACCCCATAATTATACACATTCTCTTTTATTTTCCTCTAGTACCTTTATGATTTTTTTATTCGTTAAATCATAATATCTGGAGAGTTGTCTAAGATTACATAGTACAGTGGCTGAGCAGGGCTGAGGGCCCAGTTATGGCTGATGATTATTTGTTTGTAGGGGCAACAGTGTGTTACCCAGAGAAGCCAGTCAGCTGGGTTCATCCAACCTCGGGGTTTTCCAGCAAGTGCACTTCATGGACAGTGAGGCAAGGTAGTGTAGGAAAACATATTGAAATGTTGGGCCATGGACTCTAAGCAGTTAAGGAGGGAAGTGAAAACAGAAAAAGTCTAGTAGGGAAAAAGGAGAGTGAATGAACTAGGAGCCTTATAAGATTGTTGTTGTTTTTTTTAAGGTTGGATAAAGGGATTATTTGAGTAAGATGGTTAGAAAGATAGGAGGTTGTAGTCAAATTGGAGGAATGTCTAAATTTATTATTGCAGAAGAGTGCTGCAATGACCAGAGGTAAACATGAAGAATGGGTAGTTGAGTGGTGTGAAGGAGAAGGTCATCCAAGATCAAGGAATGGAGAGGCCCAGAGCATTGGCTAGATGATCCATGTGGATGTTTGAGTTTCCCAAGATTACAGCTGGACTTGGATGAAGAGAAGCATCCTTTGAACATCTGGGTCTTCTCTCACCAACACCTTTGGCAACCTTCATTTATCTTTAAGAGACTCATCCCAGTTGCTAAAGAATAAGTCAGAGTTTATTAGAAATCAGTAGCAAAGACAGAATCAGAACTGTCCACCCTTCTTGCTTCTGGTGAAGTATTCATGTTGGGGGCAGGGGGGCTTGTATGTGAAAGCAACTGATAGTGTATATAAAACACTTAATTAGCTCAGTGCCTAACATATATTAGTAGTCAATTCATTATAACAATTATGTAAGGAGGGAGATGGTTTATATGTGTCTTTAAGTTGGTGTTTGTTTAGTATTCCTTTCAAGTTTAGGGTTTGGAATTTCAGCAACCCTGGGTCCAGTATGTATTAAAATGACTGGGCAGCTTCAGCTTGAGCTGCTGTCTAGAATCCCCAAGAGGGTTGGAAATGCATCTGAGAAGCAATTAGAGCCCCATCTTTAAGCCCAGAGAAGGTAAAAATAGGCAAAGAAGAAAGTAGAAGAATATTTTTAGATTTTAGATAGAAGAACAAATACTAGTTAGTTTTCTTTCTTCTACCTTGACACATTTTCTCATTTGACTCTGAGCCACACCTCAAGAGATCAGAAGTAAATCCTGGTGTGTCCCAGGAATCTGCATTTCTTTTTCAGGAAAAAAAAGCTTAATGATAATTACCTTTTTTGTTTTTCACACACACACACTGTATTTTATTTTTACAAGAGATAAATAAACTGATACCAAACATTGTAAATGGATGACCGCAACAAAAGCAACAATGATTGCAATTACCAAACACGAAACACACTCATACTATGTCATAATATTGACATTCAGTCGGAGTCTGCATTTTTAACAAGTACCCCTGGTTAGTCTGCAGTGTACACACAAATGTTTGAGAACCACTGGCTTCAGCTTTTAGGACCTGCAGTTCTTTTTTCAGTACACTTCTGGGAGATGGTGTGATGAAGGGGATCAGGGTTTATGAATATTTTATGAGTTTTTTAAAGTTTATTTTCAATCTGGAAAATACAGTGAAAACAAAATAATTGCACAAAGAATGTACACAGTAAAAAGAGGAATTTAAGATTAACTCTTGGGCTTCCCTGGTGGCGCAGTGGTTGAGAGTCCGCCTGTCGATGCAGGGAACACGGATTCGTAGGCCCGTGAGCCATGGCCGCTGAGCCTGTGCGTCCAGAGCCTGTGCTCTGCAACGGGAGAGGCCACAGCAGTGAGAGGCCCGCGTACCGCAAAAAAAAAAAAAAGATTAACTCTTGTCTCAGTCTTCATCCCTTCTTTTCTTCACCCAGTTAAAATAGTTATTCACCATTCATCTTGTCTTAATAAAAAGTAAGTAAGCTCTTTGCTACTAAAGTTCACGTTCATTTTTATAAATTAAAAAAGAACTAATATAAACCTTAAATATAATAATGCTACTCTATAACCTGATAGCATCTTTCCATAGTGAAGCTCAAAACAAATTAGAAAATTTATCAGTACTATTTAATATAGAACATTTCTGATAAGAAATATTATGAATATAAGATCTAAAATGATTTGTCAGTGACAAAATAGGTATTTCAACGCCATACAACCTGAGACTTACTTTTGTTGTCCACTCACAATGAGGTGGTTCACAGAAATATAACTCTTTAGTACTATTTATTGATACATAAGTTTTACTGCAGTTTTATTTATTTATTCTTTACTGCAGTTTTAAGTTAGAAACTATGGAAGTAATGATTCTCACTATGACACTTCAATGTATAGCAACATTGCGAGAAATATAAATGCTGCAAGCCAGATTTGTTAAGGTAATGTAGTTAAATATTATGAGAATTCTAACACCCATTCTGTAATCTGTGTTCATTTGTTTTCAAATTTTACCTATATGACTTGGTTGCTAAATAAGATTTGTGGGTTTTTTTAGTGGCAGTGTTATAAACCTCTGTGATAGGCACTATCAGAAGTTCAAAAAGGAAATAGAAAGACCACCTATTCCCCAAGGACTAGAGAATGACTAGGACTTTGTAACTAGATCTCCAAACAGCAGGTTCAAGTAAGAATAATTCAGTGACACTAATTTTTAGAGTCTTTTTTTTAGTTGCTATTTGTCTGAACCTTGCCTAGAAGTATACTGAGGGTAGTCAGACCCACTTGTGTATGCAGATACAGCTGCACTTAATTGATTCATTTCTTCACTTAAATATTTACTGAGCATATGCGGCATGCTTGGAACAGGAGATAAGTGGCAAATGAGACTAATGAAGACGATAATGATGATGTTGATGCTGATAAGAGTGGCTAACGTATTGAGTGCTCCCCGTGCACAAGTATTTATGTGGATTCTCACAATAACTGTATGAGGCAGATTTTATTACTGCTCCATTTTGCAGGTGAGGAAACAGGTTTGGAGTGGTGTCACTACAAATATGAATCCAAGGGCCAGATTTTTAACTAATAAACTAGCAAATATATTCCTTTTCCTCATGGAGCATATGTTCTAGCAATTCATTTATTTAACAAGTATTTATTGAGTATCTATTATGTGCCAGGTACAGTCCTAGGCCCCAAGGTACAGTGGTGAAGAGAGCAACAGGGTCATTGGTGTCATGGCTCATACCTTCCAAATCCTCTAATGAGGGTTGAAAAAAAGGAAGAAAGTATATAGATACTAACTAAAGTAACAGACATAACTAATTAATTACATTTATAAGAATTACCAAACTATTGAATATAACACAATGTATAAAAAAATAAATACTGTATATTCAGATATTCAGGAAAGGTGATGTTATTTTTATACTTTAAAAGGAGTTCATTTTCATCTGTGGTTAAAAATATATATTTTACTTAAAAAAAACCTTGCTTTGCTTAATCAAAACATTCAAAAGCTGTTTCTTTCAGTTGCTAAAAGGGAAGAATTTTTATATCTAAAAATGAGAACTTTTCATGAGGTGGGAATTCACAAAGGCCTTGTATCACTCGAAGTTAAATGTTATCCAAATTTCAGAAAAATTTACAATTGCAGTGCTGAATATTACTGGGCAACACTCATTTTTTGGATGGGCAAGACCAAATCGATTGTGAAGAATGTTCAAAAAAAAGTTCTACCATACACCACAGTCTAGAATTAGGAGACTGTTAAGTATTTTGCAGTCTCATCAAAGCAGTTTATGAATTACAATAGGTGACCTTTTAAAATATTTGTTACTGCATCACCCTCCTTCTTATTTAAAATTTCTTCATTGGGATAGAAATCTCTTTTGGAACTAAAACTATTCTTTTATGGGTAATAAGCTGAAGCTATTCAAGAGGATTTAAAATAAGAAAACATTGGATAGTAGAGTTTCAATATTAAATAAATAGTTCAATTATACATTTAGGATATGTCAACAATCAAAGTTGAAAACTCTTGCCTGAGCAGTCACCATTTGACATTTGGGAAAATTTGGTTAATGGATTGTAAACTACTATGTATTTAGTTTGTAAGTGAACGTTTAGGCTCCTGGTTTACATCCTCTTTTCTCTGGTTTTTACTTTATCAGTAATAGCCTCACAATTCCCACCATTTAAAATGATAGTAGGTACAAGAGAACGTACTAAATTCTGGCAGGCAAAGCATGTGCCTGGCCTCAGTGAGCTTACACAGTGTAGCCAAAAGAGGTATAAAATATACACATAAAAGAGAAATACAACTAAAAAGAGACGATCATAACAGTTTTGTAGAAAATGGTTCAGGTAACAGGGTCAGAAGTTGCACATCATGTTCATTTATTGAGGCAACAGAGTTTGAACTGATTTTATCAGAGAAGTCATCAGTAATTCTGTGGAGGAGGGGAAGCTATCTAGACAAAGAAAAGTAGTGGGATCCCAGACAGAAAAAGCTTGGTAAATTCAGTGACATTTTGGCTGGAGTCTGTTTAAGGAAATTGTGGGAAATTAAGTTGAAGAGAAATGTACAAGCAGCATCTAGAAGAGCTGAGGAATATGAACTTCAATTTATATGCCACAAAGAATGACTGAAAGTTTTTGAACAGGGAAATACAATGAAAGCAACATACTAGTAGGATTAACTAGCCAGTGCATGTGTAGGATGGGTTGATGGAGAAGACCAGTTAAGAGAATATTACAGTAGTTGGGGCTAGTGTTAGTCAAACTATGCTCCTTAGAATACTAATCCTGAGATATAGAGATAGTAAAAAAGTTCCTTTTGGGGGGATTTTTTTTTCTTAATTAAAAGAAGGAAACATTGCATATTAAATTTTCTTCTTGGAGTTACAATGAACATTTACACATTAAAGGCCTATACCAAAGAAACCCATAATTTCACAAACGTATTTGCACATAAAAGGCTTTGTTCATTGCATATCTATTCATAAACGTATCACTGTGTTCCATTGAAATCACTTCCAATATTTAGAAATTTTGGTCTTATCAATTACTTACTTATTAAGAAGTCCATCAAAGAAATAAGAATAGAGGGGAAAAATGAAATTCAAATTGTTTTAGAAAAGGACTTAGACATCATGTAGTCTAATCTTGCTGATCAGAAACTAAATGGCACCTTGGACTTAATGACTTTCTAGTCAAATTAAGTACTGCCTTTAATGAAAGTTGTTTGCCAGTCCTCTCTCCCTCACTAAGCCATAAAATAAGATTAACCCATGTCTTATCATCTTTGTAATCTCTACATCTGGCTCATAGTAGGTAGTGGGAAAATATTTGTTGAATTGGAAAGTGATGAGAAAACTAGAGTTTAGGACTTGTCCGTGGCCACACTGATGGTAGGAGGATACATTGAAAATAAATGAATTCCAAGAATTATGTATAAAATTTTAGCTATGGGAGTGGTAAGGAAACTTGAAGACAAGAAACCTGGTATATTCAAGGTATAAGTCTACAACTAAGTAGCAGTATAATCTTGATCAAGTCGTTTAACCTCTCTTGGCCTCTATTTCCTCATCCAAGTTCCAGCTCCAAAATATTAGATCTACATTTTTATGACTATAAATAATCAAAAATTAACTGGATCTTGTGATTTCTTTTACACTGGAAATACATTCTTATGAGGGACCACGTTTAAATACCAAAGACTTTTAAAGTATTCTTTATGTCTGTGCTTCTATAATATTCCTGAACTTCACAACTTTCTCTATTTTCTTATTTTCTTCTTCTTTCCAGGTTTATCAAAGGTGATGGAATCTTTAAAAGCATACCACTGTGTGTGCTTATGTAATATTAGGACTGAAAATTTTAAATCTTAAAATGTGAAAGCTCCAGTTGTCAGAAGATCATAAAGTCTTTACTTTTAAGGACTGTTAAAAATCACCTTCTGTGAGATCTCAGCTTTGGGATTTTTCTGACATTTCAAGACTTAAATTTGAAAGTGTAGAATCTCTATAAATACAGCTTTACCACAAGCCCAAAAAAGTCAAGAAATGCAAAAGGTTAGATTCTTACTAACTCCTCTCCCACATTATGCTCTAAATTGAGTTATGCATCTTAGAGTTAAATACGTAATCGGGAATACTTGATGAGGAATACAGTTTAAATTATGACATATTAAGCTTTTCTCTTTGAATTTTGGGGAATAAAATTGTGTATGTAAATCATGCAAAATCACATTTTTTGTATGTGCCCTTAAGGCTTTTTTATGTTTTCTTCACATAGTCCCCTCATTTACAACTTTATCTTGCTGTGGACTAACCATATGGGAAATCCACTATTTTAAACTTAAGCTATTTTTGTGGTGTTACTGCATAAGAAAATGCCTTTAGAGTAGAAAAATTATTATGCATTTATTTTTACCAGATTTATATAAATAAAAATTAATTTTTTCTACTGGTCATTTCTTGGGTCAATTCAAAGTATATAATTTTTAATCCCTAATATTCTCTAGAAAGTCTCCATTGCCAATGGCCAAGTGAAAATGGGAGATAATAAAGGAGAAGTGCCATGAGACCTGGCCATTTTCAACGTGTTGAAGATTTAAAATTATGTGTAATTTATATGAGACATATAAATGAAAGGATAGACTTCAGTAGGATTTTTTTTTGCTTTTGCTTTAAAAATAGGGTATTTCTCTTCTGCAGCAGCATCTCACATCTCATACATATGTGCATATTTAGTTTTCTGTGTAGCATTCGGTCCCAAGAACACTAATTATAATTTTAAATTATCAATAAGTTATAGGCTTAAAGTACAGTAGATGTTAAATTTCATATCTCTTATAAGATTTCCTATCTAAAAGCGACTACTTTTTGCCTTTATTTTCATTTTTTAAAAATTCTTGTGAACTTTATAGTCGCTTGTATTTTTCCTTTTAAAAGTTAAAAACACTCTTTGAATTTGTAGTGCACAAATAGGTATATTGCTTTTATGTCTCAGAAAGATATCACTGATGGTAATTGTCAGTACATCAGGGGTACAAGTGAAAAACCAACACATGGCCCTCAGGTCACATTGAACCACCTAAAAGTGTTTCTTTGAAACCCCTGTTGGAAGTTCTCACAAAGTGGTGTGCCATTGGTCTGTTGGTATGCCCGCTTCTATTGTTTACCAAAAAGCCTTGATTACACTGCGTTTAGGTTTTTGCTTGTTTGTTGTCTTCGAAATAGCTGGTCCCTCCACCTTGATTATGGTCACCCCAGCAAAAGTTTGCCAAACAGTAGTTCCCTAGGAGTTCTGCTATTGTCTCTGAAATCTCCACGCTGATTTTTATATTTTTCTTCTCTTGAGAGGCTAACTATATTCTATAATTTCATTGTCTTTTATATTTAGTATAACACAGACAATCATGTTGAAACTTCTTGGGAAATAAAATGTAATTTCTATAGCAGGTTCAGCTTTGGGAACCATATACAAACATTAACACTTCTGTATAGACTATCACTGTCTGGGGTTTGGTGCCATGTTAGAGCCATCTATATCAGCCAGCTTCCCCAAGAATATTCTGCTCTTTTTGCATAATGGGATTACTTCCAGAAATGACTCTCTTGGCCCAAGATGCACTACCCTCTCAAATCATATTTGGGTCCTTTAAGCACTTTCAGTGTGCTTTACAATCATTTTCATTCATTATCCGCTCAGTTGTTCCATCATTACTCTCTGGTATGCGTAGACATTCGGCTACACAGTAGGTATGAGGTAGAGGTAGGACTGAAAACCCCAGGACAGGGAGCAAGGCCCAGTTTGGTCTCTCCTTGGCTAACTTCCATTTTGGACAGCTCATTGTTTTTCTTTGATGTGTGGGGTTTAATTGCTTATTTCTAAACATAAGGCTCAATTGGTGGGAGCTTGTGTGGGGAGAGCCATTTGCCCTTTCCTGAATTAAAAAACTGAGCATCATTAACAGTTTATTTTCCATAGACAACCACGCTGTAAGTATGGTATAGAAAGTGTTGTTTTTGACTGCACAGTTTTGTGCAGGCTGGTCTCTGATTTATGTCATGATCTCACAATAGCCTCTCGTGCCTGCCTGGCCACAAAGCTTGATTATTTTGTAATTTGATCTTAGTGGGGATTCCAGCCGTGCTTCCCTGCTCGTGGGCAGCAGAACGTGGCAGCATGCCTGCTTACTTGCCTAAGCTGCTATGATCAGATTATGCCTTCTCAGCATTTCCTACATTGGCTGCCTACATTGAAGTTCAGAGAAGCTTGAAGTCAGCCCACTTCAGTTTTATAGCTCTTAACAGAGACAGAATAGGAACTACGAGAGCGCTCATGGAATCTCGGCCTCACACGTGTCCACTGTTAAGAGAGTCAGAAAGTCACTCCACACTGAATATCTCTGACTATTGGTAAAAATTTTTAAGTGAACTTTTTTCATCATGCGATTTCCAGAAACCCTGTTTCCAACTTCAATGTTATTTTTAGAGCTATCATTTGGGTTTTAACTTTCAGTTTTTAGACGTTTTCATAACATGTTAAGGATCTTCATAAAAGATAGGAAGATTCTGCTTTTTGTTGTTTGTTGCTAATAACAAACCGTTACAGGACATCATAATTAGCAAAGCATTCTTCTCTCTGTATAACTCTTTCAGCCAAGTATTTATAGAATGATGATATTTGTCAACATCTTTATGAGATAACATGACTGCATCCTGTTGAGGTTACAGAATGAGAACACAGTGTCCAACCTGGCGCTGTGACATGACATGAAAAATTCAGAACCCACACTGCTTCCATTTCCTTCATCCAAAATGTTAATTGAGCACCAAGAACGTGCAGGTCCTCTGTGAGGCACCAGAGATACAGTGCTGAGCTGGATACATGGCCCCTGCCCTCCTGAGTTTGCAATTTATAATTTGAAATTAAAACTCTTACATAGTACATGTATTTAGAAGCTTTTTAAAATTATATATAATAAAATATATTACATTCGAGTAATTCCAAATTTTGTAAAATGTGAACTAGAGAGACTGAGTGTTGGAATGGACTTTAGAAATAATTTTTAGAGCCTCCTTCCTCATACAATTTAAAATCCCCTCTGTGGTTGGTGTTTGTTCATAGGAGTGAACAAAATACGCAATTCATGTTTCATTGTTCAGAAATGAAGAAATCGTGATTATGGGTTAAGATATAATCTAAACTCCAGCCAAACTTTGATTAAAACAGTTTTGTTTTCTGACATTATCATTCATACATTCAGTGGACCAGCAAGAAAGCTGGGAAAATGAAGCATAAACAATGTGGTGCCAGTTTGCTTTAAAATCCCTAATATATGTTTTGTAAACAAAGCTTATAAAACTTAGTACTCTACTAATTAAATAACAAGAAAGATTTTATGAATACATGAAAAGCCAGAATTTAAAATGCCTTCGGGGGAACAGGTGCTGTAATGACATCACTGTGTGTCACACAGCTTTTTTTTTTTTTTTCCCTTGATACTTACATTTGGTCATAATGGAAAGAAATTGATTCCAAATGTGTTTTCTTGACCTCCTTCTTCATTCATGTTAGTGCCTAACCTTAAATGATGTTTCTACAATCTCGGTTGTATTTACAGTAATTATATGCATAATGTAGCATATTATTGTCCGGACTTCCTGTTTAATCAGTACAGAGCTTCTTACAAGTGCAGCTGAAAAGGGCAAACAAAATTAAAGCTTTATATACCAAAACAAGTTTGATTTGCTAAGCTCCCAGCATTCCAAAGTACACAAATTTGTTCCACTAAGTTTTCCGATGGCTTGCAGATGGGCAATGATTAATCAGAGAGCTAACTGTGAAGTAGTTTGCAATTAAACTGGAAAGCTCTGAAGCATGCTAATTGAATCAGAAAATTAGAGACACTGAACAGTAATTGGCTATTTCTCATGCAGCAGGTGCCAGGCCACTCATCTGTGGAACAAGGTATTTAAGGCACATTAGCACTAGTAAAAATACTTCTTGATATGGAACAGTTAGATTTTCTGCTCATTTTCACCATGGATGTCAAAACATACAGCTGTGCTATCTGGTACTTGCAGTTCATGTTTGAAGAATTTAAGTTAGGTAAACATATGGGAGAGAAGTGCTGGGCAACCTCTAAGTGCACAGGATACATTTTAGAAGTGAAACCAAAAATGAGGGGCTGAGGTTCTGTTTCTTCAACTCAATCACTTCTGCTTTCTTATCATACAGAGTTAGAAGTTGAATTTTCTGTTTAGTGTTAGTTTAAAGCAACAACAGTATAAATCTACTACTGCTGTGAGCTTAGTAGATACATAAAGCCTATTCATATCATGTCTCAGCATGAGTTTATCTCTTCTAATTAGTACCACCATTTTATAGTGAGCACATGCTATGAAAGCTTGTTTGCCATGCCAACAGGGACCAGGACAAGTAGTTTTTCTTTAGTGGAACGATCTGCTGTAGGCTCATGAACAACTGTAACCTAACCAGTGGGTAACCAGGCAAGAAGGGGACTTAATAATTTCAATTGTACATATTTTTTTAATAATAATCATTTTCATATTATCAGGGGTGGGGCATATGACTTCTGTTTCCCATTGCTTTAATTAGAGTTCAGTATTGTTATTAGAAAGTGAAAAGTACGAAAGAAAATTAAAATATACTAAATTATACTGTGTTGAGAAGCAGAATATTACAATATTCACATGCTAATCTTATTACTTAGCAGATGACTGCAGAAAATAGTGAGTTTGAACCAAGAGACATAAATTATAAATTGTAAACAGTGCGTAGGGGATATGTTATAACTGTGTCTCATTTAAAGTGGGGTAGGAAGTTTTCCCTGCACAAATAATGTTCCTACATTAAGTTTTAAAGTCTCTTTTATAATGTTGTATTAAGAACATTTGGCAACATGTTACCAAAAAAGGTTTAAGTGGAACACAGGTTTTTAAAAGTATAACACGCTACAAATATACACTTTGTGTCCCTAAGCTGTAGATTTTTTTCTATAGTTAAAGCAAAAGCTCCTCTTTGGTAGGCCTCCTTCCCCACCCCCAGTAAGCCATGTACATTTTGCATTCTTTAGTTTGAAAGCAGTTCTGAAACATTTACATGATCAATGTCTTTTGCTTGAGGGATGAAGTTTGCTCTTCCATGGACAAGTGAGAATATATTGATCATTTTATTCTATTTGCTATTTCTAAATTCAGTATACCTCTTGAGTCGATAAGCAAGATCTAGAGCATATTCCTTTTTGTGTGTGCCTGATTGTAGCTTGTTCTCAAGATCCAAGATACATTTTTGATTAATCACGAATGCTCTGAGGTCATGGAGAGCAAATGTGTTTGTGGAGTGTCAGCTGATGCTGTCAGATAAATGTCTTAAGCTTAGCCAGGGTTCATGCCCCAGCTTTAGGCTGTGCCACATGTCTCCCCTTGTTGAGGAAGATAACAGCTACACTGGAGGCGACTGAGCTGTTTGTTCACTGAAAGGGCTGACCCTGCCATATGGGGCTACAATCAGGTGAAAGAAAGAGTATAGATGTTTTAATTGAAACTTTACAAATTTAAACTTTTCATTTGATTCAGATGATCTTGGTATCCACTAATTTACATTCTGGGCCTTGTATCTAGTCTGATTATAACTGTTTCTTCAGTGTTTCCAATTAGTCTCCTTGGGATGAATAATTTCTCCAATATTGTTCTAGTGTATTCTGAGAGTATTTTGGCACTAGCAGTGTGTTGTTAAAATACTGCAAAAGCATGAAAATGCTTGTTAGGATAAAAGAGATTGTTTCTCTTTTCATACATGTAGTAGAAATTCTTATTGCTTTGTAGTTTGGGGTTTTTTTTTTTTTTTCAAATCCACAAAATAAAAATATGGTCTGGGCAAAGAGAGGTCACTTGTGTTAATGACCCTTGTCCATGTACCCTCTTATCTTCAGAGGACTCATTTAATCACATTTACCCCCATTTAGAGTAATTTGTCTTCTTTTACTAGACAGAGTCTATAAATAGGAAATAATGACAAACCTAAAGTAACACCTGGAGAATGCTTTGCTTTGTACCAAGGCTTTCTCTCTTTGAGACTAAAGGCAATCGGACTGATCATATGGTGATGCATAAATAAATGAACTTTCTGTGGGCTGTTTGTGGGCATTTGCTATGGAATACCTTGCAAAAAATAAATAAGTGCCTTTCTTCCATCTTATTCCAGTTTGTTCTTTTCTCTAAAGAAGTGGTCTGCTTTTCTTTCAATAACTTCATACTGCCATGGGTAACTCATCAGTGCTAATTAGACAAAATAATGCTGTTTTAAAAAAAAAGGAAGAAATAACACATCTGTCATGAACTCCCACCAGATCTCTTGGAAATGAGACGTTTTAAATATTTTATGCTGAACACAAAATATCTTGAGGAAATGGTTTTATATTCTGTATCCCAAAACAAAACCATCAGTGTCAGAGAGCAGTGCTGCTTAAAAACATTCCACTTTATTTTATTTAAAATTTCCTCACACTTGAAATGTAGGTTCTACTGGCTGTATATAAAATCCAGATTGTAAAGTAGAAAAACTTAATGGAACTAGTAGAAAATGAAAGATACAATTTTATTTTTAAAAACATTGCCTTTATCAAGTGATACTAGAAAAATGTTACATTTCAGTATCTAGAAACAGTGATGTTTCATGTGTATTTGTATTACTGAATAAAATGAATTTTGGTTTGGTTTGGTTTCTGCAGTGGCTAAAATGGCAAATAGACCAAGTAGAAATGAAGGAGACTGAGATTACGTCCATAGTCAAACATTAAGTTTCTGGTAGTGTGATTATAAAAGGCAAATCAGATTGTGATTTTCTATAGTTTTCTAAATTATTTAAAGATTATGAAAGTATGCTCAACATCACTAATCATTAGAGAAATGCAAATCAAAACTACAATGAGGTATCACCTCACACCAGTCAGAATGGCCATTATCAAAAACTCTACAAACAATAAATGCTGGAGAGGGTGTGGAGAAAAGGGAACCCTCTTGCACTGTTGGTGGGAATGTAAATTGAAACAGCCACTATGGAGAACAGTAGGGAGGTTCCTTACAAAACTACAAATAGAACTACCATATGACCCAGCAATCCCACTACTGGGCATATACCTTGAGAAAACCATAACTTAAAAAGAGGCATGTACCACAATGTTCATTGCAGCTCTGTTTACAATAGCCAGGACATGGAAGCAACCTAAGTGTCCATCAACAGATGAATGGATAAAGAAGATGTGGCACATATATACAATGGAATCTCAGCCATAAAAAGAAACGAAATTGAGTTATTTGTAGTGAGGTGGATGGACCTAGAGACCATCATACAGAGTGAAGTAAGTCAGAAAGAGAAAAAATAAATATGCTAACACATATATATGCAATCTAAAAATAAAGTGGTTCTGAAGAACCTAGGGGCAGGACAGGAATAAAGATGCAGACATAGAGAATGGACTTGAGGACACAGGGAGGGGGAAGGGTAAGCTGGGACAAAGTGAGAGAGTGGCATGGACTTATATACACTACCAAATGTAAAATAGATAGCTAGTAGGAAGCAGCCGCACAGCACAGGGAGATCAGGTCTGTGCTTTGTGACCACCTAGAGGGGTGGGATAGGGAGGGTGGGAGGGAGATGCAAGAGGGAGGAGATATGGGGATGTATGTATATGTATAGCTGATTCACTTTGTTATACAGCAGAAACTAACAAACCATTGTAAAGCAATTATACTCCAATAAAGATGTTAAAAAATAAAAATAAGAAAAATAAAGATTAATAGTAGCTAATGCCCAACCTCATACTTGCAAACCATAGTTTACATGTAAATACGGAGATTTTTTAATTCTCTTTTCTTCACGTTTAAGCACAGTTTAGTTCTGGGCTAAATTTTGTAGTTATTATTGTTTTAAGTATTCCTTACCCATCATCCTTGTTTTTTCTTCTTTTCCTTATTAAGAAATACTTCATATGCACTAGAATATCAGTGATGCATACCACATTTTTGTCACACCTTTTTCCAAAACTACTGTGCAAATGTGGTTAACCCTTTAGTTCATATTGTTCTTAGTTCCATTATTTTAAAAGTATTCAACATTGTCATGCCCAAACCAGATCCATAAAGAGATTTGGAACTGTTTTGTTTTTCACATGTAAGTATGTTTGTAATTTAGAACCCATAATTGATAACGATGTAATAAAATACTTCCTTAAGATTTGGAGATAATCCTCAACACAACTTAGACCCAACGTACAAGGGAATGGTAAAATAAACTGATTGTCAGCAAGACTCACTCAGCTCCTTCTCAAAGTTACTGTCTCCTTAGCCAGTGTTTAGTACTATGCCTACATACTTAAAAGTTCTTTCCATTGAAATAAATAAGCATTAGTACATCTACAGCAGTTCTACCTTTCTTCACACTGCCTTATACCTTGATCCTTTTCTAAGCTAATTCTTTCCTTTCTTCCCATTTAAAGTCTAAATGATCATTTATTTTAGCTACTAGCCAGTCAGTCTAAAAACAAAATGTCAGTTCATGAAAGTGGTATTTTTCCTGAGCTTTGAGTCTCTTATTCAGTGCAAGAGCTTGTTTGAAAAATTACTGGAAAATTCTGGAAACAATCAGCTACTACAGATCCAAAATTTTCTTCCATAAACCAAATTTTGCTTTATTTTTTAATAACATATAAAGTCAGATGATATTTTCTGATTAGAGCTGTAATTCCTACTTTTTAGTAATCAAATATTGGGGATGGTTTTAAATACATAGAGGTTTTTAAGGAGATGAGTCCTCAGCTCTTATTATTTGCCATTTAGAACAAATTCTCAAGTAACACTGAAATTCTACTTTAGTTCACTTTATCATCCAAAATTACTTTTTTACATTTGGATTTTTATCTTTATTCTTACTTCACATTGCAAAAAATTAATGCTGGGCTTTTTGGTTCTCTATTATGATTCTTTGTATTCCACACTTTTTAGTTGATTAAAAAGCTAATAGTAAAATTGTTATTGACAATTATTACCCAGTAACAATTGATATAACAGTAATAATGACAGCCTATATTCATTTTCTCAAACTAATTTGGCTCCTTCAAGATTCTGGAGGTTTTGAAATTACCAATGTCCTGGTGGATAAAATCAATGCAAAATATCTTATTTTAAGGGCTTATAATGCTTCCCATACTAATGAGGAAAACAGTTCATCATTTTCAAGTGTATAATCAGTGTCAGTATTTTGTACATCACAATGAAAGTCCTGAAACAGTGGCATTCCAGATGCTCCTGTGAGGACCCAAAAGAAAATCTCTTTCCTCTTGTAAAGCACCTTTACAAAACCCCCAGTAAGAAAAAAATGTAGTACAATTATTTTAAATAGTACAATTGTGAATGAAAGTAGTGTGGATCTTTCCAGCATTGTAAAGTACTCGATCACCATTGCATTTTTTTTTTTTTTTTTTTTTTTTTTTGCGGTACGCGGGCGTCTCACTGTTGTGGCCTCTCCTGTTGCGGAGCACAGACTCCGGACGCGCAGACACAGCGGCAATGGCTCACTGGCCCAGCCGCTCCGCGGCATGTGGGATCTTCCCAGACCGGGGCACGAACCCGTGTCCCCTGCATTGGCAGGCGAACTCTCAACCACTGCGCCACCAGGGAAGCCCTGCATTTTTATATATAAATAGAAGACTGACTATAATTCTTGAGAAAGTCTGTCCCTTTTTAAAGTTATAATTTTTACATATTTAGAAATGTACAAGACGTATTATGGGTATCATCTTCCATTACTCATTATACATAACTAAATACAACAAATAAATAATGAAATTGTCTTTAAATTGTTCCTATGTGAATATTTATTTTGTAGGAATTTAGATAATATGCTGTTTTTTTAAGGACAATGAGGGCATTTCTAAATGGAACTAACAGGTCTTGAATCACGCTAAGTATATTTCCTTTACCCTCAGAAAAGGTTACTGAATTTATTTCAGCCTTGAAGAATCACAGATTTACTCTACACAGACCAGCCAAACAAACAGAAAGAAGGCTAGTGCTGCTGAAACGTGTAAAGCGAGGAGAGGATAAAGGCAAGGGCCAGGTTGTTCAGGGACTTGTAAACCCAGAGTCCACATTTCTGTTTTGCTCTAAGTACAGTGGCATGACACTAGAGGTTCTTGAGTTGGAGAATGATGGTATCTGATTATAGAGAGAAAATGAACTGGTCGGGGAGCAAGAATATAAGCAGATGACCACTTAGAAAGCTAATGCAGTAGCCTAGGCAGGAGATAATGGTGGCTTGAATGATGGCAGCAGTGGAGATAGGAAGAAGTGTCCAGCATGTCTTAATCATTTAGATGTGGGAAGTGAGGGGAAGTGAGGGGATGAAGGGTGATTCCTAGATTTTTGGCTTGAACATCTGGATGATGTCCTTTACTGAGATGAGGAAGTCTGGGAGAGGAATAGGTTTGGGAATGATAATTCCAAGTAAAGTTTTGACATTTAACCGTGCTCTCTTTTTTATCTTTAAACTATTTATTGAAAATAGTCTGGAGATCAAAGATAGGTTGCAAGGAAAGAAAGAAAAATAGCAAATGCATGACATTAAAATTTTTCTTTCACCAGCACATGAGACTTCTAACTAGAAGTGAACTAGAAGTTATTCAACGAGAATGTGAGCACCTAACAGTGTATGACAAGTGTTGAAAACTCACCATTGACTGACATGGGTTGTACGCATCCTCAAATTTAGCCACTTCTGACCAGTGCAGATTTCATGCAGATTGTACAGATCAACTGTTTGCCACTGTGATGGAGAGAGTTTTTCAATAGCCCCAACATAACAATAAGATGTAACTTTAAAAGCAAGTTCTGGGCTTCCCTGGTGGCTCAGTGATTAAGAATCCACCTGCCAATGCAGGGAACATAGGTTCGAGCCCTGGTCTGAGAAGATCCCACATGCCGCGGAGCGGCTGGGCCCATGAGCCATGGCCGCTGAACCTGTGCGTCCGGAGCCTGTTCCAACAGGGAGGGGCCCGGTGACCGAAAAAAAAAAAAAAAAAAAAAAGGATTTTAATAACATTTTATTAAGAATCCACAGCTTAATGTTACCTTACAAATTTAGGAATTCGGTTTTATACATTTTTTCCAGTGGCTAAGTAACCCTTTGCAAAAATTGTAACCCAGTCAGCCGTATTCAAACTTGGAAAAAAAGAGCCTCTAGAAAACATGTTACCAGGTGCTACCTAGTTCTTCCCATTTCCGTAACTACAGTTTTGCCATTTTAGTGTTATGGTACAAATGTCTAAAAACATACCCTTCAACTGTTGAGTGTTATCACCTTTTAAAAAGGAAACTTGTTTTTGTGCTTGGTATATTGTGCATGCATTCACAAAGCTAAGGAGCGAGGTTATCTGCTTTGGCAGACTAGTTTGTATTTTTATTTTTATTTTTTATGTGGTGGGGAATACAGCAGTAATAAGGAAAACAAGAATTGGGAAGGGACAGATTTGGTATTTTACTTCAAAGATACAAATTGGTGTGACTCTTAATGTTATGATCGCCATCTGCAGCAACATGGATGGACCTAGAGATTGTCATACTGAGTGCAGTAAGTCAGACAGAGAAAGACAATTATCATATGATACGCTTATATGTGGCATCTAAAAAAATGGTACAAATAAACATATACAAAACAGAAATAGACAAGGATTTAAACTTACTGAAAAGTACATAAATAAAAGTATGGTTTTGTAAAAAAAACAAACAAAAACAAAAAACAGAAATAGAATCACAGATGTAGAAAACAAACATAGTTACCAGTGGGGAAAGGGGAGGGGAGGGATAAATTGGGAGATTGGGATTGACATATACATACCACTATATATATTAAAATAGATAACTAATAAGGACCTACTGTATAGCACAGGGAACTCTACTCAATACTGTAATGGCCTATATGAGAAAAGAATCTAAAAAAGAGTGGATATATGTATAACTGATTCACTTTGCTGTATACCTGAAACTAACACAACAGTGTAAATCAACTATACTCCAATAAAAATTTAAAAAATAAAAATAAAATAAAGTTATGATCCCGTCAACTTAATTTAGATACTTTAGAAAATACTAGTATTATCCAAAATCCCTATTCAAGCATTATACAAATTTCTGTGTAATTATCAGCTTGCTTTTGTAAACATCAAATTATAGGCCGACCCAGTTTCCCCCATGGCAGATTGACAGACCTGGTAGATTGAGTAGATGCGATGTCTGCATTATATATTGACACTATCCAGTATATTAAAGCTATCCATTGTCTCATTCATGGCCTGATGATCAATTAGGAGGGAACACGATGGATGATAAGATTAAGAGAGAAGACTCTGATAAGAAAGTGATCTTAACAAATGTAATGATGGAGGAGAACAAAATACAGAGTGAAATGACATTGGGGAATATCCCCAGGTTTATATACTCAGGTGTCCTGTTCCTAAAACTCAAAAAAAAAAAAACCCTTTTAAATAGCATCTTAAATGCATTGAATTAAATGGATTCAAATTTACATTTTCTTCTGTCTAGCTATTGATAGTATTTTGGAAAGCTCCTGATTTTCTCCTCCCCATGTTGCTTTTTAAAAGCTCTGTCAACCAACATCCTATTCCCATTCTTTTGTTTTCTTTATATATGGGGGCAGGTACCTGCTCTGCTTTTGCAGATTATAGTCCTTTATGCCCTACAAATAAAATAACATTAACTCAACATAATATTTAATTTTTTTCATCAGTATCTCATAGGGTTTTTTCAGCCAAAAAACTGAAAAAAACCTTTATTATTCTGCTTTACTCTAAGATATTAATATTCAATCAGTTCGAACATGAGCATTTAAAAAAAAACACTTTTACAGTTTTATTGTTTAACAAATATCACACACACAAACTCACAGAGCATCTCATAGTTTTTAGTGCATAGATCTTTCACCTCCCTGGTTAAATATATTCCTAAGTATTTTATTCTATTTGATGCTATTGTAAATGAGATCATTTTCTTAATTTCTTTTTCTGATAGTTTACTGTTAGTGTATAAAATTGCAACTGATTTTTGTATATTGATTTTGTATCTTGCAACTTTGCTGAATTCATTGATTTAGTTCTAACAGTTTTTTTTAAAAAATTAATTAATTAATTTATTTATTTTTGGCTGCATTGGGTCTTTGTTGCTGCGTGTGGGCTTTCTCTAGTTGCAGCGAGCGGGGGCTACACTTCGTTGTGGTGTGCGGGCTTCTCATTGAGGTGGCTTCTCTTGTTGCGGAACGCAGGCTCTAGGCACACAGGCTTCAGTAGTTGTGGCACACGGACTCAGTAGTTGTGGCTCGTGGGCTCTAGAGCACAGGCTCAGTAGTTGTGGTGCACAGGCTTAGCTGCTCCACAGCATGTGGGATCTTCCTGGACCAGGGATTGAACCCACCTGCATTGGCAGGTGGATTCTTAACCACTGTACCACCAGGGAAGTCCAGTTCTAACAGTTTTTTGGTGGAGTCTTTAGGTTTTTCTATATATAATATCATGTCATCTGAAAATAGGGACAGTTTTACTTCTTCCTTTCCAGTTTGGATGTCTTTTCTTTCTTTTCCTTGCCTAATAGCTCTGGCTAGGACTTCTAGTACTCTGCTGACTAAAAGTGGCAAGAATCAAAGTCCTTGTCTTATTCCTGATCTTAGAGGAAAAGGCTTCAGCATTTCACCATTGAGTATGATGTTAGCTGTGGGCTTGTCATATGTGGCCTTTATTATGTTGGACTACATTCCCTCTATACACAGTTGTTGAGAGTTCTCAAGAATATTCTGAATAGCTAACACTATCTCAGGCACTATAAGAGGTTCTAGATATGTAGAAATGGTAGGTATATTTCTTACGCAATGAAAGCTTTCAGTTTAAGGAAAATTCTAATGTTGACTTTGAAAACTACTAAACAGCCAGAAGGTGGGGAAATGAATAGGTTGCTGAGAAGAGAGATAGGGTAAAATAGAGTTTCAACCTAAAGGAGGAATACAGAAGAAGGAGAAAAGAGGAAAGGGAAGTGGTTGAAAGGGTTAAAAAAACTAACTACCATAAAAGGTAGAGAGAAACAAATAATATAAAAAACCTGTTCACTGCCAGTTTTATAGATACAGCTCATCACCAGGAACTGATATGACTTAATCCCATAACTCATTATTTTGGGCATTGTCTCAGAGCATGGATTGTGGTATGAAGTTTACAGATCCATTTCTGGACTCTAAAGGAATAAAAATTCAAAATTTCCTTTTATGAACCACAAATTATACCACAGTTCTTATATTTACAACTCATGAATAAAGTTTATTTTTAAGATTTTGGCCTATCATTGTGTGTTGACAGTCCATGTACATAGTTAGCAGCATTTACTGATGGTCTCCCGTATCTAAGCACCACACCACGACTGGAGCTTTAAGGTAAAGCTTCCTAAACAGTGAGCTTTGAACCAAATTTGAAGAAAATCAGGGATATGCGTTGTTGAGTAGGAAGGTAAGCATTCCAGGAGGCATACGGAATATGGCAAACACAAAAGTGTAGAAGTGGTAATAAGGGAATAAAAAATTGTATTGATTTAGTTAGTACCTGTCGTTTGTTAGAAGATTACATAATCTTCTTCGGAATGGCCTATTAACTCAAATTTAATAATAAATCTGCATTCCTCTATTAAATGAGCCAGAGCAAGTATTCATTATATGTTCCTATAAGAAAGACTAGGGCTTCCCTGGTGGCTCAGTGGTTAAGAATCTGCCTGCCAATGCAAGGGACATGGGTTCGAGCCCTGGCCTGGGAAGACCCCACATGCTGCGGAGCAACTAAGCCCGTGAGCTACAACTACTGAGCCTGAGCTCTAGAGCCCGCAAGCCACAACTACTGAGCACACCTGCCACAACTACTGAAGCCTGAGGGCCTAGAGCCCGTGCTCCACAATGAGAAGCCATGACAATGAGAAGCCCGCACACCGCAACTAAAGAAAGCTTGTGCACAGCAACGAAGACCCAACGCAACCAAAAAAATTCATTAATTAACTAATTTTTTTTAAAAAAGGCTATAGCAATATTGTGATAGTTTAATGAATTTCTAAAAGTTGACCTAAGCACCAGTGGATCTGGGTTGAAGAAAAATACACTGTATACATGTTTTTAACTTTACAAGTTTCATGGTATAAAATGTGTATCCAGTTTTTCATGAGAAAGCTTTTTTTAAATCGTCTTGACTGATTTATTTTTAATTATCAAAGTGGGCAGTATGCCCTCCATATGTCATTCATGTGAAATGACTGTGTACTCTGAATAAGATCTGGATGCAAAGGATCCATGAGTCTTACATTTATTCAAATGAAGATTGAAGTCTTTAAAGATACCCACTCAGGTATCTTGTGTAATCTTCTATCAGGATTGTATCTCTGTTTCAGTTTGTATGATGCTACCTGTTTTGAATAGGATAGAGACTCATGGTTACTGTCAGGGCTGTTTTCAAACTAAATATTCATCTAGTCCTTTGTGGCTGCTGTTTTTATCATGCATTCAGAACAGCTTCCCTTTGCTGATCTGCCATTTTCCTGCAAATCACTGTTTCTCTTGTATGATTTCAAGTGAGACAAGCTTAGACCTGGCTGCCTTTCTCTCAGTGACAGAGAAAAGAAATGTCTCTGGTGCCCATGCTGCAAAGAAAGTTGATTCATGTGTAAATTATCATTTGGCCTTTATATGCTCGGCCTGTGGAGAGTACACACGCAGATAAAGACTCTGTGGGTCAGGGCTCAGGACGTGCAGGTTTCTCCAGTGGCTACAATGACGTTAGAATTGTTGTCACAGATTATCAGACATGCTGTGATCTCTTATCATTATTTATTTGCGGTTTTCTGTGTAAAATAAACTCTAACACAGGATATGTTTCTATAGTAATAGGATACCATGTACCTGTCCCTGTTTTGTTCTATCAGCTCACGTCTTAAATACTAAAAAATAGTTTGTGTTTTCTGGAAGTTAGAACTGGTATCTTTATGTTTCTACCATCAGTGTTTCAACTCCAGTATAACAGGGTGGGACTGTCTTTCTTCTACTAGTGTTTTCTTTTTTTCAAACTTGGTAGTTGTCCATGTTTGTTGTGAACCATAGATAATATGTTAGTAACATATCCTATTAATCAAAGTAGATGTAAAATGCTGTTTAGGGTATGTATAGCAGCTTCTACATACTATGCAGAAATCAGATAGTTATATAAACTGCAAAGTCTGTTATCTGTGACTCAGTTGGTTTTCTTTAAAGTAAAATTACTTAGCATCCACTCATTATTATTCACACTACTAAAAGAGGTAAACAGGTTTAGCTTTTTTTTTTTCAGTAGATTACATCAACTCTTTAGGTGTATAGCTAAATCTGATTTTATAAGGTAAATCTCTGTATATACACCTTCCACTAAGAAATGCATTAATAGATCCCAAAATGATATAATGCCTTCAGTCTACTTTTACTGTAAAGGTTTTATAATATGTGTCATAAGAGTACACCTGGCATATCTATTTCTGCAACTTTTATTTATTTGTATAATTCATATTATGTGCATATATTTTCACATTATGATCCACGTTATCTTTTAAAACATGTTAGAAACCAAGAGAATATATTCTATAACACCTACCTTACTGAACTGATGTTTATCAGAACACTGTTGACTCATGACCCCTTTGGTAGGCTTTCCTCTTATTATAGTAAAATTAAATGAGTTTTAAATAATGCAGTTAATATTATAAAATCTTCCTGCATTTCTTTCAAAACTTTTTCTTCGCTGTTGAAGAAATTATGTCTGGAAACAAATTTCTTTCACTTAGACAAAAAGGTATTATTTTTCATTGCAACTTTTGATATTCCAGTGGGAAAACAACCCACTATTTATTTTGACTGCGCTTGTAGGTAAGCACATGTAAATTACCTTTAGTTCATTGTCACCAAAGCCCGAACTTTCCCTCCCTGCTCCACTTCCCACCACTGAAGCCCAGCTGTGACTGGAAGGAGGACAGTCCCACTCTGTTGTCACAAATGCCCTTGGACAAGTTTTTCCCTGCACAGTCGATCCTACAGCCTTCTTTGCACAGAACAGGAGAGAGATTGGTGTGTGTATTCAACCTACTTCTTTCTTCTCCTGACCAGTTAAAATCACTTCTTTACTCATTTCCTCCTAAGTTTCTTTCTCATCTCCTCTGAGGCTGAAGTAATTCACTAACTTTAGCCCAAATGAAAAAAGGAAAAACAAGAGGAAACTTCTAGCTCTGCTTTCAGGGGAAGGGAAACACTAGCTCAGTTACCTTACCCTTAGTCCCAAATATTAACTTTTCTATAAAGTTCATGTTTTTAGCCTGTGTAAACTGTTTGGTCCAGATAACCTAATTGTTTTATCACTTGATTGACTACAGTTGTTCATAGTTTGGTTTCAACCAGAAGAGGGACTGGAGAAAGCACAGTTGAGGAAAACAGAGACTGGCTGACACAATAAGAAGAGTGTGGGTGAAACTCAAAAGATGCAGTTATCAAGAGCAGACATGCTTAATCCCATCTATCTCCCCAGTGATGCACTCAGGAGGCTGTGGGGGAAGAGACAATGATTATATTGGAGATCATCCTCTCAGTTTTCCTACGATGCATGCAGAATTATGAGGAAGTCACATAATTTTTCTGCACATTTGTATAATTGATGTCTACTAAGGACATTAGTTAGGTATGTATAAATATATTTCATATATATGTGTATGGTATACAGCATACAAATATAACACTTGAGTATAAGTATCAACAGTTGTGGCAGTTTTCCTAGGAATGTATCATATGCATCTGTGTTGAGAAAGGCGTGCTATAATTATGACAATTAAGTACATTTAAAGGTAGCAAACAGATTTGTTTTTATATATAATAATGTATTTACCCTCGTAGCTGAACTCAATATAGTATCTCCTTTTTAGTTTATCCATGAGGGGATAATGCGTTTTAATTAAGCCCTTTTGTCTACGAGCAATAGAGACCCACTCAGCTAACTTGGATTGAATTTATAGTTTGTCTCCTACAGATTTTTACAGGAGATATATAAGAACTGAACTCTATACTGACATTTTAATTTGAGCCATTTAGACTTTATAATGTTGCTCTAATGTGAAATGAATCGAGTATGGGTGATCGTGAGGGTACTCGTCGCCTTGTGATTGGAAAGTCATTAATTAACATTGCTGTGTGAAACAGCTACTCTTGGCCAGTTGTCTCTCATGAGACATTTCCCTAGAGGAGTCTCTGTTTCTCCCTGTAATTTATCTATTCACTATATAGTGACCAACTTCTTCCTCTTACTTACTCTTCCTGGCCACTCAGAACTTTGGCAAATGCATGGTCTTTAGGTCTCTCCAGTTCTCACTTCAGCTCCAATCTTCTACCAGTCTCTTGGTTTCTTCCATTCAGATTCTTAAGAAAATTATTTTTTTCTCATCTCTTTGCTTCACACCATAGATGAGGGTCCTGTGAACTGGCTGCACTTAGATCAGTGTCTGTCCCTGGCTCAATCAACTGTGGACTGGAGGTGCAGGATCCTGTGGTACAAAAGATGGCCTCTACTGCTGTCCCTTGAAACAGGCCTATAAGTAATGTAGTTTCACTAAAAGTGGTGGCTGGTGAGCAGGTGTTATGATTGGAACCTTTGGTATATAACCTGTCTTAAACAAATCACTGTCCCTGAGGCGGGGCACCAAACTGTTCACGTGGCCTATTGCTTAAATGTCACTTCCTCAAGGAAGTCCCAGAGTAGTCTGTAATATGCTCCTAGTATATGTTCCCCTAATACTCTATATTTAATCATCATAATAAAACTCGTTGTATTGTAATTACTTATTTAATGCCTCTCCCCTCTCCTAAACTCTAAGGTCTGTGAAAACAGGGACTATATCTTTCTTGCTCACTGTTCTGCCACTTGTACCTGCCCAGTTTCTGGCTTATAACAGCATCCAAATGTTTGTTCAGTTATTTGATTAATAAGTGCCTTAAACCTATAGGAATCAAGTGTTTCACATTATAAGTTTAGTAATCTTCCAAATACCAACTCTCCTTCCTAAATGTCCCCATTTCTGACAGTGACATTATCAGTATCTGTCACAAAGATACTGACTCATCTCTCTCTCCATCATAAAGGCAGTCATGTTTGTTGGTTCTTTCTCTTTTATCTGTAATTTCTTCTTCATTCCTACCTCTGCCACTTTAGTCCAGGTCTTCTTCACCTCCACCTGACCGGTCGCATGGTTCCTAAAATCTCGCCCTTTATTATATCCCGCACAGCTTCCTAAAAAGCAGCTTTTCGCACCTCTTTCTCTATGAAAAAAAACTTTGTTGGCTCCCCTTCTGCATAAAGAATGACATCCAGACTCTTCAGTTCTTCACTGTCTTGTTCCTGCTAAATCTCCAATTAGGTTTTCTACTACCATCCTACATGAACTCTTTCATTCTATCCAAACAAGTCTAACTCTGATCTCTGAATACATTATTCGCATTTCTATCCATTTTCTTGTTCTCTTATCTTCTTACTTCCTCAATACTTAACTATTCCTATTCTTCTTTCAAATCCCGCTTTCTTCATGAAGCTGTCCGTCCTGCCCAGTCCTCAGTAATCACTTCTTATTCTAAAGTTAGAGGGCTTATTATCTCTGCCATTCAGCTGGCCTGTAACATATGCTACCTTATAATATTCTTTCTCTTTCTTGTATGTGCAGTAGGATAGTGAAGAGCGTAAACTGCAGTCGGGCTGTAGGTTCAAATCCTGCCTCTACAGGTTACTCTCTGAGTAACGAAGCAAGTTACTTGACCCCTATAAACTTTAGCTGTGTCATCTCTAAGATGGGGACAGTAACAGTGCCTCCATGTTGTGAGAATTCAGTGTAGTAATGCATCTAAAGCATAATGAGTGCTCAATGTTTTCTATAAAACTATTTGCACATTATTGATTAATTGGCTATTTTCAGATACCTGTTATGTGCTACACACTGTGCTACATAGGAACAGTATAAAGGGGTTAAGGTAAAAACCTCTGCTAGCAAGGAAGTCACCTCTATTCTATCTCCCTGTTAGACCGTAAGCCCCTTGCAGTCTCATTCATAAAATTCATACATATTTACTGACTATCTGCTACCTTCAAACACCCCATACCAAGCACAAGGAGTTATAAGGAGGCATAATATAAAGTCCATGACCTTCAAGATCATTATAACTAAAGCCCCTGTCATTGCACTTTGCACACAGTGAGAGATCAATAAGTGTTTATTGGCATCAGTGAGCATGGCAGTGATGATGAAGACTCTAGAGCACCACAGTTTCTAGCCTCTCTTTAGAGCTGTTAACTTTATTTGGCTTCTTCGTGTCTTCATTTTCCACTGAATGAACGCCAGAAAGTCTTTTTCAAATTTTTTTTCTCTCTGATCAAGACTTAGATAATGTCTGCTTCTTTTGGTAGCTAAATATCCCCCAAACTCAGTTTCTTGCTTCAGTGAGAAGATATTATGGTATTGCCAATGGAAACCACTTCACATTTGGGCAACATCATGATGTCTAAGTGGCTCAGATTCAAGTTTCAGTATAGATTCTGGTTCCTGCACATTTGCTGTCAAAAACCACTTTATAGGAGCCAAACTGTGGAATCCTTCCAAGTGTTAGGCACTATTAGAAGTACCATTAAAGTACTGTAGAGTTTCAAAAGATTATGAAATTCTGGTTTTTTAGCATAAAATGTTCTACGGTACTTCCATGAAATTTTAATCAGTCCCTTGTTTCTGCAATGGAGCTAAAGGCAATTAATAGCCCTATTTTTTTTTTGTAGCATCGCAGGTTTTAGAGACAACTCCAAGCTGAAGCTTCTAAAATAATCTTATACTATTTTATACAACAATGGCTATATAGAACAATTCTGGTTTTCAAATAAAACTTCAAGAAGACATGATTATTTCTGTTTATGACCTGTAGCTTAGTCCCTTCCCCATACTCTGTCCCTGTCTATTTCCTTAGTCAGCTTGCAGGAAATAAGACATATAAGACTTAATAATTAAAATAAAGATTTTTGTAAGTTCAGAAACTATTTAGAGATAAAGATAATTGTCCATCAGCCTATGATCTGATAGATTAATTTATCATAAAATTTATCTCTAGCTTCCTTATAGTCAAGGCAAAAAAGGAAATAATAACTAACTATATCTTCCTCACTTGAAAAGCAAAAGCATATACACCCATCTGAAAAGATATTTGCCTTGCAGTAAATACCAAAGAAATCATCACATATTATTTATTTGTAAACAAGCAATTATTTGTAAAGTTACTTGTTTGGTGTCTACTTCCTTATTATATTGTATGTTCCTTGAAGTCAGTGACCACATCTGTCTTGTTAATCACCATATCCTCAGCTCCTAGAAAAAAATGTTGGTTGAAATTAAAATGAAATGAAATCATATGAATTCTTATCCAAGAAACACTGACTAACATAATAAGCCATATAGTCCGTGAAAGTATGATATGAAATACAGTTAGCATTTCTTATACAGTTAATTTTTTATTTTTATTTTTTCAGCTTTATTGAAGTATAATTGACAAATAAAATTGTAAGATATTTAAAGTATACAGTGAGATGAGTTAATTTATATATACATAGTGAAAGTATTCCTCCCATCTAGTTAATTAACATATCCATCACCTTAAATATCTATCTTTTTTTCTCTTTTTTTATGAGAATATTTGTTATACTCTCTTAGCAAATTTCAGTTACACAATTCAGTGTTATCAACCATAGCCACCATGTTATACGTCCTGCCTATTCATCCTAAAAGTCTGTACCCTTTTACCAACCTTTCTCTATTTCTTCCATCCCCCCAGCCCCTGGCAACCACTTTCCTTCTCTGTTTTTATGAGGTGATTTTTTTAGATTCCATATGTAATTGATACCAGACAGTGTTTGTCTTTCTCTGTCTGACTTATTTCAGTTAGCATAATGCCCTAAAGGTCCATCCATGTTGTCACAAATGGTAGGATTTCCTTCTTTGTCATGGTTTAAGTAGTATTCCAGTGTATATGCCACATATCCTTCATTCATTCATTCATTGACGGACACTTCGGTTATTTCCATATCTTGGTTATTGTGAACAATGCTGCAATGATCATGGAAGTGCAGATAACTCTTCAATACCCTGTTTTCATTTCCTTTGGCTGTGTTTGGATCATTTATAGTTCTATTTTTAGAACTGTTAGATAGCCATTCTAACAGGTGTGAGGTGATTTCTCATTGTGGTTTTGATTTGCATTTCCTTGATGATTAGTGATGATTGGTCATGTACCTGTTTGGCATTTGTATGTCTACTTTGGAAGAATGTCTATTATGTTCCTCTGACATTTTTTTATTGGATTGTTTTTTGCATTTTTCACATTTTTTGTTTATTCTGAGTTTTGTGAGTTCTTTATGTATTTTGAATATTAAACCTTTATCAGATATATGATTTGTCAGTATTTTCTCCCATTCCATAGGTTGCCTTTTCATTTTGTTGATGGTTTCCTTTGCTGTACAGATGCTTTTTAGTTTGATGTAGTCCCACTTGTTGATTGCTTTTGTAACTTTTGCTTCTGGCATCAAATCCAAAAAAGTCACTGCCAAGACCAGTGTCAAGGAGGTTACTCTATGTTTTCTTCCAGAAGTTTTACAGTTTCAGGTCTTACATTCAAGTCTTTAATTCATTTGAGTTGATTTTTGTGTATGGTGTAAAACAGAGGCCCAATCTCATTTATTTCCTTGTGGCTGTTCAGTTGTCCTAACACCATTTGTTGAAGAGACTATCATTTCCCCATTGTACATTCTTAGCTCCTCTGTCGGAAAGAAATGTTTACTCTATATGCATGGATTTGTTTCTGGGGTCTCTATTTTACTGATCGATGTGTCTGTTATTATGCTAATACCATACTGTTTTGATTACTATAGGTTTGTAATGTATTTTGAAATCAGGAAGTCTGATAACTCCAGCTTTGTTCTTCTTTCTTAAGATTCTTTGACTATTCAGAGTCTTTTGTGATTCTCTACAAATTTTAGGATTGTTCGTTCTGTTTCTGTGAAAAATGCCATTGAAATTTTGATAGGGATTTCATTGAACCCGTAGATTGCTTTGAGTGGTATGGACATTTTAACAATATTAATTCTTCCAGGCCATGAGCATGGAATATGTTTCCATTTATTTGTGTATTCTTCCGTTTCTTTCATCAATGTCTTAGAGGGGTTTTTTTGTTTTGTTTTTTGTGGTACACGGACCTCTCACCGCTGTGGCCTCTCCCGTTGTGGAGCACAGGCTCCAGACGCGCAGGCCCAGCAGCCATGGCTCACAGGCCCAGCCGCTCCATGGCATGTGGGATCTTCCTGGACCGGGGCACAAACCCATGTCCCCTGCATCGACAGGCGGACTCTCAACCACTGCGCCACCAGGGAAGCCCTGTCTTAGAGTTTTAAATGTATGAATCTTTTACCTCCTTGTTAAATTTATTACTAAGTATTTTATCCTTTTTTGATGCAATTATAAATGGGATTGTTTTCTTAATTTCTTTTTTTTTGATAATAACTTTTTTATTGATGGTCGATAAAATCCTGTAAGCAGGGAAAGGAGAAAAGAAATACAACACAGTACAATAAAACTCTAAGATAACATTAAATCATGACTCAGTGATGAGATTCCTATAGGATATCACATTAATTTTTATCATAACTTACTATAATTTTACTATAACAAAAGATGGAAAAATCTAGAAAATGGATAATTTAAATGTGCCCTAAACATATCTCTTAAATAGCATTGTCTCAAACACATTTTTGGCAGGAGTTGAATGTTAGAGAATCCAAAAACCAGTGATGAGAGTCTTAGGTGGCCATTTTTCTTTTATTGACTAAACGAGATGCCAAACAAGCAGTAGTACCGTTGGTATTCCATTAGAAACATGAAGAAACATAACTTAAAATTGGTTAGAAGGCCATTCAACCTTCACAGAGAAAAAATAGTATGGAGCCTCATACTAACCTAATATAGATAATTACCATTTATTTACTAAAGCCCTGTGAAAAAATAAGCATTGTTTTAAAGAAAACAGTACACATTATGTAGCAAATGTAGTTACTATCGTTTTTAGCAGAAGAGTCTCTATATTAGTTTACTTTGCTAAAGGTACAGTATAGTAGAAATAGTCTGTCGGTTCAATTGGGAAGTTTGTAACGCAATGTCATTTTCATTATAGGCAGAATTTGTGTATCTTACTTATAACTTCTCATATAACATTGAAATTTCATTTTAATGCCATTTACCATAAAGTACAATTTGGAATAAGGCATGTGTGTCTTAGATTCCTTTCAAGGGGGGCATTGGAACTGAAATCTCAAGGATGAGCCCTGTGTCTTGTTTTTCTTTATATGCCCATTGCCCATCAGTGTCCAGTGTATACAAGGCACTTAGGAAATGTTTGGACTAGAATGAACCGAGCTCTTATAATATTGTTCCTCAACTTGTATTCTTCAAGACAGCATTGTACTTAGACTACAAGGTACTCATATTTTTTTAATTTAACATCTCTATATTGGGAAGGAATCATCATTTCCATTTGTATTACATTATTTTCTGTTGATTGCTGACAAAATATAAAACATGTCTTGAAAGATCCAATATGACACATCTAGAAGAAAGACAGGAAGGCCCAAGGGAACTTACTTTCCAGCTCTCTTCATAGATGGTTAGTAACCCAATGCATCATTGATCTTGCCAACAATAACTATATCCCAGTTTTCCCACTTCTAGCACATTCTTTCAGAGAATTGTAGCAGACTCCCAACAAGTTCAGAAGGATGCAAATTGGTTGGGAATTGCTACTATTAACTATGGTCTGAGAAAGGCAGCAGTTTCTATGGTATTGATATTCCATTTACCTTATCTCAGATCTACAGATATTGGAGAGTGTTAACTTACTTCTGTATCCAATTCTCAGTCTTCTCTCTGACATATGGAAGTCACACCTTTTACAGAAGCTCATCTTCCATATCCGCAGTTCACACTTACTGAGGCATGACGTATGCAAATAGTCAGCAACTAACCCCTGGTTGGGAGTGGGGACGGCGTAAAAAAATGAAAAATACATGGATGGTCCCTGACCATAAGAAGCTTTAACTAACCAAACATGTGTCCCTGTTAAGCCTTCTTGAAACACATGAATCCCCCAAAATTAAAGATTTTCTTTCTACCATGTAAGTGATTACACAAGGGCCTAAAGCTGCATCCCTGAACGAATTTCAAAAATCTGTTAGTTTCTGCTGTATAACAAAGTGAATCAGCTATATGTATACATATATCCCTATATCCCCTCCCTCTTGCGCCTCCCTCCCACCCTCCCTATCCCACCCCTCTAGGTGGTCACAAAGCATGGAGCCGATCTCCCTGTACGATGCGGCTGCTTCCCACTAGCTATCTATTTTACATTTGGTAGTGTATATATGTCCATGCCACTCTCTCACTTTGTCCCAGCTTACCCTTCCCCCTCCCTGTGTCCTCAAGTCCATTTTCTATGTCTGTATCTTTATTCCTGTCCTGCCCCTAGGTTCTTAAGAACCATTTTTGTTTTTGTAGATTCTATATATATGTGTGTTAGCACATGCAAACACACATTGAACAATGAAGTATAAATGATAAAGTCTTAACACATCCACTTATTAGAATAAATTGCTCATTAAATTAAAAAAATGAAATATGTGCTTAAAGCCTAAGTAGTAGGAAAAGGAGTTGCTTAATCTTTTAAATACTATACAAGTCAATAATTCTCAGCACAATTAAACATAGAAGACGTGAAAAAAAAAATCTGCCGTATTGTGTTATGGATAGTTTTGGTCTTTCTTTTTTGGATGGGAAACAAAAGAAAAATGTGTAGAGTGTTATGTTTGTGTTTGTTTCTATTTAAATGTGAAAATACGTTAAAAATCAAAATAATGAACAGTGTCTTATTTCTTCTTTTTACTGTACTTTTCCAAAATGAATGTGAATTATACATGACTCCTTAAAATTATTTCTATGGAATAGAGATAGCTCTTTATAGTGAGAATCCTGTTAATACCATAGCTGTAAAGTGGTACTGAATTCCGTTTTTAACCAAATACACAGTTACAATTATGTTTCTTGTACTTTCAGAAGCTTTTAACAATCATACATATATATATATATTTTTTTTTTTTTTTTTGCGGTACGCAGGCCTCTCACTGTTGTGGTCTCTCTCCCGTTGCGGAGCACAGGCTTCGGATGCACAGGCCCAGCGGCCATGGCTCACGGGCCCCGCCACTCTGTGGCATGTGGGATCCTCCTGGACCGGGGCACGAAGCTGTGTCCCCTGCATCGGCAGGCGGACTCTCAACCACTGCACCACCAGGGAAGCCCAACAATCATATTTTTTATGATCATTTTACTCAAATGATTGGGTTACTGAGAATAACAGGCTTATCAGCAGGTTAGAAGCAAACCTGCATTATCTTGTCATTTTTAGTATTTGGAACTTTAGCATCTATATTTTTCAAAAAGCATCTAAAGAATTTTTGAATTTTTAAAAATTTTTTCATAATATATTTCTTTCTCTGGAAAAGAAAACGTTTGAAGTTAAATACTTAGCTCAGAAATATCTGTATTTCATTTTTTAAAATTCAATTCAGCATTTACTGAGCTCCCACTATTCAGAAGACTTTACCAGTCAGTCATTCCATCAGCAGATGTTTATTGCGTTCCTTATGTGTGCCAGGTACTGGTCTAGGCACTGGGATGGATACAGCAGCAGATATAGCAAAGTCCCTGCCTTGAAAGAGCTTACATTTTAGTCAAGGCAGATGGACTATTAACGTAAAAGCCAAAAAACAAGCTAGTAAGTAAAGAAAAACTTAATGATTCCAGATGCTCCTAAGTGTTGTGACACATATTTAACAGGATACAGGGTTGGGAGTGACTGGGCAGGAAGTAAAGGAGAAGAGATGCTCCTTTAGCTAATTTTTTTCACACTTCGAGGCTGCCTAGTCCTGCTGCTGCTACTACCCTTCATTAAACTACTTGAAAACAACGTGCTGTCTTTGTACCAGAGCAATGTGACATCACTGACTGAGTTGTTTTCTCCAGAAGTGATGGAAATACACTAGTCAACCACATTTCCTGCCCCTTCCCTTGTACATTGCTAACTGGTTGTAAAAGGTGAAACTTCCCACCTATTCCCACACTGTGGTGTTCCCTAAGGCATGGAAGGAGAACCAGATGCTGGGCACCAAAAAAACAATGACAAATGTCTACTGTAGACATTAAGTAGAGAATATTTGAAGAAGATACCAGATTTAAAGACTCAAATACTTAGAATGATAGAGTCACTGAACATAGTAAGAAAAGTGAGGACAATGGATGGATATGAGGCAAAGCATTAAGTTTTCCATTACTAATGTATTTTAACTGTAAAGCTGTCCTACAAATTGGTTCAAGCCAGTCTCCACTTTATATATATATATATATATATATATATATACACATAATCATTTATATGCAAATGATAATATAACTAAAAAATAAGCTCTTAGAGGGAATGTATCTAGAGAGTAAAGAGCACGAATATCCCATATATCTGAAACTGGCAGATAATATTTCCATTTGGATTTTACTTTAAAATGTATAAAATACTTTCACATACATCATCTCATAGAGTCATCAAGAACAATGATGTAAAATAGGTACTGTTATTATCTGCATTTTATACATGAATAAACTGGGGCTCAGCAAGGTGATTCACACAGAATCATAAAGCTAGAATGAGTTAGAATTAAACATCTCACCCAGGGGTTATGTCTACAAGTCCAGTACGTTCTCCACTACACTACAGCTACAAATAGATATTTTCAAAAGGAAGCAGACACAAAAAGAAGGAGTCAGAGAGATGATAGGATTTTGAGTCTGAAGCTATGGCTAACACGTCAGTGAAAAAGTAATCAACTGTGTCTTTTAGCAGCAGAAAGCTGCAGGGATAAGAACAGAAAAATGGATCTCAGATTCAGTTAGAAAACTAATCAGTGATTTTTAAAAGGAAAGTTTCTAAACAGCAAAGTGGTGATGATAAAAGTTTTGCAGTTATCAAGGAGGGATTTGATTTTTTTTAATGTAGGGTTCTTACTCCGAGAGTGTGTTCAAGTAATTCTATGAACAAACAAGTATTAACAGTCAATATAGAGTCAAGATAAGTAATAAATTTGGGAAAACATGGGCATGCTGAAAGGAATGAGGACAATATAATAGAAATATAAAGATATCAAAGAGAGGAAAAATACATTGTTATGTGATTTTCTCACAACTAAGCATCCTAAAATACAAACTATTAATGCATTTCTGTGATCTGTTGAGGAAGGAAGTATAGACACAGAGAAAGGAAGGTATTTCAAGCTGGAATTATAGAAAACATAGCAAATGCTTCCACAGCATTCTCCATTACTGTGTGGTACAATATTAGTGACTATGAATAAGCATAGAGAGGGCCACAGGCTTCATCATAGAGGGAGTTCTTTAGATTTCCTCTCTTACACAAAACCCTTACTATGGTCACCATAAACTGTCTTCTGGTGACCTCTGGGGAACTAGATGCCAAGAAGCATTCCAAGGTCGTTACCTAGAAAACTACTCAGAATCACCTGTTTTCTTTTTTCTTTCCTGTTTTTTGATTTTCTGAATACCACTGGATCATAAGCTTTTCAAGGACAAAGACAAAAATGTCTAATTCATTTTTGTATCACAATGTCTAGCATATGGGAGCAACTCAATCCATGTTAACTGAACTGAAATGAATTATTTTAAAATGCAAAATCTGAGTCACTCATTCATTCAGATACTCAACATACTGACACTAAAGCCAAACACATAAGTTTGAGTCCAGACACTGCCACTTGCCAGTTCTATGACTTTGGGCAGTTCATAATTTAACCTCTCTGGGCCTCAGTTTTAATGTCTATGACTTAGGGATAATGATTTCTGCCTTACTAATAAGCTCACTAGTTTGTTACAAGGACAGAATCTGATAATACATATGAAGATAAACCAGAAGTTATTAAGTGCTTTACAAAAAAAATGGTATTTTTCTATGGAACCAGTAGTGCCAAGATGCTCCAATGGTTGACAGGTTCCTTGGTCAAACCTAAATGCTGGGTTCAATAAATGTAAACAGGCTTCTTATGAGCAGGTCTTCTTAGAATCTTTCAGCTGGAAATTAACTTTGTGAAAGTATAAGAATGGGCTAGAATAGGGACGAATGTCTTTTTCTATAAGACCTAAAGAAAGCATCCAGTTCATGTAAGTTGTATCAAAATACTCAAATAATAACAGTCGCTCTCATTTCTCAAAGGAGGGCCATGTGCCAGGCACTGTCCTTGCATTTTATGTACATGAACCTAAGTTCTCATCACAAACTGCAATGTATGTATTATTGCTGTTAGTCCCATTTTTACAGGTTAAAAAAGAAAGAGGGTACATGTGTCTTTTTGAATTATGGTTTTCTCAGGGTATATGCCCAGTAGTGGGATTGCTGGGTCTTAACACTTCCATGTGTAAAATAGATAGCTAGTGGGAACCTGCTGTATAGCACAGGGAGCTCAGCTCGGTGCTCTGTGATGACCTAGAGGGGTGGGATGAGGGGAGAGGAGTGGGAGGGAGGTCCAAGAGAGGAGGAGATATATATATGCATATAGCTGATTCACTTCGTTGTACACCAGAAACTAACACAACGTTGTAAAGCAATTATACTCCATTAAAAAAAAAAGAGGGATTAAAGAACTTGCTCAAGGTTACAGCTAGGGAATAGCATTTTACATTTACAGAAACTAACACTAAGAAATAAGTGACTTAAGCAATATTTGCTCTTTCTCACTTTTATTCTCTCCTTTTCTTCACCCTGCTACAACTCTAGTTCATATCTATATTACCTCTAGTCCAAAATACTCCAAAGTGTGTTTTGTGAAATAAAATCCACGAAACTGTGCCAAGAGAAACTCATTGGTCAGATATGTTTGGGGGATGGCACATATTGGAATCCTCCCTTCTCTGTGTCACAGTGCACATTAAGTAGCACATTGAAGCCTCTGAGAAAGGCTGCTGTAAGGAGCCTTCCTAAACTTTGAACAGAACCTTAAACCAATAGCTGTTGATGTCCCACAAAGCCAGAGAGGTCCGTGGAATGAACTTTAGGAAAGGTTGACTATTAAGTTAATCAGTAAATGCAATAATCATTATGCCAGTTTCTACCAACAGACATAGTGTACCATCTTCACCATAAAATATAGGTAAAGTTGTAAATGTACAGTTGATGTGATAATTTTCCTAAATGTGTTCAACCAATTTCCTAAAGATTTTTCCATGTAATGTTTTCCTAACTACGACAGCAACCGATACTATAACAAAAGATGGCAGAAATTCAGATCATTTTTTCATGTGAGAAACTATATCCTAATATATGGTTGGATTTATTCTGTGGTACTGAAAATTATTATCCTGATTATCAAAAATTAGTTTAAATCAGTGATTTTAAACCAATGGAGTAAGCATTTCAACTTGAAGGAGAAGCCAGTGATAGAACTATTTCTTCCCATTTCTTCCTCTTCTAAAACCAGGAGGAAAATGAAGAATATTAATTCATTTAGCTCTGTCAGACAGGATTCTTCAATTACTTAAGAATCATTTAAAACTTCTTTTGAGTGAGGATAAATTGGTACCAGACTTTATTTGAACTTCAAATACTTTTGAATCAACTCAAATAAAAAATAATACATTGTCTCTTTTTATCCTTGGAAAACATGTACATTGCCTATTTTCGTTACTTCATTGTTTGTATTTTGTGAAAATGTGTATTTTGTTAAAATGTCATAGAGCTTAGATTATTATTATATGCCCATTAGTTCTGCTGCCTTGGGATGTAATGATTCATGTTAGTAGTCTATGTAATAAAAAGGGTTGGTGAATTTTTACTGAACTGTCCTTCTGGGACTATAGTTTTTAACATTCTCTCGAAGCTTTGCAAATCCTTTAATGATAAAGTGCTCTTACACTGTCTTTATCATTGACAAGCTCATAAAGACCAGAACTGTTTCCTATAAATGTTGAACCCAACACTATGTTGATATGATAAGTTCCTTACTTAAAGAGTCACCAAGGATACATAATTAGAACGTTACCACCTTAAGGCAAATAAGGTGATTCTGTAATCTTGTTAGTAATATTTGACTGGGGTCTCTACAGTTTATTAGATGAGTTCATCTTTTTGAGGTAGAGTTACCAAACACCATCTAACTATTATAAATATATTTTCCTAAATTTTAAATCATTGAGGACTATAGACGAAGAACAAGGACTGGTATAGACCAATTAGCTCAGTTGCTAGTATTTTCAGGAAGGTTTAATCCCTGGGTAGGCTAATGATTTTGCACAAAGATGAAAAAATATATCCTCGGGCAATAAGTTTTATTCAGTGATACGAATTAAATATTTTTATATTGGTATATGAAGTTTGGTACCTTTATTATTATATTTGTGTATGAAGTATACTTTGAAATATATTTAATTTTATTTTGAATTTTTTTAAACATAAATTTTACATAGTGAAATGATCAGATCTTCAGTGTACAAATTGTTGAGTTTTGAAAAATGTATATATCCATTGTAACCACTACCCTTATAAAGATACAGAACATTTCCGTCACCTCTAAAATTTTCTTCTTACATCCTTCCAGTCAATTTTTCTTGCCCTCCCCACCTCACCCCTGCAACCTCTGTTATATTTCCACAGATTTTTTTTTAACCTGTTCTAAACTTATATAAATGGCATATAGGGCATCTGTTCTTTTGTGTTTGGCTTCTCTCACCTAACATAATGTTTTCAAGATTCCTCCAAGTTGTTACATGTATCACTAGTTCATTCTTTTTAATTACTAAGTAGCATCCATTGTATGCATATATCAAAGTATCCATTCTCTTGTTGGTAGACATCTGGGCTGTATCCAATTTGGGGCTATTATGAATAAAGCTTCTATGAATATTTTTTTACATACCTTTTTGTAGACATTTGTTTTCTGTTCGATCAATAGTAGTAGGAGTGCTGAGACATGGGGTAGATATGTATGTTTTATTAGAAACTGCAAAAAGTTTTCCAAAGTGATTGTACCATTTAACACTCCTATGGTAATATACCAGAGTTCTAGTTGAGTTGCTGCACATTCTCACCAACATTTGTGTTGTAGTCTTTTGAATTTTAATTGGCATGACTAGTCCATTTAACTTTTATGTAATTATTAATATGATTGTGTTTTAATCTATGATTGTGTTATTTGCTTTCTATTCGTCCAGGTTTTTTGGTTTTCTCTTTCTCCTTTTCTACCTTCTTTTGAGGGTTTTTTTTTTAATTGCTCTAAAGTCATTTTAGTATGACTTTTTGCATTAATTTTTAATGGCTGCTGTGGGGATTAAGGGTTGATCTATGCATTCTTATCATAGTCTACTTAGGGTTAATATTGTACAATTTCATACAAAATGTAAGGTGCTTACAACATTATAATTCCATTTATCTGCCTGTCCTTTATGTTACTGTTGTCATATATCTTAAATCCATATACACTAAAACTACACAATACATTGTTACAATTTTTGCATTAAAGATTCAGTTGTTTTGTTTGTTTGTGTTTAATTAACAGAAGAAAAAATGGTCTTTATTTTTGCCCTTATGTTTACAATTGGGCATTTCTTCTCGTAGACTGAAGTTTCATCTGGTGTCATTTCCCTTCAGCCTAAAGAACTTCCTCTGAAAAAAAAAAAAAAAAAAAACTTCCTCTGGCACGTCTCCCAGTGCAGGTCTGCTGACAACAGACTCTCTCAGTTTTTGACATCTGACAATGTCTCTATTTCACCTTAATTTTTTTTTTTTTTTTTTTTTTGGTTGCATTGGTCTTTGTTGCTGCGCACGGACTTTCTCTAGTTGCGTTGAGTGGGGGCTACTCTTTGTTGCGGTGCGCAGGCTTCTCGTTGTGGCTTCTCTTGTTGCGGAGCACGGGCTCTAGAGCACAGGCTCAGTAGTTGTGGCGCACAGGCTTAGTTGCTCCACGGCATGTGAGATCTTCCCGGACCAGGGCTTGAACCCGTGTCCCCTGCATTGGCAGGCGGATTCTTAACCACTGCGTCACCAGGGAAGCCCCTGCTTCCACTGTTTCTGATGAGAAGGTGGCTGTCATCTGTATCATTGTTCTGCTGTATGTATTATGTCCTTTTTCCCCTGGCTACTTCCAAGTTTTTTCTTTGTCTCTGGGTTTTAGTGGCCTTACTATGATGTGCCTAGTGTGCTTTTCTTTGTATTTATCCTGTTCAACATTTACTGGACTTCTTTGATACATAAGTTAATGTTTTCACCAAATTTGGGATTCATGGATATTACTTATACAAATATTTTTGCTACCCTATTCTCTTTTTTTCCCCCCTCTGGGGCTCCAATTACATATAAATTAAATGGTTTTATATTGTCTCACAGGTCACTTAAGCTTTGTTCATATTTTTCCCAGTCTTCTCTCTATTTTTTTAACTTGGTTGATTTCTACTGATCAGTTTTCAAGTTCACTGGAGCTTTTTTCTGCCTTCTCCAGTTGGCAATTAAGGACATCCAGTGAATTTTCCTTTCAGATATTATACTTTACAGTTATAGTTTTCCCATTTGGTCCTTTTTTAAGGTTTCAGTTTGTCTGCTCAACCACTCTATCTTTCACTCAATATGGCCTTCTCTTTAAGTCCTTGGACATATTTATAATAGTTGCTTTAAAGTCTTAGTTTGCTAGTTCTAACATCTAGGTCACCTTTAAGTTTGTTTCTATTGTTTTCTTTTTTCTTCCTTCTTTGGATCACATTTTCCTATTTCTTTGTGTATCTAGTAAGTATTATCTGTTAGATATTGTGGATGATGAATGGTTGTCTCTGGATTCTGTCTTAATCTTCTGGCTTTTCTTGTAGTGGGCATTTAAATGACTGGTAGGTGACCTTGAACTTGTTCAGACTTGGTTTTATACTTTGTTATGGTGAGTTTTGCCCTTATTTTTAGGGTGAACCCTTAGACCTGGGACATCATCTTTACACCTAAGGAATAGCTTCTGGGTTTCAGTGGAAAGCCCATGGTGTTTATCCAGCCTTTATAATTTGACAAGACTCAGACTCTAAAAACTGTCTCTCCCATGGTGGGCAGCAGCTTAAATCTCTGCTCAGCTTTTTCAGCTTTCCAGCTGTAGCCGTCTTCTAACTCCTTGGAGTCTTCTTTATGCAAACATAGTTCAAAATTCATCTAAAAACTTGAAAGGAATTTACACATATTTGGAAATTTCCCCCTCTGTGGTTGGCTACTTTTTTTCAGGAATTTTCCTTCCTAGTTTCCAGCTGTTCTGGCATCCCTGAACTCCATCTTTTTGACACTTCAAGCCAATAATTACAGCCTTTTGCTTGGGTTCTAGCCACCTTGCACCACGTAAAAAGAAGAATTCTCTCAAGTGAAGAGCCACCCAGTGAAGATCCCTTTTTTGAAGGGTTTAATCTCCTGCAGTTCATACCTGCTTCTGGTTGCTCTCCAATGCCATCAAATAGCTGTATGTTATATTTTGTACCAGTGGGAGGATTACCTGATTATCAGAACAAGAACCTTCAGTATAGTATTTTTTAATGCAATTGCATTGAAATGTAGTTAATTTATCCATTATTAAAGTATTGCATTTTGTAAACAAAAAAAGTGTATGTGTATGTATAGGGAAAGAAGTGTCTGAAAAAATATATTTCAGGTTATTTCTGATTGGTAGGATTATTGGCAATTTTTCTTTTTACTTATCTGTATTTTCTTCTTTTTCTTCTTTTTCTCTACAACAACCATAGGTTGAACATTACGTTCTTTCTTTGCTCTTCTAGGCAAATTTTTTGTTTGTGATGACTCTTTATAATAAGATGTACTTGTGTTTCTTCAATGCATTTCGTATTATTTCACTAGGTTAACTGTCTAATAAAATCCTAGTAGTCTATCTGTATGGTAAACAATACTCCTTCTGCTTTTAGGAATAAATTGAGACAAATCAAAGTTAAACGGCTTACCCAGAATTTCATGCATATTGATAGACTAGCCAGAAATAGATCTTAAATTTTAAGTCCCTCAGTTCAGCTGCACAAACTATTTCTAAGCCATCAGCAACAATGTATGCAGTTAATTCTACATTTTCTAATGGGTATGGAAGAAAATTATCATAGTTAAATATAAGCCTCAAATATTTTAGAAACTTCACTTTTGTCACTGATTTCAATCTCCTCTTCATCAAATCTTTTACTAGAGCTCCTAGCAAATTGAGAATTTGACTGATTTTAATTTTAATTCAGATTACCTTCCAAGGCCTAACGCAAAAGTGGCAGGAAGGCACACATTGAGATAGCCAGGAATTTTCTTCTTTCCTAGATTGCAAACTTCTTTTAAAAATACAATCAAATAGATATTTGTTATTTACTGATAGATATGTAAGCTTAAACAGGAATATTTTTATCATTTTCTTATGTTTTACTAAACATATTTTCTTATGTTTTTACTAAAATTGTTCACTAAAAATGTCCTAGAACTAAGTGTTAGAATTAGTGTTGTCGTTCTGAAGTTTCAACCTGAAGATGAAACCAAATAAAACTACCTTACAAAAGATACTAAATAAAATTATCTTTTAAACGTCAAATGGATGAAAATAAAAAGAAATAATTATTAAATCTTAATAGTTTTTGCCACGTGATCCTGGATTAAATTTTATTTTCTAATTTGTTATTTTTTTGGCTGCGCCAGACAGCATGTGGGATCTTAGTTCCCCGACCAGGGATTGAACCTGCAACCCTGCATTGGAAGCACATAGTCTTAGCCACTGGACCTCCAGGGAAGTCCCTGGACTAGATTTTGTATTGGAAAGTAAAAATGCCATAAGGACAACTGACCAAATTGGCATACAAATAGTAAGGTAAAAAGTATCTTACAAGTGTAAAATCTTCTGAATTTGATTAACGTAGTTAAATAAGAGAATTTGGAAATATATTCTAAAGGTCGTGATATTTGTAACCTACTCACATAGTTCAGAAAAAAATAATATGTGTATATACGTATATGTGTATGTACACAAAGTGAAAGAGTAAATGATAAAACAAACATAACAAATGTTTTTAAAAACTGATAATCTGGGTAAAAGATATTCAGTATTTAACTGCATTGTTTTTGCAACTTCCTTGTAAGTTTGAAGTTTTTTTTAAATGAATTTTATTTTTAATACTTCTGAGTTTATTTTCTTAGAATACATTCAAATCAGTTTTTTCCATAGCTCAATCTGAAACATTAGAATCACATCACTATACATGATTTATCACTAAATTTTATTATTTTTTTTTTAAAAGAAGTTTTGGAACTTGACCTACTAGCCAAAAGAAAACTTCATGTTTGCATCTGCTTAAAAAAGTGTGACGACCCTTAGGTACGAAGAAATATAGAAAAAGTGCTGACTAGGGCTTCCCTGGTGGCGCAGTGGTTGAAAGTCCGCCTGCAACTGCAGAGGACATGGGTTCGTGCCCCGGTCCGGGAAGATCCCACATGCCGCGGAGCGGCTGGACCCGTGAGCCATGGCCGCTGAGCCTGCGCATCCGGAGCCTGTGCTCCACAACGGGAGAGGCCACAGCAGTGAGAGGCCCGCGTACTGCAAAAAAAAAAAAAAAAAAAGTACTGACTAAACAACAATTTTATTAAGAATGACATAGTTACAAATGCATTTTATTTCCAAAGTTGTTTTAAATTATAATTGTTCATAAAAATATCCACTCACATTGTGTATGTTTTGCCACCATATGTAACACTCTAATTAAGTATCTGTCAGTATTTCCAGGGGTGTTAAATTTGTAGAATCTTGCTCTGGGGACTGAAACTTCAGCACTTAAAACGTTTCACCAGAGACCTCCTTAAAAAGTCAGGACTTTTTACTTTTCTTTTACCTTTTTTCTTTTTTTCTTTTCTTCTTTCTTTGGCATGATAGGTTATTGAATAACACAAGAGTGACTATGGCTGTATAGATTAAAGGATGTGGAGATTCTTATTTGTCCACTTGTGAAAATCTAACATAGTTTTAATCTGAAATTTTTATTTTGCCTTGTGAGATTATTCCAGTCTCTTTCAGAGGTAATTTTTTAAACTGAAGAGTTACTGAGACTTCATAGTGATATATCTTCTTTGTCTTATTAGAAAATTTAAGTACAATAAGTCTTTTTAAATATATAATTATGCACTACAATGGCTGTCCATGAGGCTGCTCTGAACTATGTGGTATGAGAAAATAGCTTCAAGTCCAGAGTTATGAGTACTGAAACTCACTTTCTAATGAAATTCTTTTTTCTGGAACTGCTTTCTTCTATTATAATTTTAGTTTGTAAGGGATTCACTTTTCTGAATAAGTTAGATATTTCCTCTCTGGTCATAAGTCTTGAACTGTTATATTTTGGTCAAATGCAATTCTGAAATAAAGTGTGAAATATCATCAGTTATAAAGTAAATGTAATGTTTTGACTTGCATATATAAAATAGAAGTTTAAAATTCAAGCCAAATTTGTTACCAAAATTTCAAACCATGTTCTCTAATAATTATGTTAGATGCTACATTCAGTGTCTTGGGGTTACATCATCCCAGATTTTTAACATCTTCTCTATTTCACTTTTAAAGATAAGAAACAAGATTTTTACAATTCACATATTTCACAGAGACCCATGCTGCCCCTTATCTTTTCGGCTGTTCTTTCATGTCAGGAAGAGATGTGAGTTATGTAAAAGTGAAAATGTTGCTTTCTGTGTCAAAGTCTATAACAAGTTTCTTGTGCTGTGTTGGAAAAATAAACGTTCTTCTTTTTAAAAATGCTGATCTGGAATGCTTACACAGAAACCTCATGTTTAGGAAATGACCTATTGATTGGCTATCTAAAGTTAGAAGGATTGACCTTGAAGTCTCCAATAGGTTTGTATTCGGGGCTTATGGAAGATTGGTATCTTTAGTCAGCTGAGAACAAATACTCATCTTCCCACATTCAAGACACATTCAAGGTGCCCGTATTAGCAAAAAAGATAATGATATGGATATAAAGAAAGAATATGCAGATTTTGTAGAAGTATCATGCTAACTTGTGACATTAATAGTTTTTTCTGTATTGCATTAACTGCTTCCATATCAAATCACTGTGGCATGGGTCATCATTTTATTTGGGGACATGACTACTGTGCAAAACTTCTGTGTTTAGTGTTCACCTTTAAAAACAAAGCGAGGAAACTTGGATCTTACAACAGGTTTTCATCTGGCTTTAAAAGATGAAATTAATGAGGGAATGAAGAGAAGAAAGGAAAGCCTACAAAAATTAAATAGAAAAATACGTTTAATGTTTGTATTCTTTCTTGCCCACTGTATACTGGTTACCAATCAGGAAGAAAAGTGCTTTCCAGTTTGGGCAATTTTTTTGTTGGACCATTCATATATTCCAATCTCATTCTCCTTTGATGAACAGGAGGTAATTATGAACTTTCCTGAATAGTTTAAAAGGTTCAGTCTATAGTTGTGGGATAGATAGATGAGATAGATAGATAGATAGATAGATAAATTATCTAAATAATACAATAGTACAGCTGTCTTTTAAAAAATACAATTGTCTAAAGGAGATACAGACCATCCATTCCTTTAGATGTGCTTAATTTTATCTCTTGAGCAGGCCAGCATGTCACAGACTATCAGGTCACTTGAAACACATTATATTGATGTCCTCTTAGTTACTTCTCCCAAGTTGGTCTTTAGTAATGTGTCATAAGTCAGCATTAAGGACACAATTATTAAAAACAACTGTTTTCCACAACCGGATTGCTTTTACCGCCTAGATGCAGTGAATCATAATCAACTGTGTTGGCCTCTTTGTCAGTAGAAAGCTCAGTCAAATTTTTGGCCATCATCTGGCAGTTGTACAGGCTTTTGTATTCATTGTCCTTATGTATTAATCTTACCCTTTATGCTACTTCTCTACTCCTTTTACTCTTATTTCTCTTTTATCCTACTATAAGGTATATATGTCATCTTAAATGCTTTTTTCAATGAATGATATGAATGAATAACTATTAAACAAGCAAATGTAACTCTACTACTATATTTTTACTTAATATGATATTATTGAAGTTTTCACTATTAGAGATATAATTTTAGCCCCATTTTTTTTACATTTTGTAAATATATTTTTTCTAGTAAATAGCATTATAGCATTCTTTATTATTTGGATTCCTAAAGTACTTTTGTCTTGATAATATAGGTCTTCCTTCGTTTACCTTTTTGTAGGAAAGTTTTCGACAATTTATGATTCTGCTAATAGATATAAATTGTTGCCCCCCCAAACATTGAAATCTGACTAATTGAAGGCATCTTATTTTCAGTAACCAACATCTTCCTTTTTCACTATGCAGATTAATCCTCCACCTTAGTTAACCTTATAAGTGGATTCACAGGCTTTCCCATCAGTGTGACTTTTTAAATTTTCTCTCTGGAATAGAAATAAAATAATAGATGCCATTCACTTTCAGTAATGCCCAAAGGATATAGTTGAGATTCTTTGGAATGTAATTCCCATCCAATGCTACTTTAACAAGATCCAAGTAATAACTCTGACAATGATTTTAAAATGCTTGGGGAAAAAAGAGACCTTTATGGCCCTATAATTAACTTTAAAATGTTGCTTAGAACCAGTATACAAAGCAAAGACGTGGAAATAATATGTACTTGCCAAATTTTGTAACACTTTAAAGTTATTTGTAAAATAACTTTACATCCATTGCAATATCTCATACCTCAGGACTGCAACTATTTACAAACCCATAAGTAAGTTTAATTCCAGAGAGGAAAAGTTAATTCCTTGAGCAATACTGAAAGATTTCACCCTGTGAGTCTTCTAGACAGTTGCAGAAAAGCCTAAATGTTAAGTCCAGTTAGAGTTTTGAAATGTCTTTTTAGGATAAAGTTTAGTACAGATGCAGTAAGGATTAGAATTGTAAATAATTTTCATAACCCTTTCTAGTAATTGTTTAGCCATATCTGCTTCTATTCAGTTTTTATCATAAATCAGTCCTTAGTGGAACTTAATTTAAGTGCTCATGAATTTTCTCTGTCCTGATACTCTAAAATATTATTTGGTATTGAAATAATCAGTCCTATCTTATATATTCCCAGGTCATTTTCTAAACTAGGCAATAGTAGGAATTTACTATGTTTACATGACATATTTGACAATATATATATTTAATTTAAAATCAGTACAATATTATCTTAATGGGAGATGTTATTCTATATGTATTAATGGTGTGTAAATAACACAGGATCATTTAAGGATTCTTCCCATGTAGAAGGCAATTGCATTATGGGATTTTTTTTTTTTTTTTTTTTTTTAAAGAACAGAACATTCATAGAGGAAATGCCTTGGGGGAGAGAACTGGGAATGAAATTAAAGTAGTATTAAACAGGTTAGGGCAACTCTAGACTTGGAGCATGAATGTAACAAAAATCATCTATTTCTACATTACCTTAACTAGAATGAAAAGACATCACAATGTTAGGAGCATAAGTGATCCTCCAGAAGCTTTCAGCATCTGTCATAAAGTGACCGGGAGCTTTCATGACCAGTAGTCAGCCACTAGATAGCATTACCTGACAAAACTTTTTTTTTTTTTCTTTTTTAAGTGCATCAAGAAATCAATCAAAATAGAAAATGTAGTAATTTTATGCCAGATTTATGTTGTTCACAGTAATTTGCTTTATGTGATATTTTATTTACCTCATTAGTTAATGTTGTGAATACATTTGGAGGTTATTTTGTTTATAGTTTACAGTTTCCTTAAATTTATGACTGGAAGAAATAAGAGCTGTAAGAGTTAGAAAAGAAAAAAACCTGAACTTATTCACATATGATTGTTTATGTAGAAAATTCAAAATCTACAGATAAATTTTTAGTATGACCAGGGTAATTTACCAAGGTTGCTAGATACAAAATCATTATACAAAAAAAATTGCATTTCTGTATACCAATAACAAGCAGTTAAAGATCCATTTATAGTAGCATCAACAAACATGTCATATGAAAAAAAATTAAGTTAAGGGACATATCATGTTCATAGATTCAATCACTCAACATAGTAAAGATGTCATTTCTCCCCAAATTGATATAGAAGTTTAACATAATTCCTGTCAAAATTCCAGCAGGATTTTTTTGTAGATATAACCCTCTGAAGTTTCCAAGGCCACCGTCACTTATGATACCAACCACAAGTAGGTATCCTAAGGCCATCTTCAGGTCTCATCATTTGCCAGAAGGACTCACAGAGTTCACGGGAAGCTGTTATAAATCTAATAACAGCAAAAGGGTATAGATTAAAATCAGCCAAGAAAAAGCATATAGGGCAGAGTCCAGGAATGTTCCAAGGATGAATTTCCAGTTGTTCTCTTCCAGTCAAGTCTTGGCTAATGCTGTCTTCTCCCAGCAACATGTGAGAATACACATAAAATAGTGCAAACAGGGGAAACTCACTTGAACCTTGGTGTCGAAGGACTCAGTTAACATTCACATGGTTAACCGCCTGCATGGCTGACTTTAATCTCCAGATACTCCAGAGGTCCAGCTGAAACCTTTTGGGGAAAGGTCGTTACTATACAGTAGATATAGACAAGTTTATTCTAAAATTTATATAAAAAGGCAAAGGAACTAGGATACTCAAAACAATTTTGAAAAAGAAGAATAAAGCGGGAAGAATCAGTCTATCTGATTTCAATACATTACTGGCAAAGATACAAAGAAACTAGATCACTCTCACATTACTAGAAGGATTGTAAAATTGTACAATGACTCTGGAAAACAGTGTGGCAGTTTCTTGCATATTACAAAACATGCAAGTAATATATGGCCCAGCGATTGTACTCTTGGGCATTTATCCCAGAAAAATGAAGATTATTTCACACAAAAATTTGTACATGAATGTGTAGAGCAGCTTTATTTATAATAGCCAAAAAACTGAAAACAACCCAGATATCTTTTGAGAAGGGAATGATTAAACTGTGGTACATCCATATCATGGAACACTACTCAGCGATAAAAGGGAACAAAGTATTGATTCACACAAAAACCTGGATATATCTCCAGAGAATTAAGCTGAATGAAAAAAAGCCAATCCCATGAGGTTACATACTGTATGATTCCATTTATATAACATTCTTCAAATGACCAAATTATAGAAATGAAGAACAGATTAGTGGTTGCCAGGAGTTAAGGAGGGGCTGGAAGGGAAACGTGAGTGATCTTTGTGGTGATGGAAATGTTCTGTATCTTAACTGCAGCATGTTAATATCCTGGTTGTCATATTGTACTATGGTTTTACAAGGTGTTCCTGTTGAGGAGAATCATAAAAGGGACACAGGATCCATTTGTGTTATTTCTTACAACTGCATATGAATTTTAAATTATCTCAAAATAAAAAGTGTAATTATAGATGAATGAATCCAAAAAATGAAGTGCAAATCCTCTATGGAGAAAGTGGTAAAACTTCATTGAGACATTAAAGATGATCTAAATCAATGGTAAGATATATCACGTTCATTGATTACAAGATTGAGCATTGTAAATGTATCAGTTCTCCCTAAATTGGCCTGTAGAGGCTTTAGTACGATCCCAAATCATAAAGTGATTGGGGCAATCTATAATGGCTGCTTTACCACCTTGTCCTTCCTCCACTTCCTCCTTCTGTTGGCTGCCACAGCAAAGGTCTGTGCTTTTGAAAGTCTGACAAAGCAATATAAAATGATGCTGTGGATACAGAGGTGCATATGATTCACCTGTGTATTCAGAACACCAGTAGCACTTTGCTTTGTAAGTTCACAAGTTTTTACTTCTGTGATCTTCTGTATGCTTCCATTTCCTTTATTTCAAAATGGGAACCATCATCAAAATAGTGCAAAAACCATAGAAAACTATGAATCTATGTTTTATTATATATTAATAGCGTTCAATAAGCATCAGTTTTCTGGTGAATTCTGTTCTGGACAGTTTTTTATACAACAAACATCTATTAAGCCTCAGCTCTGATTTCTGGAATAAAAAGTTTTGAGGCATTACCCCCAAAAGATTTGGAGATAAGACAAGGTATCTTTCATACATGAAATGCCTAGTTAAGCAAAGCAAGTATATGACAATATAGTATACACTATATACAAAATACTGAAACATGAAGAAAGGAAGTAGTTGATATGGGGTAAAGTTAATCAAAGAAAGCTCATTAGAGGAAGTAAATACTGAACTGAATCTTTGTTGTTGTTGTTGTCTTTTGGCTGTGTTGGGTCTTTGTTGCTGCACGCGGGCTTTCTCTCTTTGCAGCAAGCAGGGGCTACTCTTCGTTGTGGCGCGCGGGCTTCTCATTGCAGTGGCTTCTCTTGTTGCGGAGCATGGGCTCTAGGCGCACAGCCTTAGTTACTCCGTGGCATGTGGGATCTTCCCAGACCAGGGCTCGAACCCGTGTCCCCTGCATTGGCAGGATGAATTCTTAACCACTGTGCCACCAGGGAAGTCCCTGAACTGAATCTTAAAGCAATTAGACATAGATCTTCTGAAAATTTTTAGTATTATAATGCTTAACCAATTTGTAAATATTAATTATATTTGAGCAAAATGTCTGTGTAGCTATGGCCTATCACAGCTGCTCTGGACTTTAGATTTCTCACTTGTGAAATGAAACCGTTAGATGAAATTTTATCTCGGGTCCTTTCCACGTCTTTGCTATCTTATATTTGATATGTTTCTATCTGCATCTAAATTTGAACCAAGTATTTGAACTACATTTTGGGAATACAAGCTCTTGAACAGTTAAAGTTTGACTGTCTGAGAGTTCTCAGTTCTGACACTCTCCTAAACGTCTTGATGCTAGTAAATTGTATTTACTAGATAAGCACAGCATTTTAGCTAAACGGATCCGGAAGATACTTTGAGTATTTGTCAGTGCTTATCATCTAGTTGCTAATGGACTGTGGATCACCTGCATCTACCTCATCAGTTTGTTGGAGAGAGCAAGAAAAACACTCTACTTCCTTCAGTTTCAGTTATAGAGAATCCAACTGTTATTATATTCCCATTTTAGAGGAATTTATTTCTTAACTCTAAAAGCTAGCATGCACTTCAACATAGGGTACGTTTATCCATCTGTGTTGAAGATTAGTAAAGTTTGACCTCTGCCTTCAAAAACTTTACAGTGGTAATCAATATCTTCTCTGACTGGACTTCAGAGTCACCAGAGTCACAGATGCCCAGACCCTGAGATTTTGGAAAGGTTTAAAAATTGTCAATTGACCTGGGCCTGGGAGAATAGGGGATACTTATAGAAAAACAATTGAGGGATTAAACCCAGAAAAGAAGGCTAGATCCAGGGAATGGAGGGCTTTAAACCACATGGAGGAATTTCTACTTAATTTGAAAGATTATGGAGACCATTGGGTATGTTTGAGCAGAGAAAGAGGTCTATGACACAAATGATACTTAGGACTTTTGTCTGGTAGCAGGGTACGAGATAGAAGAGAAGAGGTTGAAGGCAATGAAACAAGTTAGGAGGAAGTTTCTGGATTCTAAATGATAGGTCATTAAATCTAGAGTGGTGACAGGGGAATGGAAAGCAAAAAAGAGACTGGAAAAACTTTGCTGAGGTGCAATTGTCGGGATTTGGTAACTGATTGGATCAGGAGTCAGCAAACAAGCGAAAACAAAAATCAAAGATGACTGAGAGGCTTTGAGCTGGAGAAGCGAAGAGAATAGTGTGTCTGTTTATAGAAATGAAGACGGTGGAAAGGCCTGCCTAGAGAGTAAGTCCACCAGTTACCTCTGGACAGCTTGCAGAAATGGAACGCTGTGACAGCACAGTCCCCATCCTAGCACCTTCCCATCACACACACCAGTCCTAAGGGCGAGAACCCAGAGGTGTCAGCATATATAACAAGAGCAGAATTATTAGGAAAATGCTGCTTCTAGTTTAAATCCATTTTTTAATTTACTACTTTGAAATATTATTTTATTAGGTTGTCTTTCTTACTGCGTATTGCTATTGCCTACTACTATTACTCACTTTATGTGAACCAGCAGTAGGTGGGTTTTATACTCTGAGGTGTGCAGGAGAAGAATGAGCCCCAGAGAATGATCTAGAGGTGGGAGGAGTTGATAAATGCAATCAGGGAGGGTTAAATCCATCATTCCAACTCCCCATAATCCATTCACCATTTCCCAACCAGTGTACTCTTTAAATGCAAGTCAGATTATATTTCTTCCCCACTGAAACTCTGCAGACAGCTCTTCCATTGTGCTTGGAATAAAATTAAAACCTTTCACTGTGCCCTGAGAGACGTCACATGGCTTGGAGGCTGCCCACCTCTCTGAATCATCTACCACTTTCCCCCTCACCCTCCATGCTCCAGGTGCTGTCCAGTTCCTTGGCTATGTACCAGCTCTTTCCTCCTCAGACCCCCTCCCTCTCCTTGTTCTTCCAGAACCCTGCCTGCAGCACTCTCTCCAGACCTTCACCTGGCTCCCTCTTTCCACTCTGGTCTCAGGTCAGAAGTGTCCACCCAGTCTAAACTGACGACCATCTCTTCTCCTCTTCATTCTCTTCACATCCCTCTACTGTGTTTTTTTCACAGTGCTTCTGACTCCCTGAAATCATCATTTTCATCGGTTTACCTGTTTATTGCCTGTCATCCCCACTAGCGCATATGCTACAAGGAGCAGAGTTTTTATATATCTTGCTTACCACCACATCCCCAGCCCAAAGAAATAGTGCCTGGCATACAATAAATACATGTATGAATGTATAAATTAATCACTCACAGGACCTCTGGAAAAACTGCCCACAAAATATTTCCTTTAGAATAGAATCCACAATTGAGCGAGGAGGATCACAGACGATTCAGATATTTGAACTAGCAAATAATTTTGTTTTGTTTTGAAATAAGGAAAGTATTTTTCATTCCATTCTATCTCACCCCTCCCTCTCTCCGTCTTTCTCATTCTCTCTCTCCCTTCCTCCCCACCTCCCTCTTACACACACACACACACACACACACACACACACACACACACACACGAAGACATAAGCTTATGGCAGCCATAAGCCATAGGTACCTAGCTAGGAACACAGAGAATCTGGAAGAAAAGGGAAGCGTGACAAACTATCTAGAAAGCTGCACCAGCCCTCTCGGACAGTGTTATTTTAGAATGGGGCCCAGTAAAGCTCTTCACTGATTGTGTTGGGAATAATAGGATCAGAAACCTTTACTTACGGAAATAACTATTTTATGATTCTTTGCGTTCCTTGTGTAGAGCCCTGTGCTCTTACCATCCTTTGGCAAAGTTACTTTTGAAAATCACGAAGGGAAACGAAAAAGAGAACTTTTGCCCACTCACACACACACACACACACACACACACACACACACACACACGAAGTCATAAGCTTATGGCAGCCATAAGCCATAGGTACCTAGCTAGGAACACAGAGAATCTGGAAGAAAAGGGAAGCGTGACAAACTATCTAGAAAGCTGCACCAGCCCTCTCGGACAGTGTTATTTTAGAATGGGGCCCAGTAAAGCTCTTCACTGATTGTGTTGGGAATAATAGGATCAGAAACCTTTACTTACGGAAATAACTATTTTATGATTCTTTGCGTTCCTTGTGTAGAGCCCTGTGCTCTTACCATCCTTTGGCAAAGTTACTTTTGAAAATCACGAAGGGAAACGAAAAAGAGAACTTTTGCCCACACCTGGGCTCAAATTTTAAAGGAAAACAGTATCCCTGGAGGCCAGGCTTTGTGACAACACTAAGAGAAGTATGTGAGACAAGAATTAAAACCAAAGAAAACACTTCTGCACCAGCACTCTGGGCTTGAAAGGCAATTCAAGCAATTACAAGGTGTCCATTTTTCATTGGTTAGGCGAGGTTTATTAGAGAGGTCTCGCCGGGTTCAATGTCAGAGACCCACAGCTACTGCGGGCTCTCTACTCTGCCTAAGAATAAGTTTACTTCCCAAAGTTGTCTCCTTGAGTCTTAAGCTGTCCAGTGCCCAAAACCGCCCCACTCCCCTTTCATAGATGAGAGATATAGAAAAGAAGCTGGAGGAAAGGACAGGCTTTCCCAGAAACTGCCCGTGATGCAGAAGTTTCTACCACTGCTTTTATGTCTTTGTTTCAGCCTCCTATCTCTGGTCAAGCTCGACGACTTGCCTTTAGGGTCTCAACACGATCTCGGCTTTAACAGATTTGCAGCACTGTTAGCAATGGAAAGAGACTTGCTTGTATCTTACACAGGTGGTTTAGCCAGGCCAGGCAGCACGTTTACTGAGCTGCTCCTGGAGTCTCCCTCAGCGAACACCCCACTTTGTTTAGTATCCTCCCCGCCCCCGAAACCCCCATCCTCACCTCCCGCCGTGTGTGACGGAGTCTCACTCACACTCGTGCCTTCTAACTAGGAGAGTCTCCATTAGGAGCCCTTCTGTGTTCAAATATTGGTAAATTTAATGGTGTTCTTCTTAGAAGCTCTAGAATTCATTTTTAAATGAATTTTAGTAGTAATATATATTTTCTTTCTTTTTAGAAGGCACATTATTTTTCTGTGCTCTAGTATTTCTCTAATTCTTTATATCTTTCTAAAAATAACTGCTGGTGAGCTCATAAATTCATTAGTTAATCCCACTGGGACTCAATAATGCATATTACAGACCTCCTGATTTTTATATATTAGATTTTCTCAAGAATTCCCTTACCTGTTATTCTCAACATAGCTATATTGACAGGGTCGTCATTACTTCCTAATTGCCCATATTTCTTTTTCTTGTTAAAGATCAATTTTTAAAATCAAGCCTTGTCAGTTTGAAAGTATCATAGATATGTTATCTTGTTAATGTGTTTCATATCTTTCTAGGTTTTTTTCTTTCCCCCTTTATCATAGGAAACGTATAAAATTTACTCATTACCTTTTTCTTTAAAAACAAATCTTTTCCAGGAGAGGGGGGTGTCAGTGAGAGGGTGGGGGCCCATACTCATTTTTTTCCCGTGAAATAAAGATTTTAAAATGATATTTCATATTCAAAGGTGGCTTTCTGAACAGTTATATCCCCTATTCTAAACCAGACCCTAACATGTAAATTATGTATAGATTGTTGAAATTATTCCATGACCTTTTGGTCTAGGACCATGTAAAATAAGGTGACCAGCAATAATTAGAATAGTGAATGGCTGACCAAGAAATGCTTCTAAATTATCTTTTCAGTGAGCCCTTACTCAGACTGTCCATCATATTACAGTAGTAAACCTTACCTTTGGAAAATCTGATTGTGTATGTATAATATCATTTGAAGAATGATTATTTGCTTTCCCAGAGAATTCTTCGCTTTATTAAAAGATTCTTTAAAGAAGTAGATAACCCACTTCTTCCTTTAAAAATATTCTATTTACAGAAATTATATTTACGTATAACTTTTTAAGACATCTACTGCAGAAAATGAGGTACAGCTTCAGAGTAGTCTACATCTACCAAAGTAAACATCAGGGTTTTGGCTGCTAACTCAGTAGCATATTTTGGCATAGTTTTTGCCAAAAAAAAAAAAAAAAAAAAAAAATCCAAGCACTAAGATCAAGTGAAGAGGAGTGTGGACAAGGCAGACTTGTAAGAAACACTTGGATTAAAGTCATCACAGGAAGAAGTATGGGGAATAGACAAGGCAGAAGATATAGCAATGTTTTCTTCTCTCTTATCCTATTCTTTGAGCATTCTGCTGTCAGTGCTATTTCCAACCATTTTTTGTTTAATTTGTAAATGCTGTTACATAAATGTAGCCTCCTTCTTTCTCAGTTCCATTACAAGACACTTTTTCTTAAATATATAGTCTTTTGGGAAAACATATGACACATTTTAGCAATTTGATCTTCCTCATATGATTTATAGTTTCATCCTTTATACTTAAAGTTTCTAATCTTTTTGAACATTTGTGCTATCTCTACCTCTTTGAAATTTGCTGTAGTTCATTTTTAAAAACAATTGATAGATAAAGAATAAATATTCAGTGTAGTATTTTAATTGGAAGATCCCCTGTCCACTACCTTTTGGTTATTTCACAGTGAATAACATCGTTGACAAAAATGCCAAGATCTTCTCCAACCACAATTATTTTTAATCTATGAAACAGAATTTCCTTACAAATTAAGTAGTTTTTATAGTAGCGACATTTATTGTTGATGTGATCTGTTTAATATGACTGTAGTCAGAAGGGAAGTTGGGTCCATTATTCTTCCAGAAATTTGTGGAAGAAACATTAATTAAGAGAAGTAAAAGCCATTTCTACTCTGTATAAGGATAAAAGAGCTAGCTATAAATAGGGTTCAGATTATAGATAAATTAATCTCTAATGTAATAAAAAAGAATTAACTATTCATTTTTATTTAAGCTAACCCTTGTCATCTAAAAACATACTATTTTAATAAATATTGGACTTCCCTGGTGGTCCAGTGGCTAAGACTCCGTGTTCCCAATGCAGGGGATCCTGGTTCGATCCCTGGTCAGGGAACTATATCCCACATGCCGCAACTAAGACTCAGCACAGCCAAATAAATAAATAAGTATTTTTTAAAAAATAAATAAATATTACACAGTGCTTTTACTATCCTGAAATAAATTCTAGAGGTAACATAACTCACCTACTTATAAGATTGCTAAATTATTGTATTCCTCTAGTTAACATATGAAGGAAATAAAAGAAAAATAACTCATAATAAGAATAATATATATATCAATATTTAAAGTGCTCAGGAAAATCTGCATGGGTTCTGTGTATAGAATCACCAGGAATTCCGCATCTACAAATGCAGGCTGGTGCGGGTGTGCTTATTGGTGGCTCAAGTACTGTGGGCAATGAGGCCATCAGTGATGAGATTTTCTCATATGGCAGTCCATTCTTGGTAATATTCTGAACAACATAAAGTACAAAATTCCTTCAATTTACATGGTAGCTGGATTCCTGGAAAATTCCGTGTGTATTAAAATCATGCCAAAAGTACTGTGAGATTACTTGTTAAACAGATCTAAATTCTAAGCCCATATAATCATAAACAGGTTTTTCAGCTACATGAATAGCTTGTGAAACATTTGAAAACCATGTGCAATGCAGAACAGTTCTTCATGTGCTGTAATGCCCTGCAAATTGAAGGATGTCCACCTCCCTGGCCTTCTCCCACTAAACGCCAATAGCTCCTCCCAGTTGTCCTGACCTCCAAAAACTTTCCTACAAATTTCCAAAATGCCCCAGAGGCCACTACCATGCCCATTAAGAACCACTGATTACGACTGAGCAAAGGCAATTTTTTGTAATAAAGAACTGAGATCGTGCACATTTATTTTGCCCCAAAGGTGAATTATCCAGTAAGAACAAGCCTGCCAATCCAAGAGGATACAAAAATCATTCCCTGAGAACATGGCAGATAATTAACCTGGGAAAACCCTTTATTTCCTACATTGTGGAAACAACTTAGATTAGGGAAATGGGGGGTTGAAAAGTAGAAAAAAGATCACAGTCCCTAAGAAGAGGAGCTTTTGATAGGGTAAAGTTGTGGCAGAGGAAAGACCAGGTCCTGACTATAAAACCATGTTTATCTCCTTCAAATACAAAAACATAGTTAGTGCTAAATGGACTAGTTTCCATGTTACCTACACATAATTGCAGGTTATTAATAAATGGCTGCTTTTTTAGTTAGCCTAAACTTTCCCCTTCTATATCCTTTTATGAATAGATAATGTAATGGCCTGGTGTTTCCATCCTGATGGAAGAAATTCCCCTAAAGTTGTATATCTTTTAAGTATTCGAAAGCTGCTGTCAGAAGTTTCCATTCTCTTATCATTGCTATGGGCGGATAGTCATATCAATTCGTGAATATTTTCATTGAACATTGGCCCCGAGTTTTCAAAAATGGTCTCCAAACATGTTCTTGAAATGTGTATATGCAGCCCCAGATGGACATGCAACTACCTTCCAAATGCTGTGTTAAAATTATTAAAAATCTACTTTCAGTAATTTAGAAAAGAAAGCCATTTTTGTATAAGATATTTATGTTACCACTCCTTAGTTTAGGGAGGATTCTCAGTCTCCCATTCCATTCTCTATAATTTAGTTTCTAACCCACCTTGCTTATTAATTTACTCCTAGCAATTTCCGTTCCTCTGACAGAGCACACACTCTCATTATTTATACTCTTAAATTGCAAGGGTAAATATTGAGAGCCAGTGCAGGTCCTCAGTTATCTCAGGGACTTTGGTCTTTTCAGCCCAGGACTAATCAAGCAGAGAGTCATCATAAGCTAAAACTAAAAAGCCTTTGTAGTGATTTTATCACCTGGGAAATTTGTCCATCCTTCAGAAAGATTGTCACCAGGAAAGAAAAAAGTAAAGGCGTTAAAATTGCTTCAGACCATTGACTCCTTAGGTCCCTCTAGATTCATACATTGAATTGGTTTTCAAGGGGTGGGAGGAATTATGAGAAGAGCTCCCTAAGAAAGCTTAGAAATTGATCATAGCCTTGGTAATACTAGGAAGTGTAAGTGTGATCACTATGGAGGAAATGCCAAATGAGCCTGGAAGCCTGGGAAATGAGAAGGAAAAGAGATGATTAACACCTTTTTTTTTTCTATTGTGTTTGGGGATGGGTGTTCCCATGTAGTATGCATCTGAGAAGAGTCAATACCATTGACTTTAAAATATTTTTTCATTATAAGTGCTATTAGTCATTATTATTGAAATGAAACTGGAATTACAAGCACTATAGAAAACAGGGATGGGCATTTCATAAACCTGTCCAGAAACTGGGCTCCCTTCTGAGTATACCCACAAAATATTATTTAAAGTAGGTATGTCTGAGCTTATCTAGAACTGCTCACAAACTTCTTTTGTGTTTGGAGAATACAGATGCCTCCAAATTCAAAGGAAGTCTTTAAGACTGTTATCTGGAATACGTCAGTGAAAATTATATACTAACAATAAATATCTGGATATTACATATATTTTAAAGAACTTGAATTTTTACACATCTATTGATAAAGGCAGGCATTTGTATAATTTTTTCCCGACGATTCTATTGACTTGTCAAAATCCAGTCAGGCACTTTAGGATTTGCCAGGATAAACCTGCACTCATCTCTTTCTTCCACTGACTAGCATTGAATTTTGCCCAAACTGAGTAAGCAAATAGAAAAAGGACCTCATTTTTTAGTCTGAACACAGTAGTGTTGGGGGATGTAACTCAAGGATATGACTTCAGTACTGGATCTTGTTCCAAATGCAGGTTCATTAGGCCAGTCCGCCGAGGAGAGGAGGATAGAGAGCATCCTTCTGAGGGCACCTGTTAAAAGAGGGGTTCTCTAGTGAGGCCAGCTCCCACAGCTAAGTCACATGCACAGACTATAGCTTTCTGCTCTCTGGTCGAGGCAGCCATAGCATCCTTATTGTTGTAACTCCCAGATTGTGATACTGTCACAAAACTGTTGCTAGGCAACAAATGTGGTTACCAGGTCTCAGCGAATAGCTGAAGGGGAAAGCAAAGTGTTGCACCATTGTAGAGTAACCATAGCAATGACCTACTATTACAGACTAAAGAATTATCATTAACAATGTTAAAGTATCAGACAGAGGCCCCGAATCCAGAGACTTCCAGACAGTGTCTCTCTGCATAATTGAGTGATCTAGGAAGAGATTTAAACCGTTTAAAATCTATTCACTCATTATTCCTACAGCAGAGTCTTTGTTATTATTTTTTTTATTTTTTACTTTAAAAAGTGTTCCGTTATAAAACTATTAGTTAAATGATATAAGCTATCACAGGGAGTCAAAAACAGATTAATATCCTCATCTGTTCTTACGTCTACATCAGTGTTATTTTTTACCTGTCTTAAAACTGAAGAAAGATTTTATTTGAAAAATCTGTACATTAGTGTTAAATTGAAGCCACAGAAAGAAGCTGTAGTAAAACAAAATAACTCTATAAATTGACAACTTAACCTGCATTTTGTGAGTTGAATTCCTCCTGACAAAATAGGAGGCCTAGATGCTCTTTCAGTAGTCACTGCATTTAAAAATTCTTTTTTTTTTTTTTTTTTTTTTTTTTTTTTTTTTTAAAACTGT
>NW_020173396.1:602853-635315 GCF_003031525.2 Neophocaena asiaeorientalis asiaeorientalis | reverse complement strand
TTCTAAAACAGTCCCCTAAAACCTGTTTTTAAAAAAAAAAAATGTAAGCTGCTAGGACACTAAAATCCAACTTGTTTCTTTCTCTTGGGAAGCAAAGAAACGTGGGTGCTCTGCGGAGGGTGCAAAAGCCGGATTCCGAGCGCAGGGGAAACCAATCCCCGCGCGCGCCCAGCCTGGGGAAGTGGGTGGTTTCGAGGCGGGAGAGGGAGTGGCCCTTCCCGCCCAGCGCCTCGATTGGCCCGGAGGGGCTGAGGCCCCGGGGGCCGCCGGCCGCGCCTCGGGCGACCGCGGGGAAGGTCCGGACGCGGCCGCGCGTCGGGGACGTGCTAGGGGCTCAGGCCAGAGGCGGCGGAGTTCCGGGATCGCCACCCCGAGCGCCGCCGGCGGAGACGCGGAGTCGGTGGGCCGCAGCCTCCCTCCGAGCCCTGGGGGCCACGTGAACCCTCAGGTACAGGTGTGGTCCCTAGGGGTCGCGCGCCCTGGAGGGGTGGGGGCTGGGCTCCGAGGGCGGGACGCGGCGCGGCGCAGAGGGCGCGGGCTCGAGGACAGAGGACCGGCGGCCTGGGCCTCGGCAGAGCCCGGCTGTCCCGTCCCACCTGCGCCGGCAGCACGCGAGGCCACCTCGTAACTGAATCTGTGCATTTTGCAGGCACCGACCGTCACGAGCTAACTTCCTGGAAGAGCTTCCCGTCTATTTTCAAGTTCTTTACCGAAGCCTCTGAGGCAAAGACCAGTTCCCTGAAGCCGACTCTGACGCGGCGCTCCCACCGAATAAAGCACGAAGAGCTGTAAGAGGAGAGCGAGCGAGACGGGGGAGGGGAAGCCGAGGAAGCACACTCGAGCATATGCATCCACACGTCTCCCCACCGCCTGTTGTCGGCGAGCCGACTCCCAGCCCCTCATTAGATTGTTTTCTTCCTAGAGCACAGGGTCGTGATATATACATCTAAATAGCGTTTTGCATTATTTCTAGATGAGTGCAACTGTCAAAGCAATATGGGTTCACTGGTCGTGCTTCCTGCGGGCTGTGCTTGGGCTTCGCACTGCCCGTCAGCGCGCAGATTAAGGCCGACAGCGCCCTGCCCGGCGCGGCCGGCGCGCCTCTAATTGCCCTGATGGAGCCCGCGCCGGTGCTGCGGGGCGAGGGGCGTCTGCGCGGTCCTACCGCCCGCAGCCACGTAGCCGCAGCTCCGCTCCTCTCCTCTCCCCCGGCCCCCCTTCCCCCTGAATCATATCCATTTTTTTTCTCCCCCGAACCGAACCGAAGGAAACTTTTATTCTAGACTTAAAACTCCCGTTTTAAAAAGTTTGTTCCGTAAGGGCGTCTATGTCTTTTTTTTTAAGGAAGTCCCCCCCCTCCCAAACCAAATTTAAATTCATAACGTGAATTCCGTGATGTACTGTGTAGTTCGGGGAGGGCAAATTGTTCTCTCCCTAACGATCTATTTTCATTTCGAGACCAGAAGAAAAACTGCATTAGAAAAATCTATAAAGTACCCAATCCACGTTATCGCTGGAAACCTTGCCAACTGAATACGAGAATTTACACAAGTCTCTAATTTCAGAAGAGATTGTTTAAACCAAAACATAATGATGAGCAAATCTTTTAAGTACATGTGGGAAAGGTTTCATTTTCAAGGGAGTTTCCAACTTTATCATTAGAATTTACTTTTTTAAATATATAATGTGTGTTGGGTAGCACTGTAATTTAGATAGCATACTTAAGTTTTGTTTAAATCTTAATGTGGAGGAAGTTTGTTGTTGTTAATTCTAAGTAGAGTGGTCTATTTTGAGCTTTCATAGAGTTAGACCTTTTTAGGGAGAATATTTTTTATCGTCGTAAGGAAAAGGAATCTGTGCGCTTGAACCTTTTCCTTCTGAAAGGCTTAGTGGGGCTAAAATGATTCCTTTAGTTTTCTGCTTCAACAGAAAGGGAAAGACCTGGTGTGGAAGACTTTTCTCCTCTCAATCCAATGGTATAATTCGTAGTAGTCCATCTCCTCTGTAAGGTTTTGCCTTACAGTTTCAACAATTAAGTATTTTAATCCAGCTAGGATCTGGCCAACTCTGTGAAATATGAGGTAAAATAAGTTAAGATTTTGCTGACTTTTAAATTCACGTGTTAAATCTTAACATTATTACTTTTTTAATTACTTGTAGAATTTAATTACCTAGTGAAGATTCTGTTTCTAATAAGTGAGGATCTGAATTTAGTATTTTTTTTCATCCTTTTTTAAAATATACGCAACAATATGCCTGCCTTACTTGAGGACACGACAAAATGTACCCAAAATAACTTAGAACTGTTTGACTCCTCAGAAAAATAACTTAAAATAACCACCTCATGGATAAAATGTTTTTATACTAGGAACCGATTTCAGCAAGTTTTAAAACTGGTAGTATCTGTGTTTGGTACACAAGTGCATTAATTAGTTTTCATAATTTTAATGATGGTAAATTAAGGTGATCTTTCTTTCAGTAATCTTATATGCATATCTTTCGATGTTATTTTAGCAGGAACAACATAGGAGGAAAAAGCAAAATGTCATTTTATCCAATTCCTTGGGTGGCTTAAAATGTGTAACCCCAGCAGCATCGAGCATGTTGCTCTGCAATCTTTTCTGTTTTAGAAGTCATAGTGAACTGTGTAAAATAATGGTACCTTCCACGGAGAGGATTTGAGAATTGATGTGGATTGAATATATTTTTCCAAGTGTTATAAATTGTGTGCTGTTTTCGGAATATTAAAATGTTCACAAGAAACTAGTTTTATTGCATTTTTTTAATCAGCACTTGTACAGTACTCAATTTGTGAAGCGTCTGCAGCTGAATTAGAGCAAACATCCTCAGGTTATAAACCAAATCACTCCTATTTCTTCTCTTCAGTTTTCTCACCCCTAGTTTTTAAAAAACCTTCACTTGTAACTAGAGTAAATCACTGCTTAGTTGCCTTTAATACTTTAAAACTACTGGGTTGTTAGGCCTTGTTTAACTATCTATAGAGAGCTATCTGCAAACTTAAGTTGTGTAAATGTAATTTCTACTTGTGGATCTGCGCTGTTGCAACCCAGAGGGAACTAGGCAACCCGTCCCAGACCTCCAACTGATTACTGATAAGATTCCTTGTAATGTAGAATCTTTTAACCTGTTGATTATGGGTTTGTTGGTATAAATATATTGTTTTCACCTCAGTTTTCCTGGAATAACAACAGTCAGTTGGTAGTAGCCCGCCTGCTTGGACGAGACAAGGGTTAACAATGTTTCTGCTCTGCTCTCCCATTTTGGTTTCTTTAAGACAAGTTTTCAGGAGAGTAGAGGTTTAAAGTTAGGAAGTGGGCTTTTTTTTTAAATTATATAGTGAGTTCTTAGAGGAAGTGGAATGGGAAGCAAGGAGTTGTTGATCAATCTAAGGTCCAGAATAGAACTGTTAAAACTTAAAAGCCAGATACTGGCTTTGGAGCTTTCTAAAGGTACTTAACTATACAGCCGTTAAAAGTTTTCATGGATATTTGAAGGCGGGGGGAGAAATCTTCTTGTATTAATTGTTCTTTTCTCAAGTTTCTGCCTTGTGCTTCAATTTGGATTGCATTATTGTTTATACCAAAAGAAAAGGAAACTAAAGCACAGGAGTTTCCTATATATTATATATTTCTGTTTACTATTTTAAAATAAAAAACAATTTTCCCAATATCCGGTGACTTATTATTCTTGTTCAGAAGCTCATTTAATCACTCACAGAGGTCAATAAAAGCAGAAACTTAATAAGAATGATGGGACAGCATTTATCAATATTTTAAACCTTATAGTTACTTATTACTATTATTGTTGCTGTAAGGTAATACCCTAACTTCAGTTGAGTCACTATTTAGCTTGGAACTTTCACAAAGCTTTTTTTAAGATATTTGTTTTTAAGACCTAAAATATCTCCTTAGCTACAAGGAAATTCGAACCCGTTGTTAAACTATCATTTTATAAAATATACTTTACTATATACGGTAAACAAATGTGTTTTCCAAAAGGACTCTGTTGAGGTTAAATTGCTCCCAAATCCCTGTATAGGTCCTTGATGTAGTACATCTAATCTGAAAATACCTTGTTTGTATTTATTTCACAGCTTTTCCTTCTTTAAAACCTGTAACTTTTTTGAGAGAGTGTGGGTGACAAAATATGTTAACTGTATTATCAGTGCTAATAAATTAGATTCTTTTCATTTTTCTCTGGATTATCCGGGGTTGCAGTCTAGACACATGTGTGTCTCCGGTTGGAATCATAGTTTGTAACTGTGGACTGACAGGTTCCTTTTGGTGTCTGTAATCCTGGTTCATTTAAGAAAGATTACTATTACAGAAAGGCTAAAATTTTCTCAAAATTTTTCCCTATGCCTTTGTAGAGAAAAATGTCTTTAAATAAGTGTGATATATTCTCAGTTTTGAAATATGGGTGGCCAAAAATAAGGATAATAGTAGTGGTTATTTTATGATTACTTATTAGGAGGTATAATAATATAAAATAAAAGACTCCAGGAGGTACTCCCTTTCAAAAATTGAATACTTTCCTTCCTTCCTTCCTTCCTTGTATAGTGTGACTGAGTGGGAGTCTCTTGAATTGTTCGTCTTCCTTTTATCTAATATTCGATTAATCTCCAAAAAGATCAGTTTGAGTCTGGGAAAGGGTTTTTAATCAACACTTCACAGAGCTTAAAGCTACCCTATCTAAAGCGTTAGCTTTGTTAGGCGGTTTTAGATTTAAAGCATTGCAACTGTCATGCACGTACTAAAAGTAAAGAATGTACACCAAGTGGAAGATGTTGAAAAGGGGGAAATAGCACAAAGTCGATTAACAGAGATTCAAGGATAGAAGTAGCCATCAAAGCATTCCAGCGTTTATCTCGAAATCTATGTAGGATAAAAAAAAAAAGAAAAAGAGGCAACAATGATAGTTTTAAACCTCACACTTAGGAGAGATGAATGTTGATTTAATTGATTCATTTGGATCGATGTTTTTAAAGTTTCACACCACTGATCTTTCATGTAGTGATGTCTTTAGCAGTCAGTGGTCTGACATGAGCCTTCTCAGATTTCATCAGTGGGACTCTCCATGACATCTGAAATTATGCAACAGCCTTCGCAATGGTAACTTTGGAATTGGGAGACCTTGATGCCAAAGAGCATGGTTACATTGAAGAACTCTTGTTAATTCTTAGCACAAAGGTTTTAGAGGAGTGGTAATTATAAATGAACCTTAAAGGTTAAAGTAACCAAATATTACGGAGTGGGCTTTAATTGCTAGATAGGAGAGAATCGTACTGAAAGTTTGACCATTAAGTGGATATCATGCAGTGACCAGTCTTTTCCCCTTGAATGGAAAAAAAGCTTGAAAATGGAAATTTGACTTAATCCATGAGGCCTTCCAGGCAACTTTTCCCAGTCCTTTGCCTTGAGATTTGTGAAAAACCTTTCACTATATCCTTTGTATTGTTGGAGTTGAGTTCTATTTGAAACATGTTTCTAGAAAAGAAATCTAGAGAGGCCCTGCATCTTTCTTTCCAGATCATTCCACGTTTTCTTCCTTGGCTAATACATTGGGTAATATGGGAGACTGTCATAGGTAAAATAATGTTGAACTGTACTTTGTAGCCAGCCTGCAGTACCAATACAAAGAATCTGAAATGAAAAGACAACCAACACCCCAAGAATGATATGTCTCTTTTTAAAGTTTACAATTTGAATAATGAACTTGGATAGAAACTTGGCAGGAAAACAAACCATGGCACCATCACATCACCAACCATTTTCACTTTTCTGTCCAATTTCAGAGTGCATGTGTTTGTGAGTATTTCACTAGATCAGTGACAGCTCTTTATTTGCATAATTATATGCTCTGGTCTGAAGAGAAAACTAACCCCCAAATTTCATGGGTCACCAAACTGCAACAATCAATGTTTTATCACATATGCTAAGCAAAATCTAAGAAGCTATATGAAGTTTCTTGGGGAGTTTTTACTCCTCAGAAAATTAAAGCGTTTTCCTCTCCTGAATAGATTCAAAATCTTTCCAAGTTCTTTGTAACTGAATTCTGTTTGAAGGCAAAACTAGAGATTAACATGTAGATCTGGATCTTAGGCTCACTAGCATTACTTCAAAGTGGCTTAAGAAGAGCAGCATTTTTGGAACACTAAACTTTTAAATTCTAAGTACTGTCCTTCATGCTATCAGGAAAAAAATTATTGGCCAAATTATGATTAGCCAAAATGAAGCCCAAATTAACTACAATTGAATATGAAGTTCATTTCCTTCTATGAAATACTCAGGGTTTTTTTTTAAAGACCTAATAGGAAAATATGTATATATGCATAGATATCTGTGTGTATGTGCACACACATGCATACACATATCCATCCATGGGGTACATATGGCCATTCCACCAGGATAGACAACATATACAGTATGTGTATGTCTTTTCAGTGCTGGTAACATAGTAGGTACTCCATATATGTTGGTCACCAGGATTGTTTGTAAACTTATTTTCTTTTAAATAAATTTTTCATGTTCAAATTCTGCAAGGCTTTGTAATAAATATTTTTCAATGCCTCAAGTTCATTTGCATCTGTAAGTTATCTGTATGTGATGTGTATCAGTGTTTAAGGTTGGCTTTATTTCATTAAAGAAAAATTGATTCAAACTGTTGGTGTTTTTAGTTTATAGGCAATCTGCCAGAACATAGAGACACATGCAGGGAGTGACTGTTCGTTATGGAGTTATTAAAAATCCTGGAAAATGTGCTTTTACCTAGCCTCTTAAGGAGTATACTAAGTGCATGATTTAATTCTACTGCAAAAGGACTTAGGTCTGTATTTCATTTAAAAGCATATAGTACAATGTGTTTTATTTAAAGCGATCTGTTAGTAATAATATATTGACAGTTTCGTTGTCAGGTAATTTACGGTCATAAGAAAAGCATTAGAAAAAAGGAAACATTGAGCTAAAAAATTTAAGAATTGCATGGTTCTGAAGTATTTTACTCTCTATCTTGGAGAGGGATGAGAGGTCTTTAGGTCAGGCATCAGAAATTTTCTAAAATGTTCCTATTATTTCAAGCAAAAGAGAAACCAGTCTCTCCCAAGTTCTTAACTAAAGTTGAATTACAAGTGGAAGACACTTTCTTTCTCTTTTAGTGCAAAAACTTAAACATCTGCTTATCACTATCCACAATCATCACATCTCACCTTGTTGCTGTCCTTCCAAAATGTTCACCTAGTTATACTCCCTCTGCACCACCCCATCATCTACCTCCCCAATAATTGCTGCTTGCTGTCTTGGATTCCTCTGGGTGAAAATTCCTCAAAACTGAATCTGTAAAAAGAAATAAATACAAGTTTAGCTTTTTTGTCAAACATAATGAGTAAGCAAATGAGTTAATGTTTGCTGTCTGACTAAGCATTAAAGAGTGAAAAATAAAGAGTAGAACCCTTCTAGGTTACAATTTAAAGATTTTTAAGTTGGGGACCTATGTGCCTCTGAGATCAATTTGCATTTTATTTTTAATGTATAAACTCTTAAAAGGAAAATAATAGACAGTACATATCCCTAATTACTTTTTTTTTTTTTCTCTATTTGACCTTTGTGGGGACCTTGCTATGAGTTTCAGATAGAGTTCTCGGTTTTCTCTTCTGCCTGGGACACACAAAAATCTGTTATTTCCTATAGAGTTCCACACATGAGGTGATTGACCCTAAAGCTGAACGGGCTTTCTCTTTTTATCATTTTCATTTCTTTTTGCTCAAGTACCACCTAATCCCATTGTGCCTGAAAAAGGTATCTATGATCCAGTTCATCTTCATGTACCTCCAAATAATTTTCCAAAGGCTTGTTTTCTTCTTTGTCTTATTTTAACTATAATTACATAAAATGGCTTTTTTCCAGTAAATGTTCCCACTGTCTCTGGGTACCTAGATAACCAGGATTTATCAATTGACGAAATATTGATGGTTTGTTGTGGTGGTTTTGGTTTGGGGGTTTTGTGGGGGGTTTTGTGTGGGTGGTTTTCTTTTGTCTGGTTTTGGTTTTGGTTTTTTGCTTTGCCTCAATAAATTACTTAATATCATCCCCTGGAATAGCCAGCTCTAAAAATAACCCTAGCACAGAGTGTCACAATTTGGCTTTCATACAGTTTCAAAGGAAAACCATTAAAAATGCATTGATCTCACAAATATTGATCTAGTGCTTGATATCAAATATCAACTGAGATGCTGTCAGGTGCTGCTGATCATTGTGTCAGCTGTCTGAATTCTCGTCCCTTTCCTTCTTCACTGTCACATGGATTCAAGTTGCTAAGGCTAAGATGTTTCATGGTTAACATAATTAAGAAAAATTGTTTTCCTGTTTTTCACATTTCTGGTTTGACAAAACATAGTCATATTCTACCTGAAATTTTGTCACATAATTTCACATATATATACAGACACATAAACTTTGTGTAAAGCAAAACAAAACATGTATTTTACACATATGTAAAAACCTATATATGTTTTCTCTCTCCCTCTCCTCCCCACCTCTTTTAACAAAAGTGTGATTTACTTCCTAGGTAAGCTATGTTTCTATTTAGTTCTTTATCCTCATTTTGAAATACTTTCTATTTGCATCTTGCTTTCTTTCTGGGCACATGTCTTTTAAGAAATCAAATCTGTTTTAAGAGAATGCAGTTGTTATAGTACCATTTTGGAACTTAAAATGAAATCAACCATTTCAAATTCACACACACACACACACAACAATAGATAAATTGCTCCTTTTATTCTTGCTAACAAAAAAATATAACTGAAGTATTTGGCCAGCGTGAAGTTTAGAGAATTATTTAAATGAAACTGGATCTATATATTTTTAATACTTTCTCGATAAACTCATCATCTAACAGGCAAAGTCATGCTGTGCTTTTTATACGGTATCAAACCTGGAAATAGCTAAGAGCCTTTGGATATGTTTAAAGTCTCAAATCACCTTTTTTCTTTCCGCCTTCCTCTTTACTTGGTATGTCAAGAATTGATAATTACATTACTTTGAAATATTGGAACACTTTAAGGAGGAAACCGTCCTATAATGACCAGTTACCGCTGCTGTCTGACTCAGCAGTGCAGGCTGAGAAATAGGGGAGAACCCTCGTAGAGTGCTGTTTAAATTGTACATCCATGTGCGTATTTTCCACATTCATGGGAAGAAAAACAAATCCCAGCCGCAGGAGTTCTCGGTTTCTCTTCCCTCTTTTACACCTGAGCTCGGTTTGGGTGCAGCGAAATGAAGCGAAATGAAGCCGCGTTCTTCCCAGCACCATGGACAGCACCCAGCGCGCCCCCTTCCCTCTCCCCTCCGCCAGAACCCCGAAGTTCCGGCGCTCGCCTGATTCCTCTCTCCGACCACCCCCTCACCATAGGAAACTGGCGCTCGAAATCTTAGGATCTGAGCCCAAAGCGACAATGGGTTTAAAAAGTATACAGTTTGTGGGTAGAGAGTCTTGTTTGCTCCGTGCCGAGTGTTAACTAGAGTGCCACAGATTTGACACACCGTTTGCCTGCTCCCCGAATTTGCATCTACTTTATAATGAAAGCAGCGCCACTCTCAGTCATTTTTGTGGCAGAAGTCTTATCCACAACTTTTCTTTGGCCAACTTCTCACAGCCACCCCTTAGCTGGCCAGAGCTGTACCGGCACCGGTTTAAGAGCTCTGTACTGTGAGTCCATTCTCCCTGGGCTGGTGATCTCAGTCGCGAGAGACCTGTGGACCGAGAGCTGTGCGTTCAGACCCACTGGGCCCTCGGTCCCACGGCTCTGTCCGTGGCTGGAGCCGTCTCACCCGGGTGCGCCCAGGTACTGGTTAATTACCGCCCGGTAGCAGGTGGCTGTGCAGCGGGCGCCCGGCCGGCGGCGCGCTAAAGAGCTTGACAGAAACTTATCTGACAGCACTAAAAGGGGGCGCGTCTGGCTCAGTACCCACCACCACCTCTTTTCCTACTTTCAGACCTCGACTCCAAGCTCCAGATTTCGGCATGCCTCCCTCTTTGGCTCTCCTTTTTACTGTCGGGTTAAGCAAAATACAATAAAGGAAGATTACTTTCGTGTGGTGTCTTTTTCATTGCATGATCTCCCTAGCAACCTTTAAGTCACCACTCTTAAGACAAGACTAGTTTTTAAAGATTTCAAATTGCACCTTCCTTTATTGAAACTTGCCTCACTTGTTGGACTTTAAGTGAAATCTCTTCCCTCCCTCTGGAACCCTGTTCTAATCATCTACTCTCTTGAACCGACTTTGAGGACCAAAGTATTACGTTTAGAGCAGGCAAGATGGCCAAAAACAAATTTCTATTAAAACATCGATTGTACAAAAATCGTTTCAAATCAACTTAATCCAAACTTTACCAGAAAGGGCCAGGAAAGTGAAAAGGGGGGAGAATTCTGGTATCTTACAGTAAGAAGTTTCTTTCCTCTAAAATAGCCTCGACAAACCGATTACAAAATTGCTTTTGTATAGTAACATGGATTACAATGCCTTTCAGGATAAAATGATTCTTTATTTAGCATAGTATTACAATGACAAATTTCTGTGAATTCCTCAGCTTAGTGGCAATTCAGCTTCAAAACACTCTATTTTTCTATCCCATGAGACATACAAATATTTTATTAAATATTTCATAGGTTAACAATTCAGTCTGTTTTCTCACACAGCGCTGCTTACACAAAATTTTTGCCCCTTTTTTAGTGTGCAAAGTCATTGCTGAGTTATCTCCAAAGGTAATTTTTTCTCATAGTTTGGTCACTCTTGTGGTCTCATGAGTCGTTTTGCCCAAATTCTAAGACAAGTCCGTGCTACAAGAGAAACTCGGCCACACCGGGAGCTATTTTAACTAGCCGAACGACCCTCCTATGAAAACTAGGGAAATGCATTGTGGCAGCTGAAGTGTGCAGGGTAACAAAGGGGACCTGTTGAATAATAGGAACTTGGAGACTCGCACATTCTAGACTGGGGATCCACCTCCCAGTTGTGAAACTACAAATGAAATATCTCCATAATGTTTGAATGTCTTTGGTTGGTGTATTTTTACGGAATTTATTCTATGAACTGGGTTTCCATCTTTGGATAAATGAATATTTCATTCTTACCTTCCAGAGGTTCAGGAACAAGAAAGAGAATCAGGTGTGGAGAAGGACGTGGAACTTTCCTCTGTTGGTGTGGGGAACTTGTGGAGATTTGGGTGGAATAGAGAGCAGTTATTGAACTCCTGGGTGTCTAGCATTTGTTCCTTCAATCTGGGTTTTTGGGAATCTCTTTCCTTCACTGGAGATTTCCCTTATGACCCGCGGACAGGGTGGCTAAGATCTCTATTTAATTAATCAGGAATTTCTTTTTTTTTTTTTAAGTGTATTCTTGACAGAGTTTCAGAATGATGTTTGTGGGTTATTCTAAGTTAATCAGAAACTCCCAGACCTGGGTGGATATTTCAGGACCACTTTGCCAGAAAAAAATGTGGCGAAAAGAAGTGCAAGAAAACTTGATTTTCTTGTTTTCAAAAGACAAATCAGTCAAAACACTGAGTGATACTGATTAGGTCCCCCTGAAAAGGAGGTTCTCCAGTGATGTTTGCTCACCACCTGCATGTGTTCGATAAAACTTTAAACCATTTTACAGCACACATGGCCATTCCCCCCGCAACACACACCTTATCCCAGCTTTTTCTTTAATTCCAACCCCACTCTTCTAGAGAGTTGTTTCTGTCCTATCCACTTTTTGCCTCCTTCAGAGTCTTTTAAAATAAGTTTCCTGTCTCTTGCCCATTTGTCAATGTCAAATATACACTGCCTATTTAGTTAAAGTGTGTATTTCATATGTTATAAAAGAACAGCCTTCTTTATTTGGTTTCTTGGAAATCAATAATCTCTTAAACACTTTCCAAGACCCCTTGGGGAAGGGAGAAATGTAAACAATAACTATCAAACTTCAACATGACAGTATTGGTTAAAATCTGCTGGGTGATCATGCAAGTTCGGGTAGGTAATAGGGAATGTCTTCCTATCCCGAGATAGGAAGGGACCCAAGGTATCTGATGCCAGGCTCCATCCTCTGCAACTTGCCCGGGGAGCTAGCCATCTTGGAGAATCGGGAGCTAATTCTAACCTAGCTTACAAGACATCTTAATAGCCAGACTGGTCTACAAATGACTGAGCTGGGAGATGGCTGTATGACCACAGGGAGGTTGCAAAATACATTTATCCCCATTAAAAGAAACATCATAATTTCAGTCTTTCCTGACATAATTAAAGGCTTGGGTAACACTCTCTTATTTTGTCTCATGCTGTGAAAAATATCACCTACGCCTCTGGTGAATAAAACTTTAAAGAAACTTTAAAATAAATCCAGCAGTTTAATTTCTGCTTTTTAAAGTTAGTCTGTATGTGAAGAAATAGAAAAAGCATTAGAGCAACTGAGTCACACATTAGCTATCTAGCAGTTTAACATTAGAGAAGAGAATACACCTAGTTTTCAACTTACCCAACTTTTAAAACTAGATGTGTTCCCCGAAAATAATACCTGATTGGATTAAATTTGCAGGAGATTATAAACTAAGCTCTCAAGAAGGTAATAAAATATATGAAATCTCTTGAGTAAATGGTTGGGAGAGATTTATAAGCGTTTGAGGATCTGGTGATCCATTGGAAGCAGAGCTTACTCAAATTTGAATTTTCATGATCAACTTTCAACCCTGAGAAAACGAGAGCCATTTGCCTAACTTAATCTGGAACATATGTTTGCACCAGTAGCAGGTTTTTTGGTTTGTGGCTGGGACCGATCAAGTTGTAAATTTTCCGTTTTAGGTTTTCAGCGCCTGCTAGTTTCAGCCTAACACCTAAAGAGAGACCGCGGGGTTCTCCACCAAAGCAGCCAAGGTTTGACAAAAGGTTTCCAAACCACCCAGCTCTGAGTGTTATTGATTTTCCTAAAGATGGAACATTTCTATACAAATTAGTTCTCTAAATCCTAAAAGCAAGTAGCAAGTTAAACTCTCTTTTGTTAAAATGTTTGTAAAATATCTACATAGAAGGTTTTTTTTTTTTTTTTTCATTTTCTTCCTCACCTGCAACCTTTTCTTTAAGGGGCGCACAATGGTTTGAGAGCGATGGGTGCTGTGAAAGTGACATCTTCATTCGACAAAACAACATACATGTCCTTTTGGCTCATCTTAATTTTTTCCATCAGAAACTTAGAGCTATTGATTTTGTCTCTTTGTGCCTCAACACAAAGAAGTATTTTTTTAAAGTGTTTTGAATATCTGAGAAGAATCACCTAGTGATTAAAATAAATATACATTAGGATCCACAAATAGCCCTTCACAAGCTTTATGGTAGCCTTTATTACTAATATTAAAACACATTTCTTTGTGGACATGAATTGTAGTTTTTTGGGCTTTAAACAAATTATAATACTTTAAAATCAATGAATGGCATGCCATAATGATAAATGAAAGTAATAAGTTCCCTAAGATTAGCTTAACTCATCTTGAAATGGAAATAGGTAATAGTAGTGGGAGCCGGAGGTGAGCTCTTGTTGGTAAACCTCAAGGATGGTAAATAACCATCTGGACCTGCTGATTTATCTTCTTCCTGAAAACCCCAATCAGATTACTGGAGGAAAAGTTACAGAAGTGCTTTTATGATATGCATCAGAACGGATAATTGAGCCATAAATGTACCCTAGGTTCAGGTGTAGAGTTTCACTCAATTTTATTTATTATACGGATTAAGGTGGGCAGCTCCCACCTGGGCGCTACCTTAATCAAAAAGTGAACAAGGGTGACAAAAACAAGGGCAGTAATAACATTACCAGCACTGTGTTAATCAAATGCCCACAACTAGTTGAGAACAACGGTGCTAACTAAAAAGCCGCTTTAATTCTGAAACGGAAGGTCCTGAGACACCGAGCGCCATCTAGCAAGCAAAGTTAGAATCAAAGTCAAGCGCAGAGCACAGAGCGACTAGGGAATTGGGAGGTAAAGATGCACTCGCTGCGACTTAACCACTGGCCCAGTCTCACCTGAGCCCAACGCTACCTGCAGGTTTCTGCTCCTCGCCCCACAAGCCAGCTCAGACAGACTTAACTACTGAGGTGAGACAGACCCTTTCTGCCTCAGGCTAAGGCTAAAGGACAGCTCCTCACAGGGTTGCTTATTGTCTTTAATTAGAACAAGCGGCCTTTCCGTTCCCCCCATCCCCACCTCCAAAACCAGCGCAGCATCTAACTAATTCTGCACCTTCCTCTCCAGATGGGGACCAAGAGCAGTGCCTGAAAGGCTCACCTTGGGCTGACATGACTCCCAGGGGTTCAGCACACAGGAAAGCACATCGCTGGGAAATCCTAGCAGGATTTGAGAAGTCATTCTGAGTTTACAAGGCTGCCCAGACGTCTCCTGACACGCAATTCGAGCCATCTCTGAGTGGCATAAGACACAGATTTCCTTAACAAGCCACGACCGGTCATGGAAACTGAATGCAGCCTTCAAAATATAAATAACATAACTTTATTCTTCTCCAGGCAACCGGGTCTTTGATATTTCCTTTGGCTGAAGAAAAGTCAAAGGTAGCCAAGATGCTGCCAAATATCCCTGTTAGTTTGTAGCTTGAGGGAGAAAACAGCACTTTCCCCATCTTTTAGGTTTGAATGATGTTACCTAATTATATGAATATTCTGTGGAACTTGGCTAACAAAACACAGCTTCTGAGATTGTGATATGAAGAAAGTAAAGAACAGTTTGCTGGTTTCTGTATAGGCAAGAATCCCATATTTTTCTTTTAAACTAGTTGATCTGAATGCAAAAGACTAAGGGGTTCATCTCATGTCTGCTTTCTAAAGTACTTCTGTTGATTCTTCCTGGAATTTCATTTTAAGATTGGTGGTGGGGGAATCCGTGTATGTACATGTTAGCCTTAAACTACTCCTAATCTCCTGCTATTGAATATTGTCTTTATAATAACTCATCGATTCACATTGTTCTTAGAATGCAGAGCCAGAGCTTGGGTTTTCTATTGTTCTGTCCCCTGCTCCAACCCCACACATACAAATTTTCCCAATTAAGTGTTTTGTGAAAATAAACCAACCAACCAAACAAACAAAAAAACTTAGAAAAATGAATATTAAAATATTCCAGTTGATTTTTAACTGCTACTCCAATCTCAGGTTTGCTTCTCAGTGAAAAAAGGCAAGACATAATAGATATGAAATAACAATTCTCTTTATTTTCTACTCTGCTATTTACTGTACAAAACAATCACGTTGAGAATCAAGGAAGTGTTAGATAAGAATATGCTCCACGTGCTCAGTAAAACATCTCCACAGGTTATAGTAGTTACAGGAGGAAAAATCCCACAAAGATCATAACCCACCCAACAAACCTAAGCCAGTAAGGAGCTTAAGCTACAATTTACAAAACATCTAAAACATTTCTATGAAACCTCCTCGTCTCCTTATGCCTGAAAACATATGTCAAGATCTGAAGATAGAAACTGTAGATACAGTTCACACTGCCTCTTCTTCCCCTCTTCCTCTCTGAAGTTCAGAGACATTCCCAGGCCAGTCTTGCCTTGGATCACAATAAAAATTTAACTTTTTTTGTTATTGGTGTCAGATTAAATAGCACATTTCTCCCGTCAAGGTTTTCTTAAACACGGAACCTTCTCCTAGACAGGGTACCCAGCTGTTTAATTTAACATTGATTTATTGCTTTTAAAAGTAAATTTACACACATGCCAGCAGCGCTCCGTTTTGTTTCCCCAGACTCTGAGATTTATTTTCTACTTAGCGCTTGTCTGACAGAACAATGTCCTTTAACTTTATTACACATCGATGAGGAAATCTGTCTTATTTTTGTTCAGATTTATTGCTGTGTTGCTTGTGGGGACTTTTGTGATCCAGAAAGGCTGAGGTCCGAAAATAAATAGAAAATTAAACAGAGCTGATCACAAAGTAATAGTCAAAACCTAGAATATGGCCCAGCATATTCCAACCTGCTGAGGGGTGAGGTGGGGTGGAGGATGAAGCTCCCTTCGTGAGCACAGTTACTCAGGAAGGGAAAAATTACTTTCATGGGCATATAGCATTTGAAATTTAAGTAGCCAAACCTGGGTTCTGTAAGGTCTCCAAGTTCTTGGTTCAAATGTATTTGGAGCTAGAGGGCAGGGAGGTACATCTGCATGACCCCCAGCCCATGGCTGTCTTACCTCCATGCAGGACTCCCAATTATCACATGTTTGTGATGACTGAGCCCAAGGGAATTAAGATGGACTTTGAAGCAGCTTTTACGGTACACTTCATCTACATTTGGGTTTTCTTTAGTTCTCATGAAAAGGGCCACTTTCTTCTTTTCATTGATATACTGTCTTTGTGTCCTTCATTTCACACTCTTTTAAAAAGTTCTCTCATCAGATCAAGTGCAAAAAGGAGGGATGACATAATAACCATCGTAATCATGATAACAACAACAAACAACTGGTACTGTGGGTTTAAATCTTTTTTTAAAAGAAGCTTTTCTCCTCTATAAGGCATGGCCCTCCAACACTACTTTTTTCTTAAACCTGAGGTTGAGAATGGAGATGATAAACGTGTTTCTAAGGTTAAGTTATAAATCCAGGCAGGCTTTAAAAATCGGCGCGTGTGTGATGAGTTTTACTCACCCAACCTGATTTCTCAGAGGCATCTGACACCTTAGAGGTGTTCAAAAAAGGACACATTCTTTTCTAGTAAGAAGTAAATCTGTGATAGGTTTTGTTATTGGGGTGAGGGGAAACTTTCTTTCCCTAACAAACATATCATCTTTGACTAAAGACCTCTGTCCGAGAGCTTGACTTATCCACTCTGGTCAGTGAGGCCACAAAAACATGTTAAAATGTTTTCAATAATTTTTACGAACTCAAGAAGATTTTTTAAAGTTTAATGCATCATTCTTTCTCCTGAAATACACCAAGACACGTTGGCACACGCACTTCCTACCTTAAAAAGAAAGAAAGAAAAAAGAAAGGAAAGAAAAGAAGAGAAAAAGGAGAGATCTCTGTCTTTAAAGGGAGGGGTCCAGCGCGAGGCCCGCCGCGCTTTTTATGTCGGGAAGCTACACGGCACCCCCGGGTCGGCCGCCCCTCCCAGCGGGGGTTCGCGACGCGGCGCCCGGGCCTGTCACGTGCCCGCGCCCCGCGCCCCACGGAGCCCTTTGTTCGGCCTCGGTGCCCACGCGCGGCTGCGGCGGCTGGGCGGTGCCGCGGGAGGGATGCTCCGGGATGACCGCCGGGCTGGCCCGGCTCGGCCTCAGCTCGCTGGGACGGGCCCGAAACACCTTGAGGGGACGCCCCAAACGCTGGGCAAATCGAGATTCCCGGCACTTTGGGGGAAACGGACCTGGGCCACCCCCCATGTTTCAAACCCAAGGCACAAAGGGGGGTGAGGGGCCCAGGGAGGGCGCACTCCTCATAGGAGTGTAACCACTGCGCCGACTTCCCTCCTCCTTTCCATTCCGCCTCACCAGTTTCTCGTCTTTTTTTCTCTTCTCTTACCCTCTGCCACGCTCAGAGGCTCAGTGGGTGGGAGTGTGTGTGTGTGTAAATGTATTTGTGTGTGTGCGTGCAGTTAGGTGGAAATTTCATAAGAATATGCTCGACACTTATAAACTTGCCAGGGTGGGGGGAACATGCTCTCGAGTAAAGGCAGTGGAGGGAGAGTTTATGCGACTTATTTGGGAGGAAATAGGGGGTCAGATTTGGTCTAAGTGGAACATCTGCAAAACATTCAAGCAGCTTATTCAACAAAGAATCTAGCCATTTATTGTAGAAATAATAAAAAGCCACTAATGATTATGGTTCCCACCCCTTCCCCCAAAAGGCCAAATCCTAATGAAATAATTCAAAGGTAGGCCTCATTTCCTAATAGTGGAATTAAACAACAACAAAAAAGAGCCCAACTAAACTTTCCAGCTCTGCCTTCTTAAGGGCCTGGGAACCTTGCTGAGAAATTAGGTAAATAAAAGGCGAGTTGGAATTTCTGTTGAGCTCAGGCCGCAGTGCCCCGACTTGCACGTAGTTCTGCCTTGATACACAATTAAATTACAGTAAATTCCTCTTTAAATAATACAATTTGGAAGACTCTTAAGGATTCGAAGATGTCTGGGGTTAAGGAGCTTTTAAACCGTCAGTTTTTAAATGGCTTGTGCAATGAATACGCTACCTTTAATCCTAAAGCCATTATAAATATGCTATACATCTGGGTGCCAGTTTATCTCTCCATATTTCTTTTTAAAATGAGGAAAGCATTCATAAAAAGCTACTTGGCACACTTTATTTTAGGAAAGCAGATGTTAATTTTTTCACGTATCATTTTATGACCAACTACATGTGTAACGTTGGAAAGCATCCAGAACGCCTCTATTATTTGCTAAATGACTGTTAGTTGCGGCATATTATCCTCAGCCTAACCATGGTATAGGTTATATCAATAAAGTAAACATCTGTGATTTTTTAACCAGGGGATGGGGGTATAAAGAGTTACTATAAACGAGGAAGGGAAAAAAAAAAAAAAAAAAGAGTTCGGGTAGGAAGCGCACACCTGCGTTGCAGCAAAGAGGATATTTATATTGTTCGATGCAAAACAAAGTCCCTCAGTCGGGCACTCGGGGATATTTACATGACGGGAGATAAAGTTGAAAGCCTTTCCCGGCGTGCCAAATGGGATTCTCCCTGTGGCCTTCTGCGTGGCAAGATAACAGGTACTGAGCGCTCCTGGCGGCGTCAGGCATCCGCCCGCCTCACCCCCTCCCCCGCCAGCCGGCCCCAGGCCCAGCCCGAGTTGAGCCGGGCGCTCGGGCTCTAGGAATTCCCAGGCACTGCGGAAATTTCAGCGGGGTTCCCAGCCTAGAAATCTGCTCAGGAAGCGTCCTCATTTGCCCTGCGTCGCTCGAGGACGCCGGCGCCCAGGCTAAGCCAGTGGCGTGATAATTAATGGAATACAATATTTATGGTCGGATGTATTGACTCTGAAGCGAGCGCGCCGTGTAGACAGTCCGTGGGGGTCTGACAAACAGGGGGTGAGTGAACAAACATAATGACCCGAGTACTTATGTCTATCCGGTTTACTCACTTAAACCCGAGGTATGTAACATCATGATAAATATTAATATCCACCTAGACAGCCCCGCCGTCCTCCTAAGCTCTCCCTTCCTGAGCGCTGCCCTTTACAAAAAGGCCAGAGACGAGGTTTTTAACATAAAATGCTGCAAATATGAAAAATAGGTCACCAATAAAATTGGTCTCAGCGTGGAGCGTAATTGCAACAAAGTGCCGCCGAGTGAAATCGAGGAGCAAGCTGGCTGAGGCCGCACAGTCGCGAACCATCTGGTGTGTATTAAAAGTGGTGCTGTAAATATTGCTGAGAGCTAATGCATTATCGGCTTCTATAAGTGCACAGGGCCTGTAAGCTTTCCATATGTTAGAATATGCAGATCGAGGGAGAGCAAAGAAAGGTGTCCTATCAATCACCGGCTTCTAAAGCATTGTTTTGCCCACAGTTTGTGGAATTTTGGCCCCAAAGTGTAGAATATTCCTTCCCATTCTCTCCTTCCCACCCCTGTCCCTTTCCCCTCTTCCCCCCGGTTGGCTTTCTCTCTTTTTCTCTAGCTCTTTCTCCCAGCTCCCTCCTTCCATCCCCTCCTCCTCTCTCCCTTCTCTCCAAGGGGATAGGACAGGCATTGCTGACGTCACTTCACATCAGTAAAAGAGAGTAACTGTTTCAGAGAGAGGGAGAAAAAATTCATCTGTTTTTCATCAGTGCTAAAGTTTTGCCTTTTTAATAGGAATGAGCTGCCCAGCCTGAGTAGTCCTTCTGTTTTGAAGCTTTTGGGGGGTGGTAGAAGAGATTGCGAGGTGTTCTTCATCTCATGAGCTGAATCATCCTGTAAGCGATTCTAATGCCAGAATCAGCTCAAATAGATGAAACTAATTAAAATAAGATGCAAAGATGATGTCTTCTAGAGAAGATTTCACATCCACACCTACTAGGCAACTTTTGCCAAGGGGGGTGGAGGGCTTCTGGCTCCCTGACACTTCTGCTTGGAGTCCTGGAACTTCTTCCCTTCCCTCTGATTCCTCTCTTCATAATTCCACCCCCCACATACCCAAACCGCCACACACAGCACAGCTAATAATTTTCCTGCTGTCACATTACTTTTCTAGGGAAAACAGTTAAGAGTCCTCCTTTTCCTGATGATACCCTGCATTCAAGAATTTACTATAATTACCCCCTCATCTCCTCTGAGCATCCCCCCTCCCATATTCCTCACTAAAAGGTTTTACTCAAATCCTGTGCAAAGAAATTTCCCTACATTGTCCCACAGATCATATTCTCTTTCCCAAAGTTGTCCTTCTCACTTTCATTCTTCTTATTCCATGTCATCCTTCCCCTTCCCCATCCTCTCCACCACTCCCTCTTGTGCACACACAGTACAAACCTCCAGCACTTCCAGTGTGGATAAACCTGCTGGTCATGACAACACAAGTTCAATCAGCAAATAAATAAAACTCTTACTTTTTTTTTTTTGGCTGCCGGCTGCATTCCCCCTCTGGCCGTTGCCTCCTTTAATTATAGGAGCTACATTTCTTCCCTGGGAGACATTCGAGGGGATTTTTAGTTGGAAACTCGTTTCTGCTGAGTTATTTAGGAGCCAGGACCAGTGAGTGAGTGGCCCGTACTCAGAGGCTTTGAGTTAAGTGCAGATTGAGACATATCGAGTTCCCTCTAAAAGGATCATTTCATGTGGGAGGTTGGACACAAAGTTTGCACTCGTGACTGGCATTCCAGTGAGAGACATGCATATTTTAAAATAACAAAGCAAGCTAGAAAGAAGGCTTAGGGGAGGGGGAAAAACTTGGAAAGAAGTTACTAAGTGACAAACATCTGTCAACATGGGATAATTTGTACACTCCAGTGTAAAACTATCTGCCTCGTTTGATGGCGATCAAGGCACAGGATCTAGGAGAGCAAAGTGGATACATATTTATCCCTGTGAGATATGGTGAAAAGACATTTTCCCCCAGATAGGTGTAAGGTGATTAAAACTGCATGAATGAATATTATTTTTAAATGTTTCTTAGAATAGTGGAGGTCTCTAAAACTGCTTATTTCTGATGGTTAATACAAAACTAGAGCCTTTAATTTTGAAAGTTGTAGTTTATTTAAACAACAGACTGATAAAGTAAGAAGCAGGGCATTTATTATGAAAAATAAAAAGGAATTTTATCGTAACAAAAAACAAAAGCAAGGCAAAGAAAGAAGAGAAACAAAAAGCTCAAACAACCCCTGGTTGCTATATTCTAGAAATCCTTAACTAAAAGTACCGGCTTTACATGTGTATGTGAGCCAAACATATAAACATCCACCTCTCTGCGTGTCAACAAGGAGAAAAGGCAAAATATTTTCAGAGGATTTTCTGTCTCATTTAAGCTTGGAGTTTCAACAAGCATATTACACTTTGAGAGAGAAAAGCAAAAAAAGTTTCTTTTTTTAGGAGGGAAGTTTTTAAAAGCAGAGTAAAAGATCAGGCGAGATCCTGGCACGTCCTTTTCTTTTTTTTTTTTTTTTTTTTTTTTATACCCAGAATCTCCAACAACCACATGGAAGTTCAGGCTTCAGCTTCCACCGAGAAATCTTTTTCTCCTCCAGATCTGAAGACAAAAGGAGAGGAGGCCTGGTGGTGAGCGGGATATCTCTGTTAGTTGTCAGTGCAGGTCCATGGGTTAGGAATGCTAATGAGCCTCTTGGCCAGCTGAAGACTCGGTTCTCTCCCGTACACCCTGACGTTCACACACACTCAGGCTCGTGCATGCCGACTGACAAGCACACAGACAGAGGCTTGCGCATGACCCTGCCTCTCTCCTTTTTCCTCTGAGCCCAGAGATCGATCGCTGACGCCACCGTTGGGCCAACGCTTTATTTATCTGGCTGCGCAATGATATTTTCAGCCTTAAGCGTTATATACAGCAAATGTCTTCCTAAATCAACACAATAGGATAGCTTGCGGAGACCAGCCTGGTCTCTCTTAAAGAAATCCCTTGTTCTCTCTCTTTTTTCCCTCCCCTCCCTTACAGACACCCCTTCTCCTTTCCATCTTTACAACTGGGGCTATTTTATACGTTGGACTGGGGGGGATTTGATCTCTTTCTATCAGCTTGGTTGGAGGAGGCCTTAGCAGACTAGGAGATGGATAGACACATTATCCACCCATCACTGTGACCTCCATCAGGGGTTCCCTTGTCAGCCCGATCCAACTGCCTAGACCTACTCTATTCACATGATCCGGATTTCTCAAAATTGGGGTGGAAGAGAAGGCGAGGGGTGGCCAGTCGAGTGTGCAACCTCGCACCGTGTTCATTGTTTTCTTTCCCCTCAGTTACATTCATAAACCTCTCTTCTGCATTGCACGTTATTTCTTTGTGCTTCAAAACTGAAACCACGTGCAGCCTTCTCCCCTCAGCGCACACAATAAATGCGCTGCCCCCTCCCCCAACCCATCACGCAACTATTTACATCTTGGTTACTCACTCTGCGCTCCGGCCCAGGAGGAGAGATTGGCCCCGCGGGACTAGGTGAGGCTTTGTGAAAGCATCTCTCAAATCGGTATCTCGGCCCCCTAACTCGGGGAGAGGCTCCTGAGCTCCCCTCCCGGCCTCCTCCCACCCCCTCCTCGCACAGGTGGTTGTGGCTTACTCTGGGAGAGATAGCACGGAGAACATCTAGGGAGAAAGGCAGCTCAGCTGTATCCGGCCGGGCCCGCCCGCTGCCCGCCCCACACCCTGGCCTGCCGGCCGCTGGGGGTCAGCGGTGGCGGCGAGCTCGTCTCCACGGGCCCCTGGTCCACGCGCCCTGGGCGCAGCGGAAACCGCGTAGGGAGCGGCCGCTCCCCTGGGAGCCTTCCAGACCCAGGTTCTCCCAGGCAAAGAAGTCCCACCATAAATAAATAAATAAATAAATAAAGTCCAAAGGCGGGGGGAGGGAGAGCTGGAAAATGGATTCGCTGACAAGGAGAGATAATAAATGAGAGGCGCTTTCAGATAGATATCTCAGACGTGAAATTGCGCCCAGCTGGTTGTGTAAGCAAACAAATAGTTTCATGTTAGGAACTCTCAACTTGTGGCTTGATGAATAGAACACGACAGAGGTAAATGGGTCTTTAACTCATTTAGGAATACAACTCTTTGGCTTTCCAAGTAAAAGGCCCAGTGACGCCACGAATCCTGAGCAGGCCCTCTAACAAGAGTTTTATTAGTTCCCACTTGTGTTTCCCTGAATCCCCTCCCCACGCTCCTTCACGGTTTCCCATTGCAGAGACATTCAGGTGATTTGTTCTGAGGAATCGAGGAGCTTACGAGGTGATTCTGCCGCTGTAGGAGATACAAGGACTGCCTACGAGCGGAGGAGGAGAAGCAGGATTTTTTAAAAATAAACTTTTGCACACTCCAAGCAGACGGGCTCAGGTAGGCTTGGGTGCAGGGGCCTCCAGATCCCCAGCGCCTCTGAGCGCAAAGTTGGGCGGAGGGGCTTCCAGGAGCGGACGGAGACCCTTTGCGGCTGCCAGAGACCAGGCGCCTGAACCGACCGAGGTGCAGAGTTCCGGAAGCCCAAGGTGGTCCTGGTGGCCGGGAGGGAGGCCGATCCCCACCCCCGGGCTTCCGCCAGGCCTGGCCGCAGGTTGGGATGTGCATGTCGGGGCAAAGGTCATATTTTAAGTCCTTTGCGCCAGTCCTTGTCCCTCCGCGGCAGATGAGGCGCAGCTATAGTCCATAGAAATTGCCGGAGGAGAGCAAGTCCCAAGACAGCCTTTTTTGGTGCTTTCAGCAAAGTTTGTGGCTAAAGTAGTTTAAACCGACTTCAAAGCCCCTAAAATTCTCAACGTTTGACTTTCATATGTCACAGGTAATTTCCAGAGGGAAGTCACCTTGTGTGGGACACTCTCCAACTGTTAACATGGGTTTCCTCTGACCCTGGGGGTGCCCGTCGGTTCTACCCCGCCCAGTTCACCCAGCCCCACTCTCCTGAGTCCTCCAGCGGACTTTCTGGGCTACACCTGCCTGCGGCCTCACACCTGGGTTCCAGGGCTCCCCCTGGCGCTTGGCTCTAAGGTGGCTCAGTGCTCAGGGGCCTCCGGGCAGCCACCCAGGCAGAGGAGACTCCCACCTGCTCCACGTGGCCTTCTGCCCAGCGGCTCCAAGGGTCTGAGGTGGCACGGGATCCTGAGGGGGCACCCCGGCCTCTAGTGGGCTGTTGCTCCACACTGCGAGGGGCCCCCGGGCCGCTCGGCCCTTAGCTCCCCCGCCATGGCCACTGGTAAGCCCGGCCAAGGAGATTTTAGATGGCCGGGAGCGGAGACGACGCTTCCTGTTTGTCGGAAGCTTCACCCGGTGGCTTAGATGCCTGTCTCAGTTCGTAAACCTTCCCTTAGCCCGAGCAGATTCATGGGGCCCAACTGCGCGCTCTGAGAATGGAAAGCCTCAGGTTGCGGACAGCCTGTCCTGCTCTGCAGGGGCGTCCACATGGCCCCTGGGAAGGCTCCTTCTCTCTGGCTGAGACGCACAGAGCTCTGAAGATGACTGTCTCTCTGTGTTTAATGCAGGCGGGGACTACCCCAGCCACCAAGGAGACAGCGGAGGAGAAACCCACTGCCCGCAAATCCCAGAAATGGCCTCTGAGCATCTCTTGCTCGTCCCCAGGGCCTCCTGGTTCCTAGACCAAACCTGTGAGGGAGTCTGTGAGGCCACAGGAAGGCCTGCTTTTCTTCCTAGGCTGTGCTGGTCACCCCCCACCCCCACCCCTCCAGCTTAGGCCCAGGCTTAGAAAGGTCACTGGGATTCCCCAGGCTGTAGGCAGTTGAGCAAGAGACAAGGTAGCACTGTCAACTCTGAGCCCTGGAACAAGTGCTTCCTACACCCTGGGCCTCGGCTTCCTGGCCAATCCCACTTTGGGTGCCTTACGCTTGGGCCTCCATATTGAAATTAATTGAAAAATACGTTTCTGACCTACGAAAATGTTTATCTGTTTTCATCAGAGGGATCACACTGTAATGAATATATTTACATCTCATTTCAAGAAAGGTAGGAAAGATCGGTGAGTGCTTGGAGGCAGCTCGGCTCCCTTCAGCAGCCCCCCGCAGCAGCCCAGCCCACCCTAATCCCCCCACTCCCGGGAAGGCTCCCTGAGACTTCCTGGGGGGCAGTCAGTGGTTAAATACGAGTTCTTCCCACGCTCCTCCTGCCTTGGGTGCCCAACCTGCAAAGCAGTCAGCCTAGACCCAAAATCATTGCCCCTGGGTGTGGTGCAAAGGACGAGGCCCAGGGCCGGGTGGGACCTGCTGGAAGGGAGGAGGGCCCCAGGGGCTCCACACCCCACATACCCTATCCGTCTAGCTGCCCTAGGGCTCGGGCCGGTCCCCAGGCGGACCTGCAGGGTCTTCTTCACAGAAAGCGGTGGCATTGCCGGGCTGCTCTGGCCCCAGAATATTAAAACCTTAGGTGGATTGGAGCTTGTTCATGCATTTTTAAAGGGGTGAGGCCACCTGGAGACTTCTAGACGGCAAATTGAGAGCAAAACTTTGCCACTGCCTTCAGAAAGTAAAGCTCTTGCCTCATCCGTGCCTGTTTGGGGCTGGGGGAGAAGGTGAGGGAAGAGGTGAAGAGGTGTTATTTTAAAAGACCTGGCTTTATTAATATGTTAAGAAAAAGCTCCCTTGGCAATATATGTTCTCACAGTGCCAACTTGGATCCTATAAAACATTCATGCTCCGAAAGCTGCTACAGAGAGCAGACCCACACACACACCAAAGGGGAGACGTCAGCAGGGGGTTGCTACCCTGAAAGGGCCACTAAGACTCACACACCGCTTCTGGAAAGAATCTGCTCCAGCCCAGCTGCTGGACTCCCAGGTTCCAGGTCCACACTCCTAAGTGCCACAGTGGGGCCCTTCCAGATGCCCCACAGAGCTAGAGGGCCCTCCCGGGAAACCCCTGTGACAGGGTCTGGAGTGAAGGGCAAACTGTAGCCAGATGTAGCGGACCGCAGGAGGAGCAAAGCCAGGGCTCGCAGCTGAATCCCCAGCTTTCTCTCCCAGAGCTGGGAAGAGGCTGACCCTCCAGTCACAGATGAGACGCAGAGGTGTCAGAGTGGCCCTCTCCATGCTGAACCCCCCCACTGTCAGGGCTCCATCCTCTCCAGCCAGGCAAGTTCCCACCTGCAGATACTGAAACAGGCAGCGCAGAGACTCAACCCCGAGGGACCGGGCCTGCTCCAGCCTCCTGGCCAGCTGCGTGCTGGCTGCCCACCACCTACAAGGTCACAGTGGCTGCTGCCGGCACCGAAGTGCCCTGCCACCCCCCCCCCACTCTGTCCCACGCAGAGCCTGGCCTTCCACATTTACAAAACCAAAGCAGCTGCTTGCTTTTAGGAAATAAATCTAGCCAACTTGGTAATGGACCTTAAAAGTTTTCCCCCTCACCCCGCCATTCTAATAATAATCGGAGTGGAAATTAATTGGAGGGTTCTCTTGCACTGATGACATCTGTCAAGCAACCAGACACGTGGGTTTTGCTAAATTCTTTTATTTTTTGTTTAAATTTTCACTTCAATTTTAATTCTTGAAGAACAGCCTCGACAACATATATCGCACTCATTATAAGAAGCAAAGGGTTATATCAAAAATTATTAGTATAGAATCACAGGAAATCTGGTTTGGAACCAGAAAAAAATACAAAACAGATATAGATACATAGACACAGGACAATTTTTTTAATAATTATTTGGAAAATGTTATTTTCCCCTAATTCTTGTTTCTTTTTTATGTGCATACGATGTTTAAATTTTACAAAAAAATGAAAATAAAGACTAATATTTTACAAAATGAATAACAATGTGTGTGTGTGTGTGTGTGTGCGTGTGTGTGTGTTTCTACATAGGATTCGGTCCACTTCCATGTGTGTTTTCTGTACAGAATATATCCACATCTGTCCACAATAAATCCTGGAAGGTCCGTTAGTCTCCTTCTGTTTTATTAAAATTTTCATGGTCCTCTCTTCCAAATTTTTTTCTTTTTCTCATCAGACACAAGGTCTTTTTCCTTTCCTTTCCAACGTGTCCACAGATCTGACACTAAAAAGAGTCTCTTTTTCTCCTGGTTTGCAGCTCGGGTTGCATTTCTGCACGGTGGGCTGCTCCTGTCGCCCTGGCCCTCCTCCCCGCTGCCCGGCCCACCGCACCCTGCATCGGCCGCCTGGTGTCCCCGCGGCATTGGAGTCCACGGCCCCCCGCCGGTCCTGTGAGTCTCTAGGGGGTGGGGGCAGGTGGGAAGCGCCCAAGGTCTAGGAGCACTGGATAGACATGTAAGGCCAGTTGAAGCTGCTCCCAGACAGTAACATATCGCGGATGAGAGTTTCGATGGGGGTTTTACCTACCAAACGGACGAAGAAGAGCTGCTCGATGACCGAGGAGGATACGGTGCGCAGCGAGGGCAGTCGTAGTAGCAGTTTGCCGAAGCGGCTGGGCTGGTTAGGGTACTGGCTCCTCACGTACTCCTCCAGCGCGCACTGCGACTTCTCCTGCAGGCTCTCGATGTGGGCGGCGTCCGACAGGCCACAGGCATCTGCCCAAGCAGCCACCGGAAGGAGAGACAAGGGGAGGGGGCACACGGTTAGGTCAGCGGACAGCAAAGTCACAAACAGCAAGCCGTTCATTTTATTTTTTTTTTCTTTTAAGGAGCCAAGGGGAAAAAATAGAAATAGAAGGAAGAAGAAAAGAAATCCTCCCTGCCATGCCTCCCTACTCCTTCTTCACTATTTCCTTCCCCCGGCCCCCAACACAAATACAAACAAATCAAACTCCCACCAGGCCTGGGGAGCTGGAGAGACAGGCACACACTTGAAGAGGCAGCAACCTCTCCAGTCCCTTTGTTTCTCCTCTTTCACCTTTGGATTAAATAATGTACGATGCTGGAGCCATGTTTGCTGTACACAGCAACCTGTCCTCCACCTTCAGGGGAGCATCTTTTCCGCTGTGCTCATTAAAGGGAGGATTTCTGCCCCTTCTGCCCCTGGTTTTGGGGTGTTCAGGAGCCCTGACTAAATATGCAGCCTGGAAGGCAGTTCTAAAATGCTTCTTGGAGTCCCCCTCTCAAACCTAAATGACCCCAAGCAGAAACCTCAAGGAGAACCTAGATTGTATAGTGAATAGACACATGCGAGGGGGTAAGAAATCATAGGCTGGCAGGGCCTGGCATCAGATCAAGCTCCTGCTTTGGCAATAGAGGATTTGCGATCCACTCTCTATGCAAGCAAGAGCTCTGCAGCAAATCCTCAGCCAGGGTGAACACTTCTATCTGTGCCTTAGATCACGTAATTGAAAATTGGTCACATCTCTGTAAGCTGTATGATAATCAGAAGGAATATGGCTCAGTTACTCCAGGCTGCAGAAAAGGAGACAACTTCAGCGATCAGACACAAAGCTGGACTGGAGGCAGCTGCTTCAGAACTGGGAGGTGGGGAGTTGAGGGGGGATTTGGGGAGATAGGCTTGCTGTGGCAGGACCTGTACCCAAGGAAACATCTCATAACCTGTGTGTTTAATCTCACATCAACCAAGGGCTCTTCTTGGTCTACTAAAACTATTTCAAGACAGCAGTTTATACTGTATCAACTAACTAGAGGCAAGCAAATGGAGGGGAAGGTGGAATCAGAGGAATGAAGTGAAGGCTTCCTCTCTTGGTTCAAACACCCATGTTGTTTCCTGTATTAATAATAAATATTTTAAAAACAGGAAGATCACAGAGGAGCCCTTAGCCAGTCAGGAGGTCGACTAGAGATCAAAGGCAGAGTTTGCTAATATATAGATCTGGAAAGAAATTCATGCATGGCAATGCCCCCAAAAGGACACTGTATAATTGTGAATGGATAAGTGTGACCCTGAGAAGACACAGCAAATGATTCAAAGCGAAACCTGGGTCTGCTGAGTTTCTGAGCTTTATGTCTCCATTTCAAGAACTGGGATTTGTAAAGCATTCTAACACCTTCATCTACAAGGCTATGGCCTTGAGCAAAAATACAAATAAAACTAGTGATAATTCAGGAACTTCTGAGGCAGGTCTCCTTTGACCCCAGATCCAGATTGGGTTCCTCTCAGATGTCTAATTACTCTAGCCAGCCATTTGGGTGCAGTCACACTAGCCTGACCTGGGAAGTCAGTGAGATTTTATGGCTAGCAGGATGAGGGCAGGAACAGTTTGGGGCTTCCATGCTTAGAGAGGGGACCCTGAGGGTCTGCCCTTGGCTTTGCTTCCTAACCTAGTCCTGCTGAATGACCACCACGCAGACTCTTATTTACATATATCTTGTTTGACATGCATTCTCTGCCCCTTATGCCACAGGATCCCTCTCAGCCTCAGAGAATGCAGTATGAAAGGGACCCACTGATACCCCAGCAGGTTTTTTTTTTTTTTTTTTTAAAAAAAAGACCATATGGAGTCTCCTCAGGTTTGTAAAATATTTATCTGATATTTACACTTAGGGCCCCCAGGGTGCAAGGTCACTACCCTTCCCCCAGCTAGGCTACTCCAAGGGAGAGAAGCCCAGGAAAGGCATGCCTGGGCCCTGTGTTGGCTGCATCGAGTTCTTTCCTCCTCTGAAGGCAGAATGCCTGTAGCTGGGCCCCGCTGCAAAGTGCCATCCGGCCAGCCCTGTAGCCTCCCTCGGGCAGGAGCCCTAATTTGGGCTTGGTTTCCCACTCTAGATATTCATTCCTACTTTGGATATTTCTGCAACAGAATTCCCCCAACTGTGGACTGACAGACAGTATGAGCTCTCAGATCAATCGTCTGGTGTGGTAGCGAAACTAGGTGAGCAGGGGGTGTGATGCAGTACATATTTACACTCCATGAGTTATACCCAGATAAGAAAAGGAGGCAGAATGTGCAAAACCCATGTCTCGCTTTTTATATGGTAGTGTCAATGTGGGAAACCTCAATATTTCTTCTACAGTATCTGGAAAAGAAATTATGTAAATAAATAACCATTACCGCTCAGGCCCTCCCAGCTTAGCCTTTGTAGTGCAGAGAATGTATTTCATGTTGTGCCTTCAGAAGAGTTTAGTGTTCAGGAAATATAGATGCAATCAGCTGCCATAACTAGAAATCAAAGTTATTATTGTGCTGAAAATGGATTTCTTGTATTTATGTTAACTAGAAGGCTCCTTTCGGGGAAAGTCTCATTTATCTGAGAGAATATTTAGGTGTATGAATTAATGAATTTTTTTAAAAAAGTAAGTTCAGGTCATGACCTAGTCCTTGGATACTGTCCAGAATATTAAGGATTAAACATACCATCCGGAGGCCAAATGTGAAAACCACCACAGGGAACCCCCGTGCCAGCTTCAAATACTTATCCGGAGTAAACCTCGTTGGACAATATGTCTAAAACTGTCTTTTCCATCATTCAAAGTTTGCTTAAAAGTTGGATGACTTTGAGAAGGCTTCCCATGAATTCCCTTCTGGCTAGCAATCAAAACAAGTTTAGTCAAAAGTGGAAATGTGTTGTATGGATGAGGGGGGTGAATTACTACTGACAGCTCTATTTCCACTTTCAGATATTCTTCTTGCAATTTTTCCAACAAAATAATGTTATTGTTCACTTCTCGGCCTCCCTTACACCTTGAAGACTTGGTTTAAGAAATATCTTTGTGAAAACTTTTTTTTAAAGGAACACTTTTCACAGGGACATTTTAGGGTGGAAAGTTGAAAGGAAAGCATGAATAATTCCACAGTCTTCCTTACAGCCTGCACAGTCCTTGCCTCTCTCTGGGAAAGGGCAGGAGATCAGAAAAGTCAAGGGGGTTCAAAGAACCTTAGGGGGGGGGGACAAGGAAAAGGGAGGGAGACTTTTCTTGAGAAGACCTCTGTCCAGCTCCAAGTCACATTTCTGCTTCAAGACACCTCACTGGATGAGATTTTAAAACCCCAGCTTCCCCGACACTGGCTTGCTTCCTGATTAATTTGGCTAAAGAGCTGGGTAGTGGAGAGCCAGACAGGCCCCAGGCCTGCCAGAGCTAAAGCAGCCGGGTCGCTGCTTCCCAGGCTCTTTGTCACTTTTGAAAAACACGTTTCCATCAAGAAGACTTATTAAGATAAAATGCATTCAAACACCGAGGAGGCTATTCAATAAATCTTCCATTTGTTTTAAGGTTCGCACTTTATCCTCTTGCAAAGAATAACTCCCTCTCCCACTAGCAGACCTGCATTTGCACTGAAAGTAAAAGGGGGGCAGTCCAAGTCCACAGCTCAGGCCACCCTGCATACAAATGAGATGCTCTTGTTTAAACAAATTATCTGCTGTTCAGATCGATATTAATACTACATTTGCTACATTACAATATTGTGCAAATTTAAGAGTCATTTTAATACAATGTAAATATGATTCTTCACGCATGAAAGCCAGGAAATATTGATAGATTATACCACTGCTTACTGTTCAACGAGGCCTTGGGAAAGGGGTTTTGCCATCTCTGCTCAAGAGTGGTTTTAATTTGGCCTTTGGAGGTCCTGCCTCTAGGATAGATTTATTAGGATGGTTTATTTGTTCTCTGAATGGAGGAATTAAAAACAATAGCGCCAATAATGGTGGTAAACCGGCAGCTAACCCTACTCACAGTGGGCAAGGCCCGAGACCCAGTTTAGCAGCTCTGTTCCCCACCAGCGTCCTTTCTGGCTTTGTTTTTATTTCCCCCCATTACCTGCTGTCCTGGGTGTTTATATGTTTCCCTCTTGCAGGTTACAATAATAAAAGGGGGGCAGTGTTCTCAGAGGCTCGGACCAGAGCCTTCAAAGGCAACATTAATGCATTTTCCTGGAAGTTAATTTGAACCATCTATCATAAGAGAAATTGTTAACATGCATGTTACCACTGCCTACATTTAATTTGATATTTTTAAGGCACTCTGTTAAATTTCCAATATTCGTGCGTTTTGCGTGGCTATGAGATTTATCTCCGGGACGGGAATCCTCCCATACTTGCGGGTTGTACAGTATTGCTTTTGTTTTTCATCTTTCTTGATTAGATCGAATACGTTTTTTACGACCCTCAATAACCTCAGCAACTGCAAACATGAATGGTTTCCGATAAGGGAAAATCAGGATGCAATAAAGCGGGATTATTTATGATTTATTTGCCCGTACTCCTCTCTTTCTCCCTCTCTGTGTCTCACTGTGTCGGAAAAGTCAGCCAGGGAGCGTGCCACACAGAGGAGAAAGCCACATTCCCACGTTCTCTTCCTTCCCTCTCCTCCCTCAGAAACGCTGAGCTCCGGCACACACGCACACGCACATCGCACACACATGCACACCGCACACACGCGCAGCCAGACGGATCCAC
>NW_020173396.1:599400-602772 GCF_003031525.2 Neophocaena asiaeorientalis asiaeorientalis | reverse complement strand
AGCGGCGCAGCGCAGGAGGCCGGGCCCGAGCGGAGCGGGGCCTGCGGGCGCTCCCGGCGCGGCCTGCCCTCCCAGCGGCCGCAGCCTCACCTGACGTGAACAGCACGATGGCTTTGAGGCAGCTGTACTCGGCCGAGTCGACGTGCAACGCCTTGAGCTTCTCCACCTGCTCCTGGAAGATGCGGATGTGGTCCATGAAGGCCACGACGCGGTCGGCGGACATGGGCGAGGCGTGCAGGCCGGCGGCGGCCAGCAGCGGCGCCACGTGCAGCGGCATGGAGCACTGGGCTGCGTTGAGCACGAACAGCTCGCTCCAGGTCAGGCGTAGCAGGGACACCTGGTCGGTGATCTGCAGATCCGGGAAGAAGGGGATGTTGCGGGCCCACTCGACGGCGCTGAAGAGCAGGCGCGCGGCCAGCTCGCAGATGTTCTCGATGCCCATGATGTTGTTGGGCTGCATGCATTGGCTGCCGTAGCGCGACGTGGGGTAGGGCTCCGCGCGCAGCAGCAGCGAGATGTAGCCGGACAGGTAGCAGTGGCCGTTGAGGGGGTCCCCGTTGGTGAGTGCGTACTGGCCTGGATTGGGTTGAGTTGGAGGCATTCTTCCTCGCTGAACCGCTGACGAAAAGAAAGAGAGAAAAGAGGCAATGTGCATCCAGGGGGCTTGCGAACATCCCGTGCCGCAGCGCACCCGACACAATGCGGAGGTTCTTCCCGCAGCCACAAGCGCCCCGGAGCATCTCCTTTGGCGCTCGCTCTCACAGCCCATACCCGGAGGCAATCTGGGGTGAAGCCCTCCAGCTCCGCGGCTCGGTATGCCCAGCCGTCTCCTGCGCCCCTGGCCACCCCAGCCCTGCCAGAACTAGGCCTGAGTTACGGGCCCCCAGCCCGGTATGGCCAAGAAAATGCCACCCAGCCCCTCGACCACCAACAAGTCACACACAGATTAATGAAATCCCACTCACCCCTCCAGAAGGAACCAAATCAGGGTAAAACAAAAACAAAAACAGGCGAAACCAGAGAAAGGTTGTGGTTCTAGGCAAATGCCTAGCTGCCTCTTCATTTGCAAGCAAGCTGGTTTTGCTCAAAATGTTTCCATATTCTCTAAAAATGCTACGGAATTATCCTTAAAATAGATACAAGTTACATACCCTACTAACCACTTAACAACTTTTGAAGAGAAAACAAGTATCCTGCACCCCTCCCCTATCCCCTCCTCCCCATCGCCCCACACAAGGTTCTCACTGTTAAAAGCAACAAAAAATTGAAAAAAAATCAAGAAAAAAGTTGAACTTACAGTAGCCAAACATTATTGAAAAAAGTGGAAAATATAATTAATGTCTGTCCTGCGCGGTGCCACTGCAACCTGCAGCCAGCTTTTGCCCAGTGAATGCACGAGCTTGCAACTGCAAAAACACTGGATTCATTAACCATCTGAATGCAAAACGTAAGCATGCTTTGAGTTCTTAAAGCTGACCAAAGTTTTTTTTTTTTTTTTAATGTGTATGTTTTACTTCAACAGTGCCAGCGTTTTAAATTGCCATGTAAACAAAGACAACTTTAGGAAAAGTTAGGGCTACTGAACTCTCCCCCCCAGCAAATTAATATAGATATGTCCATGTACACGTAGCTATCTTACTTCAGGTTATACACTATTTTCTTAAGTTTGCATTGATTCTAATTTTAATGCAAGCCCCAGTGCAATTTAAGCTCTTGAAACATAATGGCTAGAATACTTTTTTCTAATTACAGTTTTGAACTTGGCAGTTATTTTTCAATTAAATGAGAGTACAATTCAAAGTTTTTTGTTTTGTTTTGTTTTTTGTTTCTCAGATGCCTATAAAATCTCCCTGGAGCTAGAAATGAAGTCATATTTGCCTGCTCCTTGAGATCTGAAGGAATTCAATTTCTTTTCTTGTGGCATATAAAATATAATTTTAAAGTCAGTTACAAGAAGGAGTAATCTACATTCTACAAAATTGACTGGATCACTAATTTGACTATAAGACATCTTTAATGATTGTCAGGAGATAAACTTTAATTGTAAATGGCTAGATATATTTATAAGAAAAGTGCTGCATCTCTTGCCACATGAACATGAAGCATATTAAATACAACATCAAAAGTTGTGTTAAAAGAAACCAAAGCCATACAACACAGGGATTAAATGATGTGGAAGCTCATGCCAGCTGCAGTCTATGCATTATAGCCAAATCAGAAGGATCGGTAAATGCCGCTGTAAATTGTAATTTGTATGCAGTATTTAAGCAGAGGGTGGAGTTTGGTGAAGAAATAAAACGAGTATCATGCTTTAAAAAAAAATGACACAACTATGAAAGCACGGTTCAGTCACAAACTTTCCTTTGAAAGTAGAGGGGTGAAAACAAGGCTACAGCTCTGGAGGAGGCGGCCCCAGCTCGGTGAAGAGGAGAGGGAACCAGTGAACAGGCCAGAAGCCCCCCTTCCCCCCTAATTAGACCTACAAGTGCAATAAATCTCACTCCTCTTTTTCCAAGCTAAGCTTCCAAAAGGATGATGCAGTAATGAATCTATGGTTCAGAGTACTCCAGTCTCCAGCCCTCCCCCATTTTAAATAAAGGGCATGAAGAGGTGGAGGGGAAAGTGGAATGAAAAAACACAGAAACAGAGTTTTCCGGGGGAAATAAGCACCCCTCCCCAAGTTCATGCCAGCCCAGCCCCAAGCATCCTCACGCACACGCGGGAAAGAGACACGCACCGAGCACATCCAAGACAGAGGGAGGGAATTTAAGCCACAGCTCACGATCCCAGGGACAAAATCCTGAGCAGGCAGAGGGTGGGGTGGAGGAGCCGGGGATGGGGCTACGCGCTGTGCGCCGGCAGAGCAGACATAGAGGAAGCCGGCGAGGGCGGCGGCGGCGGCGGAGGAGGAGGAGGTCGAGGTTGCAGGCGCCTCTGGAGCCGCTGCCTCAGCTGCAGCAGCGAGCGCCGCTGGAGGAGCCGGGGCCCGGGCCGGAGTCCGAGCTGGAGTCGGGGCTGCAGCCGGAGCGCGAGCTCGGGTCGGGGCCGCCCGCGCCGCCGCCGCTGTCCCGGCGGGAGCCCTCGCTGGGCTCGGGATTGAGGGGAGCGCGGTGAGCCGAGCAGGGCGCGGGGCGAGGCTGCCGGCGGCGATCAGAGCGCGCTGGTGTCGGGGGGCCAGGTCCAGGGCCGGACGCAGCCAGCCATTCAGGAAGGCAGCGCTGGAGAGCGGGAGGCAGCCAGCGAGGAGGATCACACACTTTGCTCTTTTTGTTGTGCCGGTGGCGCCGGGCTCTCGCTGCCTTTTTCTTTCGGGAGGTGACGGAGGGGGAGAAAAACACGAGATAATTCACGCCGGCGACGAATTCACAGCGA
>NW_020173396.1:597580-599308 GCF_003031525.2 Neophocaena asiaeorientalis asiaeorientalis | reverse complement strand
AAAAAGAAAGAAAAAAAACCGAGAGAGACATCCAAAGTAGGTCGAATAAATAATCCTCTTCTTTTCCTCTTTCTTGCTCCTTCTTCTGCTTCTTCTGCTATAACACACAGAGCTAGTTAAAAAAACCCTGGAGATCGCCCAAAAATGTTCTTTTTTTAGTATTTTAAATAAGTGCTCTTCAGCCGGGAACCAACACCCTCCCTCCAAAAAAAATCATATATGTATAAAATAACGATAAGAAGAATACGAGGGGGTGCCTCCTCCTCCTCCTTTTTTTTTTTTTTTTAAGTTTAGCCCTCACTCTTCTGCAGGAATGGAGTAAAAGGGACAAGGAGGAGGGAGAAAAAGGAGAGAAAGAAGAAGAATACGGGGGAAACAACTAATAGAATATGTAAGAAAAGAGAAAGGGGCGAGAGGAGAGGGGGGAGAGAAGAGAGAAAGAGAGAGATTGAGAGAGAGAGGCGGAGGAGAAAGAGAGAGAGAGAAGAGAGAGAGAGAGAGAAAGAGAGAGAGACCCCAAAATTGAATGCGTTTAAACGGGAGGACTCGCAGAGCAGTGTTTCCGAAAGGGGGATCTGCGCGAATGTCTGTATATAGTGAACTTTGACACTACTATTGAAACTGACACGTTTCTATGGAGATCGCTGCCTTATATGGAGCTCGTGTCAAGGAGCCAAGAGAAGGGCTGCTGGCAACTGATAATCAAAGGCGACTGACTGGTCAGAGCCCTGAATAGGGGGGAGAGAAAATGGGAGGCTAAGGTTAGCCAAGCCTCCCGAACGCCATTGGTTGGAGAGCCCCTCCCCCCTCCTCTTTTTCTTTCTTTCTTTTTTTTTTTCCCCCCTCCCTCTTAGCTACCTACTTACGGGTTGGCGAGGGAAGGAGGAGAGAAAGTGAGGGGGGGGGGGGTGCTTCTGACAAGCGCAATTTACATTGAGATCGCCCTGCGCTGCTATTTACTCTGAGACCTGATTAGTATGGGTCGTCTATAGTCACACACACACACACACACACACACACACACACGCACACCAGAGGGGGAAGGGATGGCGAGGGGAAGAATGCCTTGCAATGGGTAAAAAGAGAATTAGATAGACATTTTGTTTTCTTCCGAAAAGTTTTTAGAATTATGTTTTATGAGCGTGAAGAGTGTCATTGAAAATGTTAGGAAAATTTTAAATGGGAATTAAACTCTCACCGTGATTCGTGAAATATTTTGGGTTTGTATTGTTTTCTTCTTTTACACATAAGCACAATCCAAGAGTGGATTCTGCTCATTTTATATTCCTTTAAGAAACAAAGTAGGGACTCCCTGTTTTTTGGTCCAACGTATATTTTGGTTAAGGGCTTAATTATGACAAAAATGCACTCCTGGAATTCGCAGCTATTGCCACAAAATCAATCCGAGCCAACGGTTCCTCTCCATCCCAAAGATGATTTTTAAAATAAACTTTCCAGTCAATCCGATTTTTCCTTCTTCTCTCTTTCTTTTCTTTTCCCTTTTTGGTATCCTCAGGCTGTTCCAAGTTCCTAAGAACTCTCCAGTAATTATTAATAAAATAGTAGTAAGTTCTCATATCGTTGGGGGCGGGGTGGTTAGTGCGGCCAAGTCCGAGTCCCAGGAAAAGAGGAAAGGGGTGAGCGAGAACGGAAGGAGATGGGAGATGGGGAGAGGAGGGGGGAGGGGAAGAGGAAGGCAGGAGGGAGGGGGAGAGGGGAAGAGGGGGA
>NW_020173396.1:537155-597539 GCF_003031525.2 Neophocaena asiaeorientalis asiaeorientalis | reverse complement strand
CGCCGGAGGAGGGGCCGGCGGGAGGAGCGGGTCCCGCCGCGAGGCCTGCAGGAATCGCTGGCTCCGGCTGCCACCTAGCGGACGGGAGCCGCGTCCTGGAGGCGCACAGTCGGGTCCCTCCTCCCCTCCCGGCAGGCAGCCTGTGCCTTTTCTCCAAACGAAGACAGCACTTTGAAAATTCTTTCAATGGATTTTTTTTCCTTGAAAGATCGTACTGGGAGAAAATGATACTTCTATTAGTTACATATTCTCCAATCGCACACTCGCACCCCCCTCGTTTTGAGATCGCTCCCCTAGGCAGGCTCAGGCGGGCGCGGAGCGGCGCGGAGTGACAAAGCCGCCGCTGCTGCCGCCGGGGGTGGGAGCTGCGCTTGCCCGCCCGCCCTTAGACTCGGGAGAGCGTAAAAGTTTGTCTCAGCTCCAGCACCCTGAGCCTCAACACGCCCTCAGGTAAAGGTGGGAGTAAATGGCCACGCTGTATTGACAAAGGTAGGGTTTGTTTTTTAATACACGTTCTCCCTTTAAATTTCACTAGGGAGGGGTTTGGGAAGCGCTGCGTGTTTGGGGTACGTTTTGCGCTTCCCGGTCTCTCCAGCCTACAAGTCTGGAGTCGGCGACAGCTTAGTGACGAGCGACGATTTTAAAGAGCAGAAGAAAGGCTTTTCCGTGTCTGCCCCGCAGCCCCTCCAACTCGAATAATGAAGAGACAGTCAATGCACTCCGCAAGCGGCGGCCCATTGTACGCAGCTGATGGAGAGGAGGCGGTGGGGGCCGGCGAGGGCTCCTTGCCCTCGCCCTTCTCCCCAAATAAACGCGCTTACGTCTCCCGGTCAGTTAAAAGGTGAAACGAACATGATTAAAAGACAGGAAGAAAGAAAAGAAAGGAGGAAGGAAGGAAGGAAAGAGAGAGAGAGAGAAAGAAAGAAAGAAAGAAAGAAAGAAAGAAAGGAAGGAAGGAAGGAAGGAAGAAAGAAGAGAAAGAAAAAAGGAAAGAAGGAAGAAAAAGATAAAGAAGAACGAGCTTTCTACATATAAATTCTAAATTGTACTCCCCATCTAGTACAAAGGCAGGCAGCCGAGGGCAGAGGAAGCAGGCACAGAGGGATACAGGCAGAAGGAAAGAGAACGTGGAGAGAGACGGAGCGAGTGGAAGAGGAAGCGAGAGCGAGCGCCAGGGAACCAGAGGCCCCCTGGACGCCCGGCCCTCGGGCCCAGCCGCCCTCGGACCCTGGACCGGGAGTCGTGGGCACCAGAAGCGAGACTCGGCCAAGTCCTGCCCCACCAGGCAAGTAACACAATGATTATCGTTTCTTTTGAACTCGGGGTTGGCAACGCGGACAGGCCGGGAGGCAGCCTTTGCTAGCATGGCTTCTGCAGGCCGGGGCCGCAGTCCAGTCAGCCGGGGCGGGGCGAGAAGAACTTTCCGCGGGGCCTGCTCCGGAGCTGCCCTCACCCGGCCTCTGTCCCGCGGCGGCGTGGAGGTAGGGATCACGGCCGCGGCGCCGCCCTGGAGCTGAGGATCGTGCCCGCCGAGCATCAGTCCAAATTCAAAACAGGTCTCCTTCACCCCCATTCTCTACCCTCTTCCCGCACTGGCGGGAAAATGCTGCGGAGCCTCCAGCCGGGGGGGCGGAGGACCGGGGGCGGAGGGTCCACAGGTTTGGCACCCGAGCCGCCGTCGCCGCCCCCCCTTCCACCACCACCCCCCCCACTCCGGTGCCAAGCCGGAGCCGCGGTGGAGTCGGCTTCCGAGTCCGGCTGGGCTGGCCCTGCCGCCAGCGCCTTGCCAGGCTGCAGCCAGGCCCTGGCGAGCAAGGCTCCTGCCGCCCACCTGCGGACGCCGTTTGTAACGGGATCCCCTAATGTAACGCGATCGATGGCTGCCTGTTTGATGTGGGTGATAGCGTCAGCGAATTAAAAGGGACACCAAGCCACTCTCCCCAGCGGAGAACCCGCGGCGGCGGCGGCGGCAGCAGCGAGAGAGCACCAGATCCGCAGCCCCGCAGCCCCGCCAGACTTCTCGCGCAGCAGCAAGAGGGCTGGGGGTGGGGAGGGGTCACCTCCCCAGGGGTGAGGACGGAGCGAGTGTGTGTGAAAGGAAGAGCCTCAATTTAAACCGACGAGAAAGCTTTCCTCGGCGCTGGGCAGGGGCGCGCGTTTGCGTCAGAGGGCGCATAGGGCGGGCACGCGGGGCGGGGGAGCCGACGCCGGGGGCCGCGCCCTAGGGCTGGGTGGGCGCGGGAAGGAGCCAGCCCAGCGTCATCGGCCTCGGTTCGGCCTTGCAAGCTAGGGGCAAGGCGTGGCAGGAGGACTAGATGAGGCTCCCCGAGAGCGGTGGGGCCCGCTCACCCGCGCTGTGGGCTCTTTCTGCCGACCCCTACCCTGAGCTTCCAAACTCGCAAGAGGCCCCTGGGATCTGGCGTGACCCTGGGTATGGGAAGAAGCGGAGACCTCGAGTGGCCTCAGGCGAAGCTGCCTGCTTCTCTGGAAGGAAGGGAGGGAGGGAGGGGCGCAGCCCCCGGCTTTAGCCCCGGAAAGGGAGGGGTGGCTGTTGGTTGTGGTGCCCGGAGCAGTGGAAACCCTCGGCTTTTCAAAGCAGGGGAACAGATCGCGCTCCTGCCGGGCATATGCGCCAACTTGCTGTCGTGAGAGGGGCAAGAAGAAACCGAGGCTTTTCGAGGAGGGGCGCTTTCCCCTTCCAGCCCAAGCATCACTCTAGGCTCAGTTTCTCTTCTGGACCCTGTGTTCCCCCATCGCATTTGCACACCCGCAGAGCGCCTCCATTTGGGCTCAAAGCCCCACCCCCAGCAAACGGCTTCCGTGGAGGGACTGAGGGTCACCTCAGGTCCTGAGGGAGACGAGGCTTTCTCTCCACGAGGCTGTCGTTCGTTACATGTTCAACTTAGCACACTACCGGCAGCGCCCCACACGCAACCCCGGAGACAATGATATCTGTTGTGGTTGGGGAGGGCACCTAATAGAAAGTGGTCATATTTTGAGGGAGCATGTAGGTCCTCAAACTGTGCAAATCCACACACGGGTCCAGGAACGCTCAGCTGCAGAAGCAGAAAGGCAGATGGAATTTCCATCTTTCTTCCACTCATCCTCTCTTCTCCAGATCTTTCTCCCTCCCTTCTCTACCAAGCCCTTGCTTCCGGGGACCTCTAACTGGGACTCTTGGACCCAAACCCACAGTGGCCCTTGTCTCAGCAGTCCTAGAGACTGCCAGCGTGGTGGCCATGTATATTCGGCCCTCTCCAAGGTCTCTCTCTCCTGGTGAGGCTGGTGTAGAGACAGGACACCTGGCTGGTTTCCTCACCAGGGCCTGGACTCTCAGGCCTCACTTCTAAAGTCTTCCTCTGTCCTGGTCCCCATAGGCCAGTTCAATGCATGCAAAGTCTCCAATGTGGTTCCCCAAGAGACATGAGAAGGTACCCCTCCGACTGGGGAGAGGAATCAGGCTTACAATACCTCTTGCAGATTGCTAGCATCACAGCTCAGCCTTAATCACTTTTTAAAAGCCTTCCAGACAACACTTGCTCTCTTCTAGTGGGACAGACAATAAACAGTTGTGACCTGGTGGGAGAAGGAGAGAAGCAGAGGTCTGTGGCTGTATATACAGCATGACTTGCATTCCAGGCCCCAGAGTCCGGATCCATGCAGCCTTTCTAGCTGATTAACAACACCCTCACCACTATCTCTCCTTCCACTAAGGCTGGAATCATTCTTCACTAATTCTATGACCTCTCTGATATTGGTATTTTGCTCTCCCCAAACTCAGCCGGTCATTTGTTTTGGCTTTTTGGTAAATCACACTGAAAAAAAAGGTGGCCTTGTAAAAATGTTTTCTAAATTTAGTTCAAGAGCCGTGAGACCCTACAAATGACCAGATATGTGTAGAAAATTCTCTGCTGTATCTCTTCCCTATCCCCTAAATTGTTAAAAATGGTATTACTCTGTTTTGAGAGACCACAGAACAGAAATAACCCTGTTTTATCAAGCCCATCTGGAGAGATGAACATGCTTGCGATCACTGGGAGAAAGGTCAGTTCTTCTGCTCATACTGCAGACCTTTCCCAAAGAGCTTATTTTAAAGGTGCCGAATCAATTAGTCTCCCTTGGTATGAGGTTAAGGCTGTGAAAAACGAAATTGAAGAAGATGTATTTAAAATGGTCTTGCATAGATCTTTTGAAGAAAAGGGTGAAGAGAGGCACAGTAATGCCTGCTTAATGTTTTGTGATTATTTAAAAACAAAACCCAAAACAAACAAACAAACAAACACCCTATGTCAGAAACCACCCCTTCTTGCAAGACTGAACTCAGTCTCTATTGTGGCTGCCCAGCTGTAAAAAGTTCTGCCTTTGTCAACATGAAGACAAGGGTGGAAAGGCCAAGTTGGGAGTCAGGCTTCTGCTGGACTGTCTGCTCTCAGCCTGCCTGTGTCGTTGAACCACGGATCCAGCAGGCTTGTGTACTCACTATAACTCAGGTATGGCCTGGGCATTTCTTCTTTGTCACCTTTGGGTCAAAATGCCCAGAGATAAGTGCTTTGCCTTAAAAAGCAGTTTAGTTTTCTATCACAAGCTGGCCAGTTAAAGCAGGTGTTTTGGAAAAGAGAGATAAGGGAAGCATTTCCCCTTTTTGCTTGGGCACCCAGTTAGAGGGCCCAGGAGCAGCCACGGGAAAATGGCAGGAGAGCAAGTGCTGACCTTTGGATGCCAATCAAGCCTTTTGTAGGAGGAAAAGTGACAACGATTCCTAGCACACCAGTAAAGCCAAATATTTGCTTTCTGTAAAAATCAAGCCTTAGCTATCTAAATGTATTTATGCAAAAATTAAGAACACAAAAATTAAGACTTTTGTGTTACAAAATGTATTTCTTTATTTTAAATGTACAACTTGAGTGAAGAATAATTGCATGGCTCTTCTTCCTAGGGAAAATGACTTGGGTTTGGAAGAAAAGTTCATGTTTTGAAATGAGTTTGAAACTTGTTAAAGTACCCTGGCAATACAATTAACTATACTCTATACTTTCTCTTAATAGTCACCTGTCAGAGCACCTATTTCTTTTACTACAGGATTAGCCCATCAGAAGCAGATCTGAGTTGGACATTCACTGATTAAAAACTGCTGGAATATGTTTAAGTCTTCAATGCCACTTTCTTCACTGCCTATAAAGTAAACTAGTGGAAAATTATTGGCTCACAAAGCCAGCAGATCTGTTGGTAACTATGGTCATGCTACAATCCTATTTTACCTGTCAGAAGTTTAATGTAAATAAAAACCTAACATTTCCCTCTAAACTGTCAGTGGAAAGATATGTTTATTACAGTGTCCTCCATCAGTAGGGGAGAGGGGCTTTAGGTAAAGTCTAAATGAAAAAGAATGAGCATAGTACACCACTGATACAAACCACATGGAGCAGTGAATAATTATGCCCTCTGTTTTGCTATGTATATTTTATTTACCCACTTCAGAGGTGGATAATAAACCTAGCCTATCTGTGGGAGGAGTTAATAAAGTATTCCAAATGTGTGATCTAACAAAACTCGGTGATAGTTCTGTGTTTTATTGTTAACCATTTGCATGAAGTCTTCTGAAGCTGAAAAGAAAAAGGAAAGGGCTTTTGTGTTAGTTGATCCTTGGCTATTCTAGGGCTCAGGTTGGTGTGAAAGGGACGAGGAGGTCACTTGAAATCTCCTTTTATCTACTCTTATTTTCTCTCTGGATCAGCAACTTTGAATAGACATCATCTAATCGCCCTTAATGGAAAGAAACTATGGGAGCAATGAAAATGCCTTTACTCCAGAAGTGAATACATGTATGTGGACAGCTAGCTGAGCTTGCATAGGACTATATCTCTGCACACATGTGCTTAGAGATTTTTCAGGGTGTATGGATGTTTATGTAAATGTGTCCCATACATTCTGGGTTGGGGGTTTGATTGGATGGATCATTTTGCCCTTACACATAAGTATGCACACACACTCACATTAGGATTTTCTACCAAGTCCAGGTGATACTTTCAGGTGACTCTTTTTTCAGCTTTTTCTTACCCTCACTCTCTGGGATGTCATATTTAAGTCCTGAAAAAAAGCAAATAATTAAGAACACGATGAACAGCCTTTTAGTGAAGACATCTTATTTCTTTTCCATTTTCAGTTGGAAGCCACATTGACAGGAGGATTTCTCTTTAGAGGGTAGAGATTGTATGACAGGTGGGAGGTGATGGGATAAGATGAGACCATTACTTTCAATTTCTCCCCAATATTTTCTCTTTTTGGTTTTTCTTGGCATTAAATTGGTTAAAACACAGTAAATAAGTGGAAAACAAGAGCCTGACATTAGGCAGTTTTAAAAGTTTTTTTTTGTTTTGTTTTGTTTCTGCTATAGATACATATCTCCAAATGGTTGAAGCTGAGAAATTGATTATAATTTGTTTTGAAATGAGAATTGTTTTAGTAAGTCTCACATGCTGACTACAATATCATTTAAACTGTTTTCCTTAGCCATTGTTACATATACTTCATGAAGGAGAAACAGCCCTCAGGTTGTTAGGTATGAATGGCTATCTAGAAAAGGACATTTGATTCTAGGACTGAAGGCACTGGGCTTCACTTCCTAAGAAGCCTCTTCTCACCCCCACCCCCAGTCCCATGTTCTTCTGAGTGAAATTCGCATTGCTCCCAGAGCCTGGGACACTTCATTGTAAATTCCTTTAAGGGAATACTCGGTTACCAGGGCTACAAGTTCCCGTCTAAACCCGCCAGCCTCCCTGCCCCCTGCTCCAGGTCGCAGAGACCCTTGGCTGTCAAGGGCTGGGACCTTGGGCCCCCTCCCCTCCTACTCCCAGCCTACCGGAGATCGCAGTTCCAAAGTTCGAAGTTGGGTGGGAGCGGATTAATCCCTCTTTAACTCCTCTTCTTCCCGCCCTCAATTCTGAACCCCAACGGATCCGTTTCCCGGGGTTTCCTGGTGAATAGGAGTGTAGGAGCTGCCCTGTCCAATAAAGATTAAATTAAGTAGAAGAATCCCAGCCGCTGGATATTTGGAAGCTCCGGTGGGGCGTCAAACCGACGTTTAACACATTTTTTCCAGTCACTGTGTACAAATTTTGGACCTGTTGGGCTTAACTTTAGAAAGGAAAGAAGAAAAAAAGGAAAGAAGGAAGGAAAAAAGAAACGTGAAAAGAAAAAGCGAAGAAAGAAATTCACAGAAAACCCCCAGTTTCAGGGGGACTTTGCACTCAGAGAGGCTGAAGCCAGAAGCAGGGCTTCCTGACCTTTCTAGTCTTTTCTTTCCCCAACCACTCCTAGAATTGGAGAATCCCTCTCCTAGCTGAGGGCTTGGAATTTTGCTGTTTTGGCGAGTCTGAGTCTACTTTTATCCCTTAGGGACAGTTTGGTGGCCCAGGGTCACAACTGGGTGTGCAGCAGGAAAGATGCACTCAGAACCCAGTCGCCTCCTCTGTGCTTAATTTTTTTTTTTTAACACTAAGCTTTTGGTAGCGCAAACTGAGAACTGAGCAGTTTCTTTCAGTGACTGCCCAGCAGGAGAAACAATGGCTTTCTCTGTCGGCAGCGCTTAGCTCTCTGGACACTGACCTTGAAGCTGAGGCCGGGCCAGGCGTTCCCTCCCCTGGGAATCATCCCGGCCCCAAAACATGGGCGTCTCCCTCCCACCTGCTCCTGTAGTCCCAGGGCGCAGTCTGGCGGGGGCAAAAGGCAAGTCCCTTCGTGGCAATGGTTCGTCCGTGCAAATACAACACTGAATAAATTAACCTCAAACCAGCTAGTTGGGGTGTAGTAGTTTAGCAGGACTAATTGCAGACAATGGAGCTGAAATGCCTTTTCCAATTAGCTGCTGGTTGGAGTTTAGTTGGAGGAACTGTCAGCTCCAACGATGGGTAATTGCTTTATTGCTCACAAAACTATCATCTATTTAGAACATATGTGCTAATTACTCTGGATGGGCGTCGAAAAAAGAGACCGTAAATCTAATAGCACTTTAAATAGTCTGTGGTGCTTGTAAGCAACCCCAGTCCCTTGCACTTATTTCTCCTGCCCAGGTTGGCATGATGGATGGCTGTCTTTCAGAAAGGCTAAGGTTTGGACTGGAGGCATCTACGGGATGTTCTGGTCAAATCGCGTGCAAGAGAGCGAGCGGCAGCGCATGCTGGGCAGAGGCGATAAATCACTGTCATCAAAACCAGTACCCTCTTTAGCTGCGCACTTTTTTTTTTCATTTTCGCAAAAGATTACTTTAGAAATCTTTTAATTGGATTATGATGGGAAATTAATCTCCTTTAGCCTTGGCTAAATATATTGTGGCCACTGTCGGGAGGAAAGTCCTGAAACTGCAGCGAGGGCCACGTCCCCTTGCTCTCTCCTTCCCTCAGCCCTCCAGGATCTCCCAGCCGCGTGCGACAGCCGTGCTCCAAGTCGTCAGGAGTGATTGCGGGTGAGAAAGAGTGGAAAGACACATCTGGGCGGAAGGCCACGTCGGTCCCTAGTGAATTTCCTTTGTCCTAAAGGCCACGTTTCAGTCCAGGATTCCCTAGCTCCATATCTAGCATTTCCATAGCACCGCGCCTTCCTCCACAAGGTGTCCTGGGGGCCTGCTACCAGGCAGGAGGGAGGCTGGAGTGGCGGAAAGAGGAAGTGGGGTGTGTTGGCGGAGGGCTGCCAGCCAAAGTCACTACTTTGCCCTTTTCCCACACCTCCGCCGCCTCCCTTCTGGGTCTCCGGTGTGGAGCTGGGTCTTTGCTAACACTCTCCACTCTACTTTTTTGCGTAAAGACGCACGGCTTGCTCTTGGCGTTTTCCCTGGTATAACTCTGGAGACTCTTCCCCTTGACGTGCCCAGTGGTTGAGGTCCGAGAACTAGGGCCTCCCCATTTCCCCAGCTCCTAGAGCGCCAGCGCAGTGTTGGGCGGGGACCTCCCTTCCAGCCCCGCGGCCCAGAGTCCTTAGCCTGGTCCAGCGCGGCTCGGGCGGCTGCGGAAGCTGCGGGTCGGACCCTGCCGGCCGCTTATCTCAGCGGGAGATGACAACATCTGTCCGAAACGGGATACCTACTTTTGCAGCTCAATTTAGCTCTTAATAGCAGCCCTCTGAGGTGTGGTTAATTGATAGGGATAAAGGCGTAATGACTGGACGAGGAGACGCCAGTGATCCTTTAACATACTTTTAAAAGAAACAACCACCACCCCAAACACCGGCGAGTCATTGCTCGGTGGGAGGATAAGACCGGGATCTGGCGGCCGGAAGAGCGAAGCCAGTGCTGTTTGTATCTAGAGGCTACAGTGAGGGGTGAGCCCTGGCTCTCAGGGCTGGGGCATCCGGGAACCACCAGGGCGCGCAGCTCAGGCTGGCAGGGGGTTGTCGCGTGGCCGCGGAGAGCCGAGCGGGCGAGGACCTGGAAAGCTCGGGATGACAGGTGACCGGACAGAGGGGCGAGGAGGAGGCTAGAGCCACGAAGGACGCCGCCCCTCCCCGGTCTCGGCCACTCTACCAGCTCTTACCCTGCGCGGGGCTGGATCCCCACGAGACAGGCACCTTCGTCTGCCCTCCCTCCCCGGCTAAGCTACCCCTCATCCAGCGAGAGCGAAATGGTCAAGTGACAGTGCCAGGCGGACACTCGCGGGGTTCCAATGTCTGGACAACCTCTGAGGGACCTCAGCTCCGGGAGAGAGAGACACGCGCCGCTGTGTGTGTGTGTGTGTGTGTGTGTGTGTGTGTGTGTGTGTGTGTGTGTGTGTGTGTGTGTGTGTGTGTGTGTGTGTGTGTGTGTGTGTAGATCGTCCCGAAATGCAGAGTCAGAGCAGCAGCCCGACACGTGGCCGTATTTCTGCGGGGTCTGCGCAGAGCTGTGTGGCCAGGCATTCTGGGATTTTCTCGCTCGCAGCTGGGTCCCGCCGCGGGTCCCGCCACCCTTGCGCACCACACACCCAGACTTCTGCCCGCCACTCTCTCCTCAGCACCGTCCCTTTCCCTCACCTGATCTCCCTTTGCTCAGCTCTAGTTTAGTCTCCAGAGGGTCACAGGAGTGTGTTACACTGCGCAAGCCCCTAACTCAACTTCACACAAACACGAAAGTGAAAAAAATCAGATCGCCTTTTCTGTTTGCAAAGGGGGACCCGCTCCATGTGCGGTTGGTGGTGTTCCTAGCAGGTTTTGCGAGTATCCTGTTTTACATTTAGGAGAGGGATAACCTTGATGCTTCAGGTTTGAGCTCCCTCTGGAAGCGAAAGGAGAAATGACTACAATCAGCGTCCATATTTAATTGTATTGAGAGATCGCAGGTGTTTCGGCTGCTGCTATTGTCTGCCTTCCTCCCTGAGCCCACATAACGGACGAGAGAGTCCCAAAAAAGTTAATTTCCCCAAACCTCCTTGCGGAGAAGGAGTGCGTTGTCACAGGGCGAAGCTTTGGGGTACAAGATTTGAAAAAGAGCAATTAAGCGTCCCAACTCGCAGAGTGTGCCTGTCTCGGGTGGTTCTGTCCTTCCACCTCACTGTCTAATCTCACCTACTGTGGTTCTACCCTCTGTGATGTCTAGAAATTCGAGACTCATGGTCTCTTAACCGTCGAGCCTCCCGCCCCGTCCGCAGCCCTAGCCGGGGAGGACTCCAAGGCCGCGGCCTCCAAGGCCGTGGTCTGGTCCTCGAGCGCCTGAGTCAGGGACAGGGTCCCAGGTCTAAGTCCATGCTCTGGTCGGCTACTCCCGCTCAGGAGCTCCCTGCCCGGGATGAACTGCGTGACCTGGCGGCGGGTCTCCGAGGCTTTCCCGAAGGCCTGTGGCCTTCGGGACGCCGGAGTCCTGATGTGACTGTGGCGGCCACTCGTCGTCCGCCGATGCCCTCGGATCAGCGTGGCCCTCGGCGCTGCGGAACCGGAGAGCGGCCCGGAGACACCTGCCCGAAGCCCGCGCCGTCCCCACGGCTGTCAAGGGCCCTTACTCCCCCGTCTTTTCACATTCCTCACCCCACGAGGGCGCTCCCTTGCGAACGAATTCTGCACTCTGGCCTCCCGTTTTCCCTGTAGGGGCCCCCTGGGGCCCCTCCCACTCCTTCCCTTGAGGTCTGGGAGCTCGGGCCCGAAGCTCAGCCTGGGGCGGGGCTGGGGGGGGGGGAAGCCACTCCCGGAAGCGAGGCCCACATCCGGGCACGAAGCCTCGCTCACGGCGTTGGCGGCCAGGCCCTCGACGCGAGCGGGGAGCCGCGTGCGGCCGAGGGGCCTGGACCGCGGGTGGGCGCGTCTGGCCGTCCTCTAGGGCAGCGCTTGCGCCGGCGCTGAAGGCCCCCACCCCGCGAGCCGGCCGGAGTGACACAGTCCCGGGCCCGCGCAGAGGAAGAGATTCAAGGAGTAAGCCAGGCCCGACCGGGGGGTGGCGCACGCTCCCCGAACCCCGGGGCCGAGCCCTCGGTCGGCGCTGGCTGTGTGTTCCCCCCTCGGGTGGGCGCTGCAGACCTCTTCCGAGTGGACCCGGAGGGAGTGAGCCGGCCTCCGCCCAATTTTGTAAGGTTCGGAGACCCACCGTCGAGCGAGACGGCTTTTGCGAGGCTTACTACGCTTCTTTCCTTTCTTTGGCCGGAGCGCTCTGAGCCTGGTGTCTCTGGGGCAGCTCGTCAGTTCGCCGCGCCTCGGGCCGCAGGTCCTCTTGAGGTGTTGGGTTGAGAGGGGTAGGGAGCAAGGCCTGGGGCAAGGCTGGGAAACCTCAAACCCTAACTTCTAGTTCGAGGAGCTTGGTTTTAAGAAGTTGGAAAGTCAGTGGGAGTTAACTTCGTGGCCTTCGGCAGCCTTGAAAACATCCGTCCACAAGGCGGGAACAGCACAGTTTAGAAACGGCTGTGTAGTCAATAAAAAAATTTTTTTTGGAAGACTGTATCTGGACAGTTTTCCCAGAGATTGTTTTATAATCTCTCAATTTACAGAGTTGCTATGTATCTCGCCACTGGTACACTGAATAGTATCTTCCTTCAGACAGGGATTGAGAAACGGAAATACCACCACCCTCGGGCCAAACTTGTGAGGACTGATTGCAGGGGAACTGGTGCTCCAGATGTTGCACTAGAGGCGCTGCAAGTGTGAGCAGGTAACGTGGAGAAGAGTGACATTGTTAACAGAAAGCATCTAATTAACAGTGACTTCATTTGATTGGAAGGATGAAAAAGCCTTTTTAAATCAATCCAGATTCACTGGCCTAAACTCAGCCAATTTATGAATATGTAGCCTGACTGGGGTCTGCTTTCTTTCAAAGATGTCATCTTAGGGGTAATAGCATAGGTGAAGTCATTTGGTTACACTGTGGAAACTTTTATAGTGCCTTCCTTGGGAATTTAATTCAGTGCTTCTTCATTTTATTAGGAACAGACTGACTCCATCAACTGTGCTCTCCCTGTTTAGAGGCAGGACTGCTTGAAGCAATTAGGTTCACCAATTAGCATAGTTTTACTGACCCCAGCAGCAGCACTGCTCCTTAGATTATCCATTTCTTCAAAGTCAGGGAAAAGCTGGAGCACAACATGCTTCCCAGGTGTCCAGGTGGGGGAAATAAGCCCACAAGCAAGGTAGCACAGCAGCGCAAAAAGCTTTCTAATATTCCCTAAGTGTTTGCTTCAGCAACTTCGGTGGATTTTTCTCCCCTTCTCTGATTCTGGATCCTGCAACACCTCCATCTTTTGACATACCCTGTAAAGCCTCTCTCCTTTGGTTGTGTTTTAGCAGAACTGCTTTTGAGAAAGTGAATTGTCTCCTTTCTTTTCTGTCTGCCTGCATGCTAATGATGCTCTGGACAATGTTAGGGTCCACAGAGAGGACAATGCTGAAGGGCTACTTTAAACCCTGAGGTGAGAAGGTAAGGGCTCAGCTCTTTGGGGGTGTGTGCATGTGTGTGCATGCATGCACCTCAGGACCTTTGAGAAGAGGCCAGAGGGTGGATATTGGAGATGAGTCATTGCTTTCCCTAATACTGAAGGTTTACCTGCAAGACTTTGTTGCAATCTCTTCATTGTGACCTCAACTAGTTGGGCCAACATCTTTAATAAATGTCTGGAGCCCAAGGCAGTCTGAGGGAAAAGGGGCTTTGGTCTTGCCGCTGTCAAGGGTATTGAAGGGATTACATTTACCTGGCTATTGCCTCTCTCTCTCTCTCTCTCTCTCTCCCTCTCCCTCTCTCTCTCTTCACTCTCTCACTCTTTCTCTCCCCTCCTTTTCCCCCCACCCACCCCCTTCTCTAAAATATATATTCCTCTGTTAGATTTCACTAGATTAAGTTGCTGACAGTTCATCAGTAGCAGCAACAATGTAATACCCCTAACCTTATTAAATCAATAAATACTAGATCCATGCATTGAATTAAAAATGCATCAGCAGGTCCAGGAATTGCAATCATATGGCCATGGACCTCAGAATCGAAGATGCCACTCAAAAATTGACTAGTTTGCATTTATTTAACCTTTTTTTTTTTTTTTCTGTTTTGGATCTGTGATTAAATATTTTGGGCTTTTAATATTTTAGGGACCATTGTGACAGGTTTGATTCTGTTTATTTTTTGAAAATTCGTTTCTTTCACTAACTTCTCACATTTAACCATGAAAGAGATGCATACATTTAACAATAGTAATACACTGTGACTTTATAGTTCTTGTCATTAGTTTTTATCTAGGGAATATACTTTCACTCAGAATACATCACTCGAGGAAGATATACTCAGGTGCATACATTTCTACATAAGAACAAATAAATTTAGATGAATATGTTTTTGTATATAAATAAATATAGTCAGTGTAAGTGTATTGCTGTACATTGATTATGAGTTTATTTAAAAAAAACCCCACATTTAAATTTATCTTTCATTGCCTATTATAACCCAGAGAGCTATTTATCATGATAAAACAAGTTATTTATTTATAATCTGGTAGGCTTGTTAGAATTTATACCATGAGAGATGGAATTAAAGTGTTCATGTCTTTAAACTTAACACAGTACTTAGCAAGTTATACATATCTTATACTTCAATGTGGTTTACCAGGAATTGGCAGTTAAGTTGTAGATTAGTAGATGAATTCACAGTTAGTCCCTACTGAAAACACAGAATGTGTTTAACACCTAGAAATTTAATGCAAAAAGTAATATTACTCTAGCCAGATATTTGTTCATACTGATTAATGATGCTAATTATTTTAAAACATTCATCCCCTATTGACGTCAGCCAGCATATATGGTACTGAATTCTGAAGATACAGTCATCAGGCCTTAGGTTCACCACACTTTGAAAGAAAAAAAATCTTTATTTGATGAAATAGGCAATCAACTGAAATCTATCCTCTTTAAATAAACTGATTCCTTAGTATTTTCCCAGTGTTGGTATAAGTTGTTGTCTGTGATGTCCCCCAGGGCTCTTTCCTCTGCTCTCTGATTTGGTATATAAAAGCAGCTCTGAATGATGGATTACTGTGTCATTGCAGCCTGCGAAGGATTAATTTGTTTCATTGATTTCTCTTTAGGCAGATTGCCAGAATTTGCTGCTTCCCACCTTTCTGCAAGACTTCTAGAAGTAATAGACAGTAATAGCCTAAGACAAATCAGCTCCTTCACCTAAAAATAGAATCATGAAACTAGGAATCCTACAAAAGCTATGGCAAACTTTTTATTCACATATTGGGAGAGCAATTAATAGGCTACTTAATATGCTTTAGAAATATTTTTAATTGAAAAATTTCCTGACTTTGTGACTTAAAACACCTCATATTAATAGCTCTTAAGTAAGCATTTGTAATGTTTGTCCCATAAGTTTTCTCTAATTTGTAAGGAAAAGAATGTTTAACTCAGGAAAAAAATGTGATGTCTATGTGAGTGACAAATCTTTTTCTTTCTATGCCAGATTTTAGGATCAAATAGGATGTCAACATAACTTTTAAGTCCATTAAACATTTATAAGAGTATTTGACCCAAAGAATTGTTAGAAACTTTGGACAAGGACAGAGAGTATTAGAGCATGGAAATAGAATTGGTTAACTGTTTAAAGAAAAAGTATCTTTTTCTGATTAAAAAAGTAGTATCTGTTCATAATAATTTGCAAAAGTTAGATATGATATTTTGTGTGTTTTTCTAAGACTTTTTCCTCCAAATATATATATATGTGTGTGTATGTACACACACACACACACATACACACACACACACACCATAGATATAAACTGTGTCCTGCTTTTCTTCAGTTGGCATTATGCAATGAAAATTTTCCTATATAATTAAAATTATCATTAAAGTCATATCTCTGTATACTGTTTTAACATATATGATTTAATTAATCATTGTTCTACTGTTAGAGAGTTAGGTTTCTAATTTTCCATTATTATAAATAAAGTTACAGAGAATAGCACTTAAAATAAATCTTTTATCATCCCTCTGGTTAATTTCCTTAATATATTATTAGAAAAGAAATTACTTGGATTGAGGCTATAGACTGTTTTTTAAGAGTCTTGATATGAACTGCCAAATTGTTTTTCAGAAAGGTTCTTCCATCTTATACTGATACTGTTCAAAAACTGTTCTCTGTAGAGGCAGCATTCTAATGCATGATACACGAGGAAAGAAAACAGAACCACGCTCTTTTCTTTGTGCTCTGAAAGCAGTGGTAACATTTTGCATATACTTAGTGTCTCAGAAGTATTTTCCCAACCGCAGATGTGAAATAGGCTGGCTATATAAATCTATTTGTTTCCCTTCTGTAGTGCTGAAAATTATATTGATTTAATGATCTCAAGTTCTACTTTTTATGCAATTAGTTGTGTAGTAAAAACTAATATTGTCATGTGCTAACGTCTTTTTTCCTCTATTGTGCTATGGTAGTAGTCCATGCAATATCAGCAAGTTTATGCTTTTCCTGTGCTTTGCTGAAAGGAAAAAGGAACATCTGTTTCCATTATATATCTGCATCATAATGATAACAGTTAAATAGCTATTATGGTAGAATACAGTAAATATATTTCGCTGAATGACCTGTACTTTCTTGTTGGAAAATTTCAGAGATTTCAGAGACACTTAGTTTTTACAGGTAGGTTCCATGTAGAGGTTTAGAAAGGCCTTTGCTTACTTTTGGTAAACCACTGCAGTTCCTATTTGTCTCAGTAAGAACAAATAAACAAAGAACTGTGATGATTAAACACTTGGCTCTCAGGTGAGACTCAAATATATTTCTCTTAGGCATATGTTTAGAGTACAAATTATTGGCTATTTCTCTCTGTTCTTAAATGGGTTAATCATGCTATTAAAAATATAGTTCATTTTGTGTTTTGTGTGATTTGTGTATTTTTAATGTTTTACTAAGCCAGAGATTGCAAATAGTTATATATATATACTTACAGCCTGTTTTACCCTTTTTTCCTTATGTTAGGGGACATAGGGATATTTACCTCAAGCTCAACAGGAGAATGTTTGAAACCACACAGTATTTCCATGGACCTTTAAAATTCCAGAGAAATGTTTTCATTTATTTCACTCAGACTTGGGTTAAAGATGTTTTAGTGGTTACTTAAGAAATGATTAGAAAATATTCTAGACAAAGAATGGTATATAAAGAGAAACAAACACCCATGTACTCCAAACTCAATTTGAGAAATAAAATGTTACCAGAACAATTGAAGCTCTTCCTGATTATATTCCCTTATGGCTTCTTGAAGAGATAATCATCATCCTAAATTTGATAATTATCAACCCTTTTGCCTTTTATGTACTTTTTTTTTACATGGCTTAAAAATCTGACATAAGTGACTTGTCATTTTAAACAAATAAATTTTAAAATGTTGGAGCTGCAATAGCTGTTAGAATGCTTTTAATCTAATCGCCTGTGACTGGGTATACTTCTCTGCTTTACTGTCCTCATCTGTGAAGTTGGGGATAGGTTTACGTGTTCTCTGATATTTTTCTAGCCATAATTTAAAAAAGTTTTTTGAGTACCTCTTGTTTTCCATATGAAACAATAAAACAAAAGACAGAGGCCCAGAGTGGTTAACTAACTTGCCCAAGACCATGTAGGTAAATCACAGAGCTGGGAATAAAATTCAGTTCTTTCCACTTCCATTCAAACACTCTTTTCTTCAGTCCACATTGTCTGTCATCTTTGGGTACTGGCTGACTGACCGCTGCTCTAGCCTGTGATTAAAGACGATCCACAGGCATGTATGATTTTGAGATTGTGCATGCAGGAAAGGTATTTTTCTCTTAGAATATCTTTTTTGTGGGGAAGAACATTGAAGTCATATCAGCCTGGAAGCTACTTATAGAATGAGAAGACTGTGTGTCCTGCAGTGCCTGTGATTCGCTTCTATATTTTCCGGACTTTCCTGGAAAGAATGACAGTTAGGATATAATGAGACTTTCGATAGGCTCCTTACCCTACAGTTAATTTTCTGATCTTTTCATGGTAACTGGACCAGGAAAATAGGGAGGGGCCCAAACACAAGTGTCTCTTTACATGTACATGTATCTAAATTTCAAAATATTTTGGCAGTCAGGTCTTTAACAAATTACTTCTTCCTTTTTTATGTAGCTTATGCTATGGTCAAATCACAAATTACTTTCTTTTTGAAAATGAGTTTGTTTCTTGTTTCTATTTAGCAGCCAACTTACAAGAGCACTAAAGTGAAAGTAGCGCAAATAAAATAATGTGGAAACATGTTTTTAAAATCCCTTTGGAGCAAAAACCCCATTCTAAAAATGGCAACTTAGAATTACATGCATGTTCGTTCTCTTTCAGGTTTTTACTCTGACAAATTTAATTCATGCTTAGTTAAGATGAGTAAGCTTGAGTCATAATATTCACACAGACAGTGCCATGCCTCTCGTATGAAAAAATAGCAGTATAAGTAGAAGTGGAGTTATGTGTCCTATTGTAAAACCATTTTTCTCCAAATCTGTTGCTTCTAGACCAAAAAAGTTGATTTAACAAATTGTTTGCTTCCTTCTATAAATACATACTTGGAAACTTATAATAGTAGTTTCTCTTTTTAGGGCCTGTGAAGCTACTAATAGTAGCTTAGTCAATGCTATAAATATTCTCAAGGTAGATGTGTTTTAACAATAAACCAGATAACACATTTTTTTCTCTGAGTATTTTAGATCAATTAGCTTATGTGTTCAGCAGCTTCTAGTAGGAAATTTCCCCTAGCATATTAGATTGGGAAGGAGAGACCCAATGTAATCAGACACCAGTACCCCTTTTATTTAGCCATTGCTTACACTCACTGAATATGATTTCTTTCATTTCTGTAGCATTTCTGTCTGGAGAGAAAGCTGTGTTATATATGTATATGTGTGTGTAAGTATTTCAAAAGGCAATTCTTGTCTAGTTGAAAGTTCTGGTGAACATCTGTAGTGTGTAATATAAGGAATTTTCTACACTGGTTAAATTTCCCCATATTGCTCTAGCAGGGAGGTGAAACTCAAGAGAAAAGGTGTAGGTAAAGGAAACTAGCCCCTGACTAACCTGTTTTCTTCCTGAACACAATATGAATCTTGATGACAGTGGTGAGTATACAGAATTTTAACCACCAAGTCAACAATGCTTAAATCAGAGAGATCCCAGTGAGACACAAGAATGTATAGTCTATACATAGACCACATACGTTACCTCGCTTAGGTATAATAGCTCTTGTAGAAAGGTAGTGTGCTGTTTGCGGAAACAACAACCAGATATGGTAAAAAGATAATTTTCTTTTGGCCATATATACTACCAGGATTATAGGTCCTTTGATGTCTGTACTGTTTCTACTCAGTTCTTAATGACTTCACTTATTTATTAAAAAAATTTTTTCTTGAAGTATAGTTGATTTACAAAGTTGTGTTAGTTTCTGGTGTACAGCAGAGTAATTCAGTTATACATATATATATTCTTTTTCATATTCTTTTCCATTATGGATTATTACAGGATGCTGAATATAGTTCCCTGTGCTTTACAGTAGTACCTTGTTTATTTTATATATAGTAATTTGTATCTGCTAATTCCAAACTCCTAGTTTATCCCTCCCCCACCCCATCTCCCCTTTGGTAACCATAAATTTGTTTTCTACGTCTGTGACTCTGTTTCTATTTTGTAAATAAGTTCGTTTGTATCATATTTTAGATTCCACATATAAGTGATATCATATGGTATTAGCCATAAAAAAGAATGATGACATTCGCAGCAACATGATTGGACATAGAGATTATCATACTAAGTGAAGTAAGTCAGAAAGAGAAAGACTTCACTTTAGGCCAAGTTGAGATTATTTTAAAACCAGCGTTGGCTGTATATTTTCTACTGACACAGCCAATATACACTTTCGGGCTGTGACCTTGGAATTTGTCTGTGGCTTACAAGGGATAGAATTTTCTTCTACTAATGTTAGAATTTGCACGTTGTAAAATTTTGTCCATGTCCTGTTTTGAATTCCCAGCTCTTTAGGATTTTCCTATTATTTGATTCTTAGGAGAATTATGTTACAGTTGTGCTTATTGTTCTTGAGGTATAGTTAACACTTAAAGTTCTTGTCATGCTTAAGGCATGTGAAGTAGATAAAGGCAGAGCCCCTGCCCTCGGGGTATAATTGTCTTTTGCCAATAATTTAACAGATTGTATTTTCTTAATATAATGCATTTGTGTGATTTTATTAATATTACTATATTAGGACTTTAAAGGAAAAAAGAAAATATACTTAGTTTTCTGTTGCTGTTCTTTACCTTTTGAAAAAATTCTTAGAATTATAATTTGAGCTCAGCCAAAGTGTTATCATATTATTATTTTTTATTCTATAAGTTTCAAGTGTATGGCATTGTAATTTGACATTTGTATATACTACGAAGTGATCACCACCACAAGTCTAGTTGACCCCTTCATCCATTTTACCCACCTCTCCCCACTCATTTCCCCTCTGGTAACCACTAATCTGATCTCTGTATTTATTAGCTTGTTTTTGTTTTATTTTGTTTGTTCTTTTTTTTTAGATTCTACATATGAGTGAAGTGGTATGATCTTTGTCTTTCTCCATCTGACTTATTTCACTTAGCATAATACCATCAAGGACCATCTATGTTGTTGCAAGTGGCAGGATTTCACTCTTTTTTGTGGCTGAGTAAATTTTCATTATACACACACACACACACACACACACACATCCCACATCTTTTTTATCCATTCATATACCATTGGGCACTTAGGTTGCTTCCATATCTTGGCTATTGTAAATAATGCTGTAATGAGCATAGGGGTGCATATATATTTTAGAAATAGTGTTTTCATGTTCTTCAGATAAATGCACGGAAGAGGAACAGCTGGGTCATACGGTAGTTCTTAATTTTTTGAGGGATCTCCACATTGTTTTAGTACCATGTTATTCTTTTTTAAATTTATTTTTTATTGAAGTATAGATGAATTACAGTGTTGTATTAATTACTGCTGTACAGCAAAGTGACTCAGTTATACATGTATACACATTCTTTTTCATATTTTTTTCAATTATGGTTTTTCACAGGATATTGAATATATTTCCCCGAGCTATACAGTAGGATGTTGTTTATCCATTCTATATATACCAGTTTGCATCTGCTAATCCCTAACTCCCAATCCAACCTTCTACCACCCCCCTCCCCCTTGGCAACTAGCAGTCTGTTCCCTATATCCCTGATTCTGTTTCTGTTTCATAGATAGGTTCATTTGTGTCATAGTTTAGATTCCACATGTAAGTGATATCATATGGTATTTGTCTTTCTGACTTCACTTAGTATGATAATCTCTAGTTGCATCTATGTTGCCGCAAGTAGCATTATATCATTCTTTTTTATGGCTGACTAGTATTCCATTGTATATGTGTACCACATATTCTTTATCCGTACATCTGTTGAAGGACATTTAGGTTGTTTCCATGTCTTGGCTATTGTGAATAGTGCTCCTATGAACATAGGGGTGCATGTGTCTTTTTGAATTATAGTTTTGTCTGGGTATATGGCCAGTAGTGGGATTGCTGAGTCATATGGTAATTCTATTTTTAGTTTTCTGAGAAACCTCCATACTGTTTTCCACAGTGGATGTACCAGCTTACATTCTTACTAACAGTGTGGGAGGGTTCCCTTTTCTCCATACCCTCTCCAGCATTTATTTGTAGACCTTTTTTTTTTTTTTTTTGGAATATCTCTCTATTTATTTAGGTCATCTTTATCTTTTTAAAATGAGTTATCTATTTTATACATATTAGTGTATATATATCAATCCCAATCTCCCAATTCATCCCCCCCATCCCCTGCTTTCCCCCCCTTGGTGTCCATACATTTATTCTCTACATTTGGGTCTCTATTTCTGCCTTGCACACTGGTTCATCTGTACCATTTTTCTAGATTCCACATATATGCATTAATATATTTGTTTTTCTCTTTCTGACTGACTTCACTCTGTATGACAGTCTCTAGGTCCATCCACATCTCTACAAATGACCCAGTTTCATTCCTTTTTATGGCTGAGTAATATTCCATTGTATATATGTACCACATCTTCTTTATCCATTCATCTGTCGATGGGAATTTAGGTTGCTTCCATGACCTGGCTATTGTAAATAGTGCTGCAATGAACATTGGGGTGCATGTGTCTTTTTGAATTATGGTTTTCTCTGGATGTATGCCATGTAGTGGGATTGCTGGGTCATAGGGTAGTTCTGTATTATTAAGGACCCTCCATAATGTTCTCCATAGTGACTGTATCAATTTACATTCCTACCAGCAGTGCAAGAGGGTTCCTTTTCTCCACACCCTCTCCAGCATTTGTTGTTTGTAGATTTTCTGATGATGCCCATTCTAACTCTTGAAGTGATACCTCATTGCAGTATTGATTTGCATTTCTCTAATAATTAGCAATGTTGAGCATCTTTTCATGTGCCTATTGGCCATCTGTATTTCTTCTTTGGAGAAATGTCTCTTTAGGTCTTCTGTGCATTTTTTGATTGGGTTGTTTGTTTTTTTGTTGTCAAGCTGTATAAACTGTATATTTTGGAAATTAAGCCCTTGTTGGTCGCATCATTTGCAAATATTTCCTCCAATTCTGTAGGTTGTCTTTTCATTTTGTTTATGGTTTCCTTTGCTGTGCAAAAACTTGTAAGTTTGATTAGGTCTCATTTGTTTATTTTTGTTTTTATTTCTGTTTCCTTGGGAGACTGACTTAGAAAACATTGGTACGATTTATGTCAGAGAATGTTTTGCCTGTGTTCTCTTCTAGGAGTTTTATGGTGTCATGTCTTATGTTTAACTCTTTAAGCCATTTTGCCAAAGCAATCCTGAAGAAAAAGAACAAAGCAGGAGGCATAACCATCTCAGACTTCAGACAACACAGTACAACAAGGCTACAGTAATCAAAATAGCATGGTATTGTCACAAAATCGGACATATGGATCAATGGAACAGAATAGAGAGCCCAGAAATAAACCCACACACCTATGGTCAATTAATTTTTGACAAAGGAGGCAAGAATATACAATGGGAAAAGTCTCTTCAGCAAGTGGTGTTGGGAAAGTTGGACAGCCGCATGTAAATCAATGAAGTTAGAACACACCCTCTCACCATACACAAAAATAAACTCAAAAAAATACTGTTATTCTTAATATAGTATCTTGAGTAAATAGGAAATGGCATTTTCTAACTTTAAATAAGTTAAAAAAAATAAGATCCAAGAATTTTTTTTATACTTCGTTTAAATTAAGTATGCCAATTATCTCTCTGTAAATAAATAATAATTACATAATAATGTTTTCTGAAAAGTGGACTTTATGTTCCTTATTTAGCAAGAAGCAGATTCATTTTTTTAAAGAAACTCAATTACAAAGTCTCTTTGAGTTACAGTTAGGACATATACTAAATATGAAGGCAAAACATGTTTTCATAAATATTTACAAAAATACCTGTGTTTGGTCTTGACCCCATGTTAGCTTTGCTGCTAATATTATTGAATTCATTACAGCATTGAACATGTTTTTACAGTTCCCCAAAGTTTATTAAGAGTACTGAGAGTAATTTACTATTTGGCTTTCTTACACGGAGCTGTGAGTTGTTGATACATTTTCTAACAAATTTGACCAATGTAGATAGCTGTTTTAGATGGAAAGGTTAACAAAAATACCACCATTCTCTCCATAGTAATTGCAGTCTTTTTGGACTTAATTATGTAGTTTCTTTCTTTCTTTTTTTTTTTTTTTGGCCACACTGTGTGGCCTATGGGGTCTTAGTTCCCTGACCAGGGATTGAACCTGGGCCACAGCAGTGAAAGTGCCGTGTCCTAACCACTGCACCACCAGGGAATTCTGTCTTTTATTTCTTTATAAGTAGATGTGTAAGTGTCAGTTTATAGGTATTGCAATGAGCAGTGGAGGTATAATTTGTATCTTATGAAGAGTGTTTGCATGATATAACAAGGTTCTTTTGAATTTTGGTAATCAGTTGGGTTTTGCATTATTTAACTATTTCTCAAAAGGAGTATACAAATTCCAAAATGAGTCCCCTTTCAATTGGTTACAGTTTTGGGATGTGTATTTTACATTTGTAAGATATTTAAAAAGAGGCAGAAAGCACATCAGTAGTACCTGGTAGAAGGTTATAATGGATTATGCCATACTATTAGGATTAACCTGCTGTCAGTCTAAGTTGTAAAGGTAGTTTTTCTGGACTGGCTAGAACTTAGTCATCTGAGGGAATTAGGGATTGGTACTGTACAGCTTTGAAAGCCACATACCAAAGATGTCCGTGACAGCCCAGAGTCACCAAGATCCTATTTGTATCATTCCAATATTGATGAGTTTAAATGTGTTTTGAGTTTTGAAAAATAGTTTTAAAATTCTGAAAGTCCCACATTTTCTAGTAAGGAACTAGTCAAAGGCAATATTTTTAAATACAGTACATATGATCAAGACATTTGTTCTTACATAAACTTGCCTAGTTATTTGTTTTACCCAAGAGAAGTATAAAAAAACCTTAATTTATGAATTTTACTTTTTATATAAGTAGTAAAACCCTGTTATCAACCCTATTTAGCATTATATGCTAAACACATTTCATATATTATTCCCATTTTACTGATGAAGAATTTGAGGCTCAAGCATTGTTAAGTATTTGCTCAAGTCACATAGCTGATAGGTAATAGAACAAGAATTTGGATTGAAGTATTTGTCACTCCAGAACCCATTTCTGACCTGTGCTGACTTCATTGCTCCTTATTAAGTAACTCATTATACTACTTTTTGATTTTATGATGGGTCAAGTTGTATTCTTACAGGTACATAAAAATGCATAGAGCAACTCTCTTAAAAACATAGGAAAATCTATATAATTTCATGTTATGCTCATGTCCTAGTATCTATAGGGTGCTATCATTCTCCAATGTTTGATTATGTGATGCTGTATGTATAAATGTTACTATATAGGATGAAGGTTGACTCATACCCCCTTAGAGTTTTTTGGCACTCGGTTGGTTTAGCTGTTAAATAGCACTTTTGCTACAAAATTTAAAAATGAATAGCAAGAAATTTTATTTCTGATTGGCAATCTTTCTTCAGAATGTTTTCATCTTTAGTGACTTTCAGGGGAAAAAAAATCGTTTCCCTTTGTGGGTGTATATTTTGCTAGGGCTGCTGTAACAAAGTACCACAAATGGGGGTAGCTTAAGCAACAGTAACTTATTGTCTCTCAGTTCTGTAGGCTAGAAGTCCAAGATTAAGATGTTGGCAGGGTTGGTTCTTCTGAGGGCTGTGAGGGAGAGAATCTATTCCATGCCTCTTTCCATAGCTTGTGCTGGTGTGCTGGCAGTCTTTGGTGTTCTTTGACTTGTAGATGCATAACCCTGACCCTTGCCTTCATCTTCATGTAGTGTCCTCCCTGTGTGTATTATTGTCTCTGTGTCCAAATTTCCTCTATTTATAAGGACATCAGTCGTATTGGATCAGAACTCACCCTAATGACCTCATTTTAACTTGATTATCTGCAAAGACCCTATTCCCAAATAAGGTCACATTCATAGGTACTGAGGGTTAGGACTTCAACATCTTTTAGGGGGACACAGTGCAACTCATAATAGTAGGCAGTTTCTTCTGAGATAATAGATTTGAAAACTCTTTTGTAGTTTGTAGGTTATATGCATAAATTTGCAGTTTATCAAATCATTGGTGTACTTACAGGCACATATATCCATAAATGAGTCACGTCTGAATATTTGTTTTAGAATAGGACTGATTTTGCACTAGCATTCTCTTTTTTTATTCACTAGTATTCTTGTAGAAAATCGTAGGAAGAACAAACGAGAACTATTCAGGAAGGATTTCAATAAATAATATGATTGTATGTCTCAATATGTGGGGCAGATAATGAGCTATTGGTAATGTATGTATAAGATCATTATAGCTGGCGACATGATGAAGTTGGGATTTAGGTAGGCATTCAGGGTAAGAGGATGTTACAGAAGTAGAAATGGCATGGGTTTAGGTTCTGATGTAGGAATGAGTATTTTATGTATAGTGAGCTGTGGTGATGAAGGGAGCCTTTGGAGCCAATTATGTTGTCAAGGAATCCTGGCTCTGGCCCTTTAGGGTTAATGCCAGTAGTAGCTTTTAAGTTTCAAGGAATTGACCTAAAATTTATTTTTAATTCTGACGTGTGGAGAATTTCAAATAGATTAGGAACAAGAAGAAAAATATAACCTGTAACCCCAATACCCAGAGCTAGTCATTATTAATATTTTGGTATCTTGATACAATTTCTATGAAATTTCTGCTATGCTGTTTCCTTGAGGTTATATCACATAAACAGTTTTATAAAATAAATTAGAGTCTGTAGTATTCTCTAAATCTATATCTCAATTCAAGATCCACTGGGTAACACCTAATGGTCATTGGTGAATTGGGTCACCATAGTTCCATAAACCATTAAAGTCAAGTCAGCTTTGTTTCATGATTTGGTCCCATGCCTCTAGTCTTGTCTTTCCTCCGATCTTTCACACTGTTGCCAAGATCTTTTTATTTTTATTTTTGCAGTACGTGGGCCTCTCACTGCTGTGACCTCTCCCGTTGCGGAGCACAGGTTCCGGATGTGCAGGCTCAGCGGCCATGGCTCACGGGCCCAGCCGCTCCGCGGCATGTGGGATCCTCCCGGACCAGGGCATGAACCCATGTCCCCTGCATCGGCAGGCGGACTCTCAACCACTGCGCCACCAGGGAAGCCCCCAAGATCTTTTTAATGATCATGTCATGCTCTTGGCTTACCTCCTTTGGTCAGGACAGAGATCCAGCTTTTTAGCATAATAAGGCATCTCTGTGATCTTTCTTATGCCTTTTTTCCCCCTCATCTGCTGCCTTCCCAAAAGCTTCTTGAAGTTCTCAATATATTGTGTACCCTTTTGCATACCTATAATTTTTCACCTCTTCCTTCTGCTAAGAATGCCCTTTCTCTGTCCCTCTGTTCAGCAGCTACTCATTCTTTAGTACTCATCTCACTTGACATTTCCTCTCTAAAGATTTTATTCTAAGACAGTTTTCCTCCCTTTTAGTATCTGTAGCACTTTCTTTAAAACTTGTTATGAACTGATTTCAGAATATTATAATGGTTATTTTCCATGTTTATCTTTCTTACTAGACTGAGTTATTTAAGGGCAGGGATCATGTGTTATTTACACTAATATCCATGGAACTTAGTATGGTACCTAGTAGGTGTTTGAGCAAAGCATTTGTTGAATTAATAATGTTGGACTTCCCTGGTGGCGCAGTGGTTAAGGATCCGCCTGCCAATGCAGGGGACACGGGTTCGATCCCTAGTCCGGGAAGATCCCACATGCTGCAGAGCAACTAAGCCCGTGCGCCACAACTACTGAGCCTGCACTCTAGAGCCTGCAAGCCACAACTACTGAGCCTGCATGCCTAGAGCCTGTGCTCTGCAACAAGAGAAGCCACTGCAATGAGAAGCCCGTGTACCACAACGAAGAGTAGCCCCTGCTCGCCGCAACTAGAGAAAGCCTGTGTGCAGCAATGAATACACGATGCAGCCAAAAAGAAATATAAGTAAATAAATAATCTTGTGTCTTTTCATCTTATACTGTCCTGCCAGGAATGGTAGCTGTAGCTAGAATAAGTGATTATTTTGGGGGTGACAGGTGAAGGAGTAAGATGACTAGTTCAATTCCACTTATCAGACATTTATTAAGTATTTAAAAATGGTAAGGTGCTCTGCTAGGCATTGTTGAAATGGGAAACCAGTATGAAGAGGAACTTCGGGAGTTTGCAGCCTAATTCCCAATTTTGATGAGTTGGTGAGGGATGATGATAAGGAATGTAATGAAGAGTTGATAAGGAGAATGATCCTTTAAAACAGAATTGTGACTGGAAACATTTGTTATAGTGCCTTAAAATGAACAAAGATTATTTGTTTACAGGTGGCAGTAGACCTGCATCGCAGGTTGTAGCAGATGTTCTCAACATTTCTCTTGAAATTTCCTTATCTCCGTTTGCAAGAGGAGCCCCAGAGCCTCATCCCTGTGGTAGCTGCCATGTTCTGGTATGATGCTGTGCTCTTCCTCTTCATCCTTCCTGTTCTAACAGAGGATCTGGGGTAGAATTTAGCTGTTTGTTATTGTAAGCAACTATGTAGAAAAGGAAGTGGAATGTTTCAATAATACTGATATTGTGGTTTCTTTGAGATTGTGTACTATGCCTTGTTATTTTTATACCTGTCATAGAATCCCCAGGCATAAAAATTTAAAAAATAGTGATTGCCTTGCTCATCATAGGTACTTAGCATTGTGATTTTGTTTGAATGGTATCCAGTTGTTAGCTGCTTCTTAGTGAAGTTTTTTTCTTGTTTTTTGAGTTAAAAACATTTTTTTTTGGCCACACTACCTGGCTTGTGGGATCTTAGTTCCCTGACCAGGGATTGAACCTGCACCCCCTGCACTGGAAGCACGGAGTCTTAACCACTGGATCGCCCGGGAAGTCCTGCTTTTTAATGATTTTTAACAAATATTAATCTCTTACTCCCTTAAATAATAAAGAAGCACATAACATTAATTTTACTTATACTAAAAACTATGTCTTCAGCAATGTTTAGCTAGCTCCTCAACTCTTATGAAGGACGTTCAACTGGCAACTGATAAAATTCCATATCGGGAGTATTTATTTACAAAACCTCTGTTCTGCATTAACATGAATGAACACTGAAGCTAGTAACACAATTATTTTTTCTTTGTGAAAAGTAGAAGTATTTTTCAGAATTCTGGGAAATGTCGAAGTAATTTTGGCTGTAGTCATACTGCATTTAATGCTATTGAGAATATTGCTAACATTAACAAAAATATTCTGTAATTTCCTCAGTTATTGCTACTGGTGATGAGGGATGAAAAGTTGGCATGCATTCATGTTTTGAGCATTTTCATTATACACGTTGGATTTTACATGTCAGAAGCAATTTTTGTTTTAGTTAAGACAGCTGAGAACATTTTTACTAGGGATAGAGGTCAGGCTATGATTATTTGTATTTTTAGGTCAGTGATATATAGAATACAATTAATATGTCAGAGTAAATACATGTACAATTTTTGTATGTAAGTATTATGCAGTATTTATATATTTTTGTGACTTTATTTTTAGTTCATCAGGACACAGTGGTTGGGACCAAGGCATAGGTTTCATTGCTATATTGACAATTTTATTTTGTTATTTTCTGTGACCACTGGTGACACTTATCTTTCAGGTATAAGCTGTTATTCACCAGGGAGCTTTGGCAAGAGAATGGCTGTATCAGGAAGTCCATCTCCACCGTGGAAAAACAACTTGAAACTCGTCTTTATTGACGGTGAGTCAGTGTCATCTTCATACAGGAAAGATCATGCTAGTATTATTTCATGTTTTCAGTGTTATCAAATAACAGTTTGGTTTAAACCTTGTTTTGTGAGACATCATTAGGGTGTTGAACCATAATGCTTCATTACTTATGTCTAAAGGATTGCATAAAAGTCAGCCTAATAGTAGAAAAGAATGGAAGTAATAATTTGATGTTTATGAATATACCTAAAAGTAGTTGGTTTAGTTTCTCTCTCACCCCTATTCTTACTTCTATATAACACATGCTAGTTAACTTACAATTCATGACTTTTATTTGAATAAATATTGGCTAGAACAGAATCACATGTATTACATGCTTATTTTAAAGTATATTACTGATTTCAGGAAATTTCAGAATAACTGCAGTGTAATTGTATAGATTCTCTTCCATTTTCAAATACATAGATTATTTGGTCTTTCAACTGGTAGCCATTGTTAATGCTAGCCGCAGGTTTGCTATCCCAGAGATACAGTGGATGACTACATATATACGTTTAATATTATCACAAGAGTTAGTGTATCTACGTAGCAATCTTTAGTTCAGGTTAATATCATTTAATGTATATTTAATAATCATAACTTCATTTTACTATACTAATTATATTTGTGACTTGACCCAACCTTATGTAACCATGAGTATGTGTATATATGTATATATGCATACATACATATGTATGTATGTATAAGTAACTTGATACAGTTACCGATGTTGCTTTGGCCCTCTTTATTCTAGTTGTTTTCACTTGAATCATCTTCATTGTCAGGTCGTCAAAGTAAATTTTCTTTTACGGTCTTGCTTTACTAGTATTCTACCTTATTTATAGTTTTATTGTTATTATATTTTTATTTTTTTAATTTTTTTTTTTCTTACAGAGTATAAACAAATCCCAAGGTCAGAGACTGGTAGGACTGATGCTCACTGAAGTCAAAGAAACGCCTCACTCTAGGGAGAGGATCCTTATACGACAGGTACATGTTGTTACATGATTATAACCAGCCTTACCATCTGTACTAAATCTTTTTGTAAGAGGCGATGAAATAAAAAAAGGAATGACATGGCACTGTATTTGGAGAAAAGGTTTGATTGTACCATTTTCCTTTTCCTTAAAAAGGCTTGCAGTATTCCTATAGTAAGATTGGACTCTTCTTCCCATGCTCTGTAAGTAATTAAGTGTAATGATGCATTTTTCAAAATCTCTTTCCTTGAAAACATTATTTTTAGATGATTTGTCTCATATTAATACTGTTTTCACATTAAGCCTACATCAAACATTTGCAGTTGGACTAGACTTTGGAAATTTCTTTGATGCTAGTCAGACAAAATTATTTAGTGTATAAACATGAGTTTATCATAACTAGAATAATTTCTATTGTATCTATAATAATAAGATACTATTTATTGAATAATTACTATTTGCTCAGCCCTGTGCTGAGGGCTTTCTGTGCTTCATTGTATCTCCGCAACAGTGTTGTGGGGCAGGAATAATTACCCCAGGTTTGCAGATAAGGAAACTAAGACTTAGAGAGTTTCATAATTTGTATAAGGTCAGTGGCTGACCCAGGATTCCAACCCTGGACTCTGTGACCTCAGAGCTTCTGCTCAAAGCTCCTGTTTATAAACGCTGCATTAAGCTGCATGAAGCTTTTATGTATGCAGTTCAAGACTAGGCTACTTTATTTTTGAAGCATAGTCTGGCTAGTTCACAGTGATTTTATACTACTGATTGAGGTACGCCAAAATGTGTGTGTGGAAAACATTTGCTTTTGTGACTTTACATGGACATAACTTTTGACAGTCAGTGTATTATCCATGCTTAATATTGTGTGTGTAGGCATGTGCATATATCACATATATGAATTCTTTAAGTAGAATCTTGATGATGCCTCCTTGTTAAGCTTGGTGTATCTTTAATGTCTGCCCCACTCTTCAGGTAGTAGAATTGCTGTTCGGTTCACAAGTTTGCTAGAGGCTGAGACCCTTGTTTTGGGAGGTTATTTACATATGAATATAAGACAGGTAGGCTAAAATGGTGATATTAATTCTCTATCAGATACACAATGAAATGTGAAATGTTAGTTTGACCATTGTTGAAGAAAGCCAAATGCATAAATTGTTTAGACATTATGGAAACCTATGGTCCTGTGATTTTTATGCTTAAAATTCTTCAAAGGTTTCTGTTGTTTATAAGATATATATTGTGTTAATGTACATATAGGACTTTTGTTATTGGGCCATTGCATACTGTTTCAGGCTTACCTCTGGCAGCCTTCTCCCTTACTACCCAACATCATATATATTCCTTACATGTCGACTTCAGTTAAACTGAATAGCTTGTAGTAACCCTACTGTAATTAGCTATTTGGCACTTCTTTATTAATATTCTTCTTCTTATCATTATGATCTTTCCTCCTTGCTCCCTGGTGAGTACAAACTTTTTTTTCTTTTTTTTTAACATCTTTATTGGGGTATAATTGCTTTACAATGGTGTGTTAGTTTCTGCTTTATAACAAAGTGAATCAGCTATACATATACATATATCCCCATATCTCCTTCCTCGTGTGTCTCCCTCCCACCCTCCCTATCCCACCCCTCTAGGTGGACACAAAGCACCGAGCTGATCTCCCTGTGCTATGCGGCTGCTTCCCACTAGCTATCTATTTTACGTTTGGTAGTGTATATATGTCCATGCCTCTCTCTCGCTTTGTCACAGCTCACCCTTCCCCCTCCCCGAGTACGAACTTTTCATTCAAGATTCAGCTTTGGTACTTCCCTGAAGCCTTTCGTGACTACTGACCTCTGTCATTGTACCTTACATTCTTTGAGCCTTTCCAGTACATAGATCTATTCTAGAACCTATATTTTATTGTACTTATTTACCTATATGAGTCTTTCTAACTAGACTATAGATTTCTTAAGGGCAAGTAAAAAGGCTGTCTGATTCAATTTTCTCATTCCCAGTTTTTATCACAATATCTGACACATAATAGATGCTTAATAAGCATTTGTTGAATGAATGGTTAATCTCTGTCGGAAAGAAAAGATGATCCTCACAGTTGGTGTGATAATGGTGATAAAGTGAATTCCAAGGTGGAGTGCTGCTACACTTTTCACACATGCAGTGTGGAAAACAGTATCTTTCCTGAAGTCTCACCATAATCGTACTTGCTTCTTGGAATCAATATAGTATATGTCTGGAATTTGTTATCTTGAACACCATTTATTATTGGAAATTAACCCACAAAATTTAGATAGTTGAATTTTTCATAAATATTAGATTTCAGTAATGAGTAGGATAGGTCTTGCCTTAAGGACTTATTACTTTCCTTAGGGAAGGCCACATGTGGGCTGGTGTTATAATCAGTCTAAAGTTGTATAAAGACTATTTTGCTTGAAAATTATGAAAAGTAAGTCAAAGAATGAGCCTATTTTTGATCACATTTAAAGTTCTGTTTGCTTAAAATTGTGTAATTCTTATGTCATGCCATCCTGCTAAAATGCTAATAATGGCAAGTATTATCAGAGTGACAAATTCTTACATAGTTTAGTAGTTTTACATTTTGAAAAACACTAACTTATCATATTACCCCTTTAGTAATATGCCAAGTTTTAAGTTGGTTTATATTTTTTATATTTAATAAGATTATACTAATAACTGTAGTACACAGTATATATCTATTATATAATTCAATGCTTATATATTATAATAACTTAATATTATGTATAATGAGAAATATATATATTATTTAATAACATATATTAGAGGTCAAATGTTCTTTGGCCATCAGCTTATGTTATAGTTTTAACTGAGGAAATAGTATACAATGAAGATATTAATAGGAAGTTTAATGCTTCTGATAGTAACAAAATTCTGTTAAATGATTTTACTTGTTTTAGACTATATAGAAACAACTTAAGAAAATACACTGAATCAGAATAAGCTATCCTGAAATAGCGTATTCACTAAATAATTTAAATAAAATAAGGCGAGTGTTGAGGGGGTTGGAAGGAATGAAGTTTTCTTTGCTAAAGCTATAAACACTAAGACTTTTAATTTCATAGGAAGACATTAAATACTCTGGTCATCAACTTGTGTATCCTTTAGCCTATTTAATAGTTAAAAACTTCTAAGTAAATATGTGTGATTTAATTTGTGCTGCTGAGAAACTGATCAAAAGTGGCAATAAAAGTCACATAATGAAATAAGAATACTAAAAAAAATCCAGGGATTTTACTGTGGCTCATTATTCATTCCATTTCTGGCAGCTTTCATGATTACAAATCACTTGATTGACTAACTAGACATTCTCAAAGTGAATTATGAATCAGGTTCATTTTTCCTGGTTGATAGTTGGCACATGCTGTAACTCATACTTTGTGATATATCAAATTCTTGTAACAGAAATAAGAGATATAATCAACTCTTTATTTCAGGAAAACTAAATTGCCTTTTCAAAAAATGAAATGTTGCTAACATTTTAACAACACAATGTGATTCCCGCTTTAGTTTTCCAGGGTGGAAATCACAGTGGTGACGTTATTTTTCAGTTAAAAAAAATCTTTAGAATGATTTTCCATCAGGCATAAAACTCCTATTGATATCAGTCCTATAGGCGGCTTGGGCAGTTGCTTGAGCCTAGGTTGCAAAAACAGTTACATTTCTTTCTTACTATTTGAAAAATGCATGTTGGAGGAATGGTACATTTTTAACATTTTCCTTTGTAGGAAATGCATTTTCCCCTAAATACCTAATTCATAATGAAGCCATGATGTTGCAAACTTTAAAACGTGAAACATTTTAATGCTTATTAATAGAGAGGGTCTCTTTTTGAGTAGAGAAAAGGATCCATAGTGACCTGAATCTTTCCATTCGTAAAACCAAATCAAGGGGGTCAATTCTGCTTTCAAATGAATTTTGTTCTCTTTTGACTTATTAAGAGTTCTTCATGCATAACTACACTGGCAATTGAATGGCAGAAAATTCCTGTAGTATAACTGCATTTTCCTTGATCCCATCCACCCAAGCAATTGAAAATAAATGGGTACTCCATAATGTGATATATTCAAAATTTGAGAATTTTGCACAAAATTCAGTCATTGCTGTAGTAAAACTGAGGTCCCTTCATTGAAAATTCTGAGGCTTGAGAATGTAGAGCCCAATTGTTTAACAGTATTATTATGAGATACTCTTACTAATAAAAATATTGTGTATGATAAAGTAATACTGTTACTTATAAAAGCAAAATCATCAAAGTTAATGGAAACTTTGCATGTATAATGACCATAGAATTGTACTGCCATAATTTCCCTCTATGTAAAAGCACAGTAATTAATATCTCAGAGTTCCAATGCCTTTTAACTTGCTTTCTTTTATGAATAAGATTTATTTATATTGGAACCAAAAATTGTTTTATTGCTGTTTCATTGTCCTTAAAAATGTTTTATAAAACTTATTTTCTGAATAAAATTCTTCTACTATATTATTTTATCTGAAAAGGTGGAATAGTAACTTATAATTACACATCATTCTATAAACACAGCTATAAGCTTTTAATTTTAATGTTGTGTTATCTCTAGAATTGTCTAAAGTTCTTGAATTTATGCTTTAGTCACCTTGAAATTTCATTTTTATCCCCTAACACCATTAATTATGTGCCTAGTAGTTAAAATTGCTATTAAAAATCTTTTATGGGATTAAAATTTTATTCCTGATTAGGCAATGAATTATATATTTAATCAGTTGTTATATTCATTTAAAAATTATGACCAAAAGATTAATTCTCCAAAGATGTTTTTAACAATATAAACCATTCTAGTAGAATTGGAATTAAGGAATTAGAATTGGAGAGACAAAGGATCAATTTACTAATTATAGAAAAAAAAACCATAAAGTCTTTTATGCCTTTGGTAGATTTTGTGAAATGACCATAAACTAAAGTGGGGCCATAAAATACTGTCAATTTTCCAGCCTGGCTCAGTGCTTTTTACCTCTGTGACATAGCTGTACATTTGGAATCTAGAAACATTTATTATACTTCTTTAGTTATATTGAGGTAAGCAATATATAGTAAAATGGGTTTTTGTTGCTGTGACCTGGCCATAAGACTTGGGAATAGAAGAAGACTGGGATGGAAAGGAGGAGACAAAAATATTTTTTTAAGCCACAGAAATGGACTGAATTATTTTGATCATTTGTTTATGTTGACTTAATAAAAGAGATTTCTAGATTGTCTCCATTTTGTGATGTACAACCTGATTGCTTCCATTAATTGATTGCCTTGAACAATTTAGCATTAGTATAGTCATTGTGAGAGGGGATGGAAGTATCTGGAGATTATGGGAAAACTGAAGTAAAATATTCAAGAATAAATGTCTGGTATTTGCATTTCTAGGTAAATGTTTAAAGGGTTCAGCATGTCCAATATAAATAAAATCTGCCAAAGGCTTCTGTTCCAGAGTTTACACTTTAACCTTTGACATTTACTCTCCCTCCCTTTTCTCACTAAATGTACAAGAAAATAAAATTTGCATTTTTGTAACATGGTCCAAGCATCTCATATTACATAAATATATATTGCATTTCTCAATATCAACATTACATTGGTGTCCCTCTTCTAGTTTTGTACAATGAAAGTGGCAGTTTCTATCCTAGTAATATAAAGTGAATTTTTAAGTAGCATCCGATATATTAAAATTTATGGCCCTTTTGAGTATTTTTGGTTAAATCCTTCCTTGGCATAGATTTGATAAGATCTTTATTTCTCTTGTTTAGGTATATGCTAAAGGGTGGAACTACAGATTAATAGGTGTGGAGTACACAATTATGATATATTACTTTTTGTTACATGAACACTAATATGGTATAAGTGCATGCTGTATGATTTTAGGCCTGTATGCTATTGATGTTATGGATAATCTCTAAAAGAATTCTTTAAGAACCTCCTTTTGGACTTCCCTGATTAAGACTTTGCCTTCCAATGCAGGGAGTGCGGGTTTAATCCCTGGCTGGGGAGCTAAGATCCCGTATGCCTTGCGGCCAAAAAACCAAAACTTAAAAAACAGAAGCAATATTGTAACAAATTCAATAAAGAATGATACATGGTTAAAAAATGATATATGGTTTTGATCCTGAGAAGTCTGTTATTATGCAAAAAAATTCAAGGGACTTGAATTTTGAAGGTGATAGATGCTGGTTGGAATCAGTAATTTAGGATTGATATCAAAGAAGAACAGAAAAAAGGCATTTTGTTTTAGTTAAAACTAAAGGTTGAAAGCAACATATAATATTATTTTTGGTGTATTCTACTTTTGATGTCAACTTTGTACTTTAAAGCAGCGGTCCCCAACCTTTTTTGGCACCAGGGACCGGTTTTGTGGAGGACAATTTTTCCATGGACCCGGGGGTGGGGGGAGGGGATGGTTCGGGCGGTAATGCGAGCGATGGGAGCCTCAGAGGAAGCTTTGCTCGCTCACTGGCTGGTCACCTCCTGCTGTGTGACCCGGTTCCTAACAGGCCGCAGACTGGTAGCGCTCCGTGGCCTGGAGGTTGGGGACCTCTGCTTTAAAGCCTCAAAACAAATCGTTCACTTCAGTTGGTGTATTAGTTCGGATTCTCCAGAGAAACAGAACCAATAAGATATATATAACGTATACATATACACACATGCATTTACGATTTATTTTAAGAGAGTGGCTTGCGTGATTGTGGGGACTTGGCGCGTCTAAATCTGGTAGGGCAGGCTGGCGGGCTGTAAACTTAGGCAGAAGATAACGCTGCAGTCTGGAGGCAGAATTTCTTGTCTGGGACTTTGCTCTTAAGGCCTTCAGCTCATGGGATGAGGCCCACCCAAGTTATTGAGGGTAATTCTGTTACCTAAAGTCAGCTGACTGTAGATGGTAACTGTATCTACAGATAACGCCTAACACAGTAACGCTAACAAGTGTTTGATTAAATAACTGGGAAGGATAGCATAGCCAAGTTGACACATAAAATTAACCATTAGAATTGGTCATTAAAAAATTGTTTATGTTACAAGTCACAGAAATGCCTAGGGTCAAACTATCACCACAGAACATGTTAGGCAACTTTCTTGAAATGAAAACTTATCAGTTCCAGAGATAATAGCTGATATCCATTTGTTCATTAACAAATATTAATTGACTGTTCTGTATGTGCCTACACTGGAAAAGAATGGCATGCAAGACCGTGAATGGACTCTACTTTCACGTAGTTTACTGATTAATGTTGATGCTTAGGAAAAAGGCAAAAAGTGGTTGTTAACACAAAAACGAATCCACTTGACAGAAGCCCAGTTTTCCTCTGACTTGCCTTATGTAAATTTACATACACAAACCTTATGATATCTCAATGTGTAATATAGTCACCTTTCCCTTTGATTATTTGTATTACTTCCATATTGTTCTTTAGAGATTTCTAAGAACAGTTTTGGAAATTTTTCATATTTTAGTTCATTGGTACTGTGGAACTGACTGTTTTTAAAGCACCATGCCCTTTAATCTGTAAGTAGAAACTCCTCTCTGTATCAATTTGCCCTTATATTTATTTATTATGTGCTGTAAAAATCATAATAAAAACTCTTTTAAAACTGAGAACTGTTACATGCTAGATACTTTATAAAATGTCTCTCTAATTCCTTCATTCGTAGCTCCGTTTTAGAGATGAGGAAATCGATGTTCAGAGAGGTTAAATAACTTGCCCATGGTTATACAACCTGTAGGTGATGGAACATGACTGAAACGCAATTCTGTCTGGATCTGAAGCCCATGTTTTTTTCCCTATCCTACCCAACTTGTCTTTGTATGAAACTTCTTAGGTTGGCTACTGGATCTCTTGGAACAGCCTATATAATTATATATTTCTCAGACTATAAGGATCCCTGTTAGTTTTCATTATAATTTAGGTCTAAATAAAAGTTTCTGTCTTCTACTGAATATACAACTTTTGGCAAATGACTAAAATGTGCTATTTCCCTTTTTGCCTTGGCTGCCTATAAGCTCAAGTTTAATATTTTTTTAATAAATTTATTTATTCATTTATTTAGTTTTGGCTGTGTTGGGTCTTTGTTGCTGCACACGGGCTTTCTCTAGTTGTGGTGAGCGGGGGCTACTCTTAGTTGCAGTGCAAGGGCTTCTCGTTGCGGTAGCTTCTCTTGTTGCAGAGCATGGGCTCTAGGCATGTGGACTTCAGTAGCTGTAGCATGCAAGCTCAGTAGTTATAGCTCACGGGCTCTAGAGCGCAGGCTCAGTAGTTGTGACACACGGGCTTAGTTGCTCTGTGGCATGTGGGATCTTCCCGGACCAGGGCTCAAACCCGTGTCCCCTGCGTTGGCAGGTGGATTCTTAACCACTGCACCACCAGGGAAGTCCCAATTTTAATATTAATACTACTCGCTTTTAGTAATTTCCTCATCTGTGGTTCCTTGTGTAACCATGTTCTACATTTGTTCATTTAATTACTGAGCTCTCCTTTATCTTTAGTTTTAAATTAACCTGTTGTATACAATGTTTTAAATTATAAATGAACACAGTCTTTTAAAGAAGGGAGGTATGGATTATAGATAGATGAAAATGAATACAGAACATTTATTTATTATTTTGTAATCTGATTGCTTTGTTTTTTTCACTGATGTGTCCATGTACTTAAAACAATATATAACACATAGTAGATTGAATTCATATAACCTTCTCTCAGACATCTAGTTGATTCTAAGCAGAGTTTAAATTTGGTTACATTTAATGCATTTACTGATGTGGTAGACTTTGCTGTTCTATTTTTCACTTTCCGTGGCTTTTCTGTTTTTCTCTCCCTTTTTACTTTCTTTTGGATTGATGTGATGATTAATTTTATGTGTCAACTTGACTAGGCCACAGGGTGCCCAGATAGTTCATCAAACATTGTGGTGTGTCCATGAGAGTATTTCTGCATGAGATTAACATTTGAATTGGTAGATTGAGTAAAGCAGATTGCCCTTCCCAATATGGGTGAGCCTCATCCAATCTCTTGAAGATATGAATAGAACAAAAAGATGAGTAAGAAGGAATTCTTTTTGCCTCATTGCCTTTGAGCTGGGACATCAGTTTTTTTTTCCCCCACCGTCAGACTCAACCTGAAACATCTTCCTGGGCCCCAAGCCTACTGGCTTTCAGACTAGGACCATACTATTGGCTCTCCTGGTTCTTAGGCCTTTGGACTTGGACTGGGACTATACCATCAGCTCTCCTGAGTCTGCTGATTGCTGACTGCAGATCTTGGGGATTGTTAGCCTCCAAAATTGCATTGGCCAATTTCTCGTAATAAATATTTCTCTCTCTCTCTAGATACACACACACACACACACACACACACACACACACACACACACACACACACACACACACACACCCCACACACACCCTATTGGTTTTTGGTTCTGTAATGTTGACTAATACAATTGATAATTTTTTTATTATTCCATTTTCTCTCTAATAATATAGAAGTTATACATTCTGTTCCTATTCATTTATTGGTTACTCTAGAAATTAGAATAAACATAATTATCAAAGTCTCAAGTCAATCATTACCTTTAACTTCCTTCTGGATAATATAAAGACTTTAGAATACTTTAACCCCAGTTCCCCTCTCCTGAACATTGTTGTGTTATGTTTATCTTTAACCCCACGAGACTTTATTACTATGAATTTTTATACTTGATGTTTATGTATATATACTCATGTATTTGTCACTTTATTTGCTCTTGGTTCTTTCTTGCATGTTAGGTCTTTTATCTGGGAGCTCATTGCTGCTACCTGTAGTTTATCTTTAGCATTTCTTCTAGAGAGTATCTGCTGATGACACACTGCATTTTCATTGTTCTGAAGAAGCCTCTATTTTGTGTTCATTCTTTAAACATATTTCTCTGGGTATAAAATTCAGGGATGGCAATTTTGTTTGTCCTTGTGTTTAAGATCTCATTCCATTGTTTTCTAGTTTTCACTGTTGTTTTTGTGATGCCAGTTACCAGTCTGACTTTCATGTATGTATATATTTATGTATATTCATATATGTGTGTGTACATATAGCTTTGGGGTATGTCATATAATTTTGCATATTCATTTAATTCACCCATTTCAAGTATATATTCAATGATTTTTTTAGTAAATTTAGTAAGTTGTGCAGCCATCACCATTGATCAGTTTGGGGGCATTCCTGTCACCCAAATAAGATTACTTATGTTCATTAACTGTTAATCTCCATCCCCTCTCCTTTTTTTTGAATTGAAGTATAGTTGCTTTACACTGTTGTGTTAGTTTCAGGTGTACAGCAAAGTGATTCAGTTGTATATGTATATATATATATTCTTTTTCAGATTCTTTTCTATTGTAGGTTATTACAAGATATTGAACATATTTCCCTGTGCTATGTAGTAGGTCCTTGTTGTTTATTTTATATATAGTAGTGTGTATCTGTTAATCCCAAACTCCTAATTTATCTCCCCCACTTTTCCCCTTTGGTAACTTCTATCCCTTCTCCTTTACTCCAGACCATACTAATCAATTTTTTTTCTCTGTAGATTTTCCTTTCTTGGAAATTTCATATAAATTAAACCATATATTGTGTGGTCTTTTGTGCTAGTATTCTTTGAGTTAGAATAACATATATAGTTTTTCACACTGAAAGTGTTTGATGTCTAACCTCTTTGGTGTACTCAGTAAGCATCTACTATCTTCAATCATTTATGAAAATTATGGAGGCTTCTGAAATACTAAGATATACATAAGCATGAGAATACTACTAAATATGATAATTTCATTAGGATGCTTTATTGTGTCTCACTTGTGTAATGTTACTGTTTAATATTAACATTTTAATTTTTTTATTTTCTATTTTTATTTTTTAAATTTTAATTTAATATTCGAGTATAGTTGATTAACAGTGTTGTGTTAGTTTCAGGTGTACAGCAAAGTAATTCACTTATACATATACATGTATGTATTCTTTTTTCAAATTCTTTTCCCATTTAGCTTATTACAGAATACTGAGCAGAGTTCCTTATGCTATACAGTAGGTCACTGTTGGTTATGTATTTTAAATATAGCAGTGTGTACGTGTCAATCCCAAACTCCCAATCTATCCCTCCCCCCAACCCTTCCTCCCTAGAATAATATTTTTGAGCTTCATATATGTCAGAGCATGTGTTAGTAATTTGTTCTTTTTATTGATGAGTAGTATTCCACTGTATGCATATACTACATCATGTCTGTCCATTCATCAGTTGATGGATATTTAGGTTTATATGATTTTCAACTATGAATATGAGTAATGCTGCTAAGAGAATCCATGTGTAAGTCTTTGTGTAAATATATGTTTTAATTGCTCTTGGGTAGATACCTAAAAGTAAAATTGTTCAGTCATTTGGAACATTTATTTTTAACTTTTTACGAGACTTCTAAACTGTCCAAAGTGGTTGCATCATTTTATGGTCCCACCAGCAAAGTATGAGGACCCTTCTTTCTCCACATCCTTGCCAACATTTGCTATTATCTGTTTTTTTAAAAAAAATTATTATAGCCGTTCTAGTGGGTGTGAAATTGCTTCTCATTGTGGTTTTAATTTGCATTTTACTAAACTAATGACACTGAATACCTTTTTGTGTGCTTATTAGCCACTCATATATCTTCTTTGGTGAAATGCTTTGTGAAAAATTTTACCCAATTTGTGATTGTGTTGTTTGTCTTCTTGTATACAAAGAGTTCTTTGAATATTTTGTACACAAATCCTTTATAAGAAAATATTTCCCAAATATTTTCCCCCAGTCTGTTGCTTGTCTTTTAATTTCCATAATAATATCTTTTGAAGTATAAAAGATTTGAATTTTGATGAGGTCTAATTTATCAGATTTTTAAAAATGAACCATGTTTTTGGTGTCATATCTAAGAAAGTTTTGCCTAACCTAAGGTCTTGAAGATAATCACCTATGTTTTCTTTTGAAAGTTTGATTTGACTCTAACATTTAAATGTGTGATCTGTTTTGTGTTATTTTTTATGTATAGTGTGAAATAAAGGTATAACTTTATCTTTTGGCATATGGATATCCAGTTTTCCTAGTACCATTAATTAAAAAGGCTATCTTTTCCCTCAGTGAATTTCCTTTGCAACTTTGCTGAAAATTAGTTTCTTTTCTAGTGATCTACATGTCTGTCCTTGTGCCAGTACTACATTGTGTTGATAACTACTGAAGTAGCTTTATATTAAGTTTTGAAATTGGGAAGTATATGTTACCCAGCTTTGTTTGTCTTTTTCAAAATTGTTTTGGCATTCTATATAAATTCTCTATAAATTTTGCAATTCTATATGATTTGCAATTCTAAATACATATTAGGATCATGTTGCCAATATCTGCCAAAAGGCTGCTGAAATTCTGGTAGCGATTGATGTATGAATCAATCTGGGGAAAATTGGCATCTTAACAGTTTTGAACTTTCCACTCCACAAACGTGGTATCTTGACCTTCTTTTGAAGGTAGTCTTTCTCTGTCCCTCCCTCTGCTGCACCTGATTGCTTTTAAGATTTTTCTCTTTCCTTTTGGTTTTAAATGGTTTCATGATGATGTGTTTAAGTGTGGATTTCCTTTCATTTATACTGCTTGGGAAATTTGGCTTCTTGTATATGTGAATTGGTGTCTTTCATTAGTTCTGGAAAATTTTGTTGATCTATTCAAATATCTTTTTTTATTGAATCTAAAGTACCATCAATTTTAAGATGTACCATTCAGGTACCACTAAAAGAGAAAAAAATTACTACTAATGCCTTAATAATAGTATTATTTAATGAATGAATTGGTCATATTGACCCTGGTTGCTTAGAAATTTATCATTTTCTCAAAGGATTTGGCAAACATCTCCACAGTTGCGTTGCTTGATGTATAGTCTTTTACATGTATCTCTGTAAGAAAGCATATCACAATTTCATATACTTGTATCTTTCTTTCTTAGGTTCTGTAAGTAATTAGTTGTTGCTTTGCAAGGTGTCCAAATCAATTCAGACTGCTATAACAAAATACCATAAACTGGGTGGCTTAAACAACAAACATTTATCTTCCACAATTCTGAAGGTTGGGAAGTCCAAGATCAAGGTGCTGGCATATTCTGTGTCTGGTGAGGACCCTCTTCCTGGTTTGTAGATGGCCGCCTTCTTGCTGTATTTTTACATGGTGGGGAAGAGAGATCATCTCTCTCATGTTTCTTCTTATAAGGGCACTAATTCCATTCATGAAAGTTCCACCCTCAAGACCTAATTACCTCCCAAAGGTCCTACCTCTAAATACCATCAAATTGGGATTAGGACTTTGACATATGAACTTTGTGGGGAACACAAATATTTAGTCCATAGTATAAGAATATAATCACCACGCATTTGTGGTCATTATTTTAGTTATGAATATTTGCTTCACTAATGTCTGATTGTGTGCCCTTCTGTAACACAATAGCTTTTAAAAGCTTTTCTGAAGTATAATTTACATTGCAATCACTTCTCAATGGCAAGTCACAGTTTTTAAAAATTTACTTTTTCAAGGTGTACGTGATGACTTAATATACATATACATTGTGAAATGATTACTACAATCAAGTTAATTAATGCATCCATTACCTCACATAGTCACTTTTTTTTGGTATTGTGAACACTTAAGACCTACTTTCTTAGCAAATTTCAAGTATATAATACAGTATTTTTAACTATAATGCTGTACATTAGATCCTCATTATTCATATTATAACTGAAAGTTTGTACACTATGGACATCACATCCCCATTTCCCTCACCCCCACCCTGGCAACCACAGTTCTACTCTCTGGTTCTATGTATTTGACTTTTTTAGATTCTAAATGTAATAAGTGAGATCTACAGTGTTTGTCTTTCTCTGTTTGATTTATTTCACTTAGCATAACGTCTTCCAGATTCATCCATATTGTTGAAAATGACAGAATTTCCTTCTTTTGGAAGGAAATTGGCTGAATAATATTCCAATGTGTGTGTGTGTGTGTGTGTGTGTGTGTGTGTGTGTGTGTATACACCACATTTTCCTTATCTGTTCATCCATTGATGGACACTTAGGTTATTTCCATATCTTGGCTGTTGTGAATAATGCTGCAGTGAACACAGGAGTGCAGATATCTCTTTGAGATAGCAATTTTATTTCTTTTGGTTATGCACCCAGAAGTAGGATTGCTGGATCATATGGTAGTTCTATTTTTTAATTTCTTGAGGGACCTCCATGCTTTTTCCCATAATAGCTGTATCATTTATATTCCAACCAACATTGTACAAGGGTTCTCTCTTCTCCGAACCCTTTCTAACGCTTGTTATTTCTTGTCTTTTTGATAATAGCCACCCTAATAGGTGTGAGATGATAGCTCATTTTAGTTTTGATTTGCATTCCCCTGATGGTTAGTGGTGTTGAACACCTTTTCATACACCTGTTGGCAATTTGTATGTCTTCTTTGGAAAAATGTCTATTCAGATCTTTTGCCTATTTTAAAATCAGGTTATTATTATTATTTTTGCTATTGGTTTGTATTAGTTATTTATATATTTTGGGTATTAATCTCTTATCAGATATATGTGATTTGCAAATATTGGATTTTAAATTTTAGTCATTGTATTTTCAATTTCTAGAAATTTTATTTGATTTTTTTTCAAATCTGCTTTCACTTTTTATAATTTCCTGTATATATTTTCAAGCATGCTATTAATTAATTTTTAATGTAGTAAGCATAGTTTTATAATTTGTTTCTGATAATTCTAATATTTGGAGTCTTAAGGGATCTCTTTCAGTCGTCTTTCATTTATGCAGACTTTTGACCATGGTGTTTTGTTTCCTTGTATGCTTGGTTATTTTTCTTATTGCCTTCATAAAATTATTTGGAGCGTTCTGGAGGCTTAGACTATACTTACCTTCCTATAGGGAAGATTTGCATTTGCTTTTGCTAAAGAACCTGCGACCATTTCACCAACAGTTTGAGGTTCCCTGTACTCAGCCAAGGTAATGAGAACCTGGTCAGCTAATCCCCACAAGGGCCAGTCTATGGCCAAAGATTTTCAGTAATGGAAGGCTGAGAGTTTATGGTTTCAGGTCTTATTTTAAGTTTTAACCCATTTCAGGTTAATTTTTGTGAGTGCTATGAGATAGATGTTCTTTTGTATCTGAGAACAGAGGTTCCCCCGTTTTCCTTCTCTTTTTTCTCCTGCTCCTCTTAGTGCCAAAGCAACCTTCACTCCACTGTCCTAGGGGTGGGGTTGAGAATGGGGAAGACAGGTTTCATTCTAGGTATTACCTTTGAGGTCCAACTTAATAAGGTGAGGGTTTTCTGTTAGCCACCCCAGTTTAGGTGGGGCTCTTTGCCTTCGATGTTCCAGAATTGAAGCTTAAATTTGCCAATTGGCAGATGTCTTCATAGGTGTTTGATGTTCTACTTACTAGAGAGATAGCATTGGGTTTTATATTTCACTAAGCATTCAGCATGACAGCTCCCCATTATCATGTCAGCTCAGTGCTTTAAAGTGATGGCATTTAAAAAAAATTCTTCATTTTTCATTTTCAGCAGGAGGGATGGTCTCAACTAGTAGTTCTCAGCTGGGGATGATTTCATCCCCTTGAGGGACATTTGGCAACATCTGAAGATATTTTTGGCTCTTATAATTGGGGTTGAGGGAGATACTGACATCTAGTCAGTAGAGACCAGTGATGCTTCTAAACATTCTACAATACATAGGATACCCTCCTGCAAAAAAGAGTTATCCAGCCCCAAATGCCAATAATACCAAGGTCTAAAAAATTTAGGCTTCCATTACTGAAAATAAAAGTTCAAGAAGATAGTTTATAATTTTAAAAAATTTGGAGTTTGAATAAATTGTCATACTTCCACAAATTTTATTTCATACTAATGTATATCCAGTTTTATATTCCAGCTACAGAAGATTTCCTAAACCAATTTTTATTCATGAGTATTACCATTAAGATCACATTTAAAAATATAATATGTTTTATCCTGGTACTTGTTGGCAGGGTTGAAACTAGGGTGAGGTGAGCAATGCACTTGCTTCAGGCACAAAATTCACAGTGGACAAAATATCAAAATTTTAAATAGAGACAGTTACTAACTATGTTGTACTGTATTGGAACCTGAGGCAAAAAGAAAAATCAATAATATTGACTCTGTATTAATTTAAAATTTTGATATTTTGTTCATCATCAGTTTTTTTACATAAATTCTGATTATTTAAAATAAGGTATTAAAATATTATTTATCTTGATAGCTGAGTTTTTTTGCACCTTCTTAAATTTGCACCCGAGGTACCTTACTCCTCTCATCTTAGTCCTGACCCTGCTTGTTGGTGAGACATTCTGGCTAGGTAGCTAACATAGGATGGAGGGACCAGGGCTGACAATAGACTTTATTTCTAGGGCAGGACAGGTGCTAGGATGACTGTCCTAATATAAGGTTGGGGGACAGTTTGAGGAACAGTGGCATAATGTTCAAATATTCAGTTATCTCTAGTAATCTCAAATATTCACTTATACTTTGAATAAAATATTCATGTTCAGGGGATTCAAGGTAAAGTTGCAAGGGCCTCATAGGCATACCAAGCATATCAGTAAGAAACTGAGTTGGTAATTCCTTATAAGAGAGCAGACATATAGGAAGCAGTTGATTGGTGTCCTTAAGAGAGGAGGCATAGCCACCAGACTTAAGACCATAGCTGTAATGATTAGGATTGTGATTTCTGCTGAGGGAGATTGAAAGTTCATGGCTTACTATGCTAGTCATAGAAAAAGTGTAATGAGAAGTCATTCTTTCTGACTGGGGTACATTAGAGGCAAGGGAAGCCTCAAAAACTTGGGTTTGGTAGCCCTGTTTATCACATGGGAGGAGTGAAGCTTATGGAAACCAGTTGTTCAGCCTTTACCTTCCTCACTTCCTGTGCTCCCCCTACTTAATGTGGTGAATGACTAAATGATAAGAGGTACTAAGTTTGCACTGAAGCAGTTTAGGCTTTTATTTTATTTTTATTTATTTATTAAAAAAATTTTATTGGAGTATAGTTGCTTTACAATGTTGTATTAGTTTCTGCTGTAAAGTGAATCAGCTATAAATATACATATATCCACTCATTTTTAGATTCTTTTCCATATGAGTCATATTGAGTAGAGTTCCCTGTGCTATACAGTAGGTCCTTATTAGTTATCTGTTTCATATATAGTAGTGTGTATGTGTCAATCCCAGTCTCTCATTTTATCCCTCCCTCCCTTTCCCCCTGGTAACCATAAGTTTGTTTTCTACATCTGTGACTCTATTTCTCTTTTGTAAATAAATTCATTTGTACCATTTTTTTTAGATTCCACATATAAGCAATATCATATGATATTTGTCTTTCTCTTACTTCACTCAGTATAACAATCTCTAGGACCATCCGTATTACTGCAAATGGCATTATTTTGTTTTTTGTAATGGCTGAGTAATATTCCATTGTATATATGTACCACATGTTCTTTATCCATTCTTCTGTTGATGGGCATTTAGGTTGGTTTCATGTCCTGGCTATTATAAATAGCACTGCAATGAACATTTGGGTGCATGTATCTTTACAAATTATGGTTTTCTCTGGATATACATATGCCCAGGAGTGGGATTGCTAGATCATGTGGTAGCTCTATTTTTAGTTTTTTAAGGACCCTCCATACTGTTCTCCCTAGTGGCTGTACCAATTTACATTCCCACCAACAATGTAGGAGGGTTCCCTTTTTTCCACACCCTCTCCAGAATTTATTGTTTCTACATTTTTGGATGATGGCCATTCTGACCGGTGTGAGATGATACCTCATTGTAGTTTTGAATTGCATTTCTCTAATAATCAGTGATGTTGAACATCTTTTCATGTGCTTTTTGGCCATCTGTATGTCTTCTTTGGTGAAATGTCTGTCTATATCTTCCACCCATTTTTTGATTGACTTCTTTTTTTTCTTAATTGAGCTGCATGAGCTGTTTGTATATTTTGGAGATTAATCCCTTGTTGATCACTTTGTTTGTGAATATTTTCTCTCATTCTGTGGGTTGTCTTTTCGTTTTGTTTATAGTTTCCTTTGCTGTGAAAAAGCTTTTAAGTTAATTAGATCCCATTTGCTTATTTTTGTTTTTATTTTCATCATTCTAGGAGGTGGATCAGAAAAGATCTTGCTTCAATTTATGTCAGAGAGTGTTCTGCCTATGTTTTCCTCTAAGAGTTTTATAGTATCTGGCCTTATATTTAGGTCTTTAATCCATTTTGAGTTGATTTTTGTGTATGGTGTTAGGGAGTGTTCTACTTTCATTCTTTTACGTGTAGCTGTCTGGTTTTGTCAGCACCACTTATTGAAGAGGCTGTCTTTTCCCCATTATATATTATTGCCTCCTTTGTCATAGATTAGTTGACCATAGCTGTGTGGGTTTATCTCTGGGCTTTCTATCCTGCTCCATTGATGTATATTTCTGTTTTTGTGCCAGTACCATGCTGTTTTGATGAGTGTAGCTTTGTAGTAAAGTCGGAGGTCAGGGAGCCTGATTCCTCCAGCTCTGTTTTTCTTTCTCAAGATTGCTTTGGCTATTTAGCATCATTTTGTGTTTCCATACAAATTATACAATTTTTTGTTCTAATTCTGTGAAAATGCCATTGGTAATTTGATAGGGATTGCATTGAATCTGTAGATTGCTTTGGCTAGTATAGTAGTTTTGACAATATTGATTCTTGTAATCCAAGAACATGTATATCTCTCCATCTGTGTCATCTTTGATTTCTTTCATTAGTATCTTATAGTTTTCTGAGTACAGGTCTTTTGCCTCCTTAGCTAGATTTATTCCTAGGTATTTTATTCTTTTTGTTGCAGTGGTAAATGGGATTGTTTCCTTAATTTCTCTTTCTGATCTTTCATTGTTAATGTATAGGGGTGCAAGAGATTTCTGTGTATTAATTTTGTATTCTGCAACTTTACCCAATTCATTGATTAGCTCTAGTAGTTTTCTGGTGGCATCTTTAGGATTCTCTATGTATAGTATCATGTCATCTGCAAACAGTGAGAGTTTTACTTCTTCTTTTGCAATATGTATTCCTTTTATTTCTTTTTCTTCTCTGATTGCCATGGTTAGGACTTCCAAAACAATGTTGAATAAAACTGGTGAGAGTGGACATCCTTATCTTGTTCTTGATCTTAGAGGAAATGCTTTCAGTTTTTCAGTGTTGAGAATGATATTTGCTGTGGGTTTGTCATACATGGCCTTTATTATGTTGAGGTATGTTCCCTCTATGCCCACTTTCTGGAGAGTTTTTATCATAAATGGGTGTTAAATTCTGTCAAAAGCTTTTTCTGCATCTATTGAGATGACCATATGGTTTTTATTCTTCAATTTGTTAATATGGTGTATCACATTGATTGATTTGCGTATATTGAAGAATCCTTGCATCCCTGGAATAAATCCAACTTGATCATGGTGTATGATCCTTTTAATGTGTTGTTGGATTTGGTTTGCTAGTATTTTGTTGAGGATTTTTTAATATTTTCTTTTTTAAAAAATTTATTTAATTAGTTTATTTTTGGCTGTGTTGGGTTGTCGTTACTGTGCGTGGGCTTTCTCTGGTTGTGGTGAGCCAGGGCTACTCTTTGTTATGGTGCACAGGCTTCTCATTTTGGTGGCTTCTCTTGTTGCAGAACATGGGCTCTAGGCACATGGGCTTCAGTAGTTGTGGCACGCAGGCTCAGTAGTTGTGGCTTGTGAGCCCTAGAGCACAGGCTCAGTAGTTGTGGCACGCAGGCTTTGTTGCTCTACAGCATGAGAGATCTTCCTGGACCAGAGCTCGAACCCATGTCCCCTGCATTGGCAGGCAGATTCTTAACCACTGCACCACCATGTTGAGGATTTTTGTGTCTTTGTTCATCAGTGATATTGGCCTGTAATTCTCTTTTTTTGTGATATCTTTGTCTGGTTTTGGTATCAGTGTGATGGTGGCCTTGTAGAATGAGCTTGGGAGTGTTCCTTCCTCTGCAATTTTTTGGAAGATTTTCAGAAGGGTAGGTGTAAACTCCTCTCTGTATGTTTTATAGAATTTACCTGTGAAGCCATCTGGTTCTGGACTTTGGTTTGTTGGAAGAGGTTTTTTTTGTTTTTTTGTTTTTTTTTTTACATCTTCATTGGAGTATAATTGCTTTACAATGGTGTGTTAGTTTCTGCTTTATAACAAAGTGAATCAGTTATACATATACATGTTCCCATATCTCTTCCCTCTTGCGTCTCCCTCCCTCCCACCCACCCCTCTAGGTGGTCACAAAGCACCGAGCTGATCTCCCTGTGCTATGTGGCTGCTGTTGGAAGATTTTTCATCATAGTTTCAATTTCAGTACTTGTGATAGATCTGTTCATATTTTCTGTTTCTTCCTGCATTCAGTCTTGGAAGGTTGTACTTTTCTAAGAATTTGTCCATTTCTTTTAGGTTGTCCATTATTGGTGTATAGTTCCTTGTAGTAGTCTCTTTTGATCCTTTGTATTTCTGTGGTGTCCGTTGTAACTTCTCCTTTTTTATTTCTCATTTTATTGATTTGAGTCTTCTCCCTTTTTTTTCTTGATGAGTTTGGCTAAAGGTTTATCAATTTTGCTTATCTTCTCAAAGAACCAGCTTTTAGTTTCATTGATCTTTGCTATTGTTTCCTTTGTTTCTATTTCATTTATTTCTGCTCTGATCTTTATGATTTCTTTCCTTCTACTAACTTTGGGTTTTGTATGTTCTTCTTTCTCTAGTTGCTTTAGATGTAAGGTTAGGTTTTTTATTGGAGATTTTTCTTGTTTCTTGAGGTAGGATTGTATTGCTATAAATTCCCTCTTAGGACTGCTTTTGCTGCATCCCATAGGTTTTGGATCACTGTGTTTTTGTTGTCATTTGTCTCTAGGTGTTTTTTGATTTCCTCTTTGATTTCTTCAGTGATCCATTGGTTGTTTAGTAACATATTTTTAGTTTAGGAATTTCTTACTTTAGTCGAAATGAACCCAGATACAGGGCAAGACAGAGCCTGCAGGTGGAGGGGGGTGCCTTGTTGAACCGCTTTTAGGAGTTAGGGAAGCCTGAGGCAAGAGAAATGAAGTGAGAACTAATGTTGGAAAGTGTTTTGAAGCATTTATTTCTAAATTGTTTTATTAAACCAGCCATTTGTGTGTCATCAAATCACTCGTGTCCAGCAGCAAGTCACGTGTACAGCAGAGTAGTGACTATCTTTCTTTATTGGTGTTCCCATGCTTTTCCTCCTAGAATCTCTCAATTCCAATTGTATCACAACAGTTTTATTGTGTTTTTCAAGTGGGCAAAAAGTGTCCACTTGTGAGTATGTGTATTTTAAATGTTTTTGAAAGGAAACTTCTTCTTTACGAGTGCTCATTTCTCGGATGTGTTCTTGTTTTAGATTTTAGCACAACAGAATTAAAACTGTAAAAGGTCGCTTTGAGTTAAGTGTCAGAAATCATGTTAAAACTACTGTCTGTTTGCATTACAGAGGAAACACTGAGGGCTTCAAAGCAATTTTTAGTGCTAGAATGTCAGAGAAGTAAAGGAATGCTAGCAATCAGATAGGATTCCATAAGGACAGCCCCTTGAGCCTGGTAAAGCATCAGAGCTACAAAGAATGATGAGCTTTGCAAGCAGTATCTGCAGAGTGGGCTACAGCCCTTGAAATAAAAAGAAATGGAATCCAGCAACATCTTTGATGCATAATAGGTCTCAGCAGTACTGTGAAAGATCTTACCGTTTTTTTTTCTTTTTAAATAGATGACACACACTCATCAGGCATATTCTTCCTTGGTGGAAGAGGATATTCAACACTGATGACGTCCCTTTTTTTTTTTCTTGGCACATTTACCCCCCAGTTCCCAAAATACCATTCTTGCCTGTATATAAAATCAATGACAACTGTAATATATATTTTTGAAATAATTCCAGTGATGATTTTAAAACATTGAAGATAAACTAATCACATAGCAATTTAGGAAGTTAATTGGCAGCCCAGAGTACATTCATGGTCATGAGGCATATTCTAAAAGCTTTTTTGATTGTACATGATTGCCAAGAGAGCTTATCATAGACTAATCCATATAGGTCTGAAGATCCTTTGACATTGGCCTGCTTGTAAATAAGTTGCTTTATTTTTTTCTCTTTCTTTGTCTCTTTTTTTCCCTTGATTCTTGCAGATTTATTCTGTTGTATATATCAGCTTCTTAACAGTGCTTTAAAGTTTCAAGTTGTCATGTTGTATACTGATTGTTTAAAATTTTTCCTCTTAATTTATCATAGGAGGAACTCTCTCTAAAGACTTCTATTTTAATTTTTCTTTAAAATTCTTTATTTCTTATACATTCTTTTAAAAATTTTGAATTTCCCCAGTATATTTATTTTCACATTATTTTATTATTTTCCTTTTCTCCCTACCCTCTTATATTTTCCTTTCCTTTTTTTTTTTTTTTTTGTAATGACTGCAGCTATGCCACAGACATGGCCAAAGAGAGAGTCTCTGTCACAGATGAGCAAAGTTAAGGACTTATTCATTCAATTTCTCTCTGACAGGTCTCTCAGCCTACGGATGGCCTCATAACACTCCTTACCCTAGTAACATGTGGGCTAACTTTCCTTATTGTACTTCCCGCTCTGTAGATGTCATATTCAGTCTTTTGGAAAAGATACTACTTTGTAAAACTGCATACTATCTGACTTTTATAGGTATCTGTTTTAAAACCTATGATTGCTAATTTAGACAAATAGAGAACCAAGAGCTAGGAGAGTACCTCTTGGGAAATGATCTTCCATGTAATATGCCTAGCCTAACCCTGCTGATAATCTAGCTGATGGTGAACCCCCTTAAAAATGTTCATGGGTCAAACTCTTGGTATAGCTTTTACACTAGCCTGGCTCTAATTTAGTTATTTCCTGGATGATCCTCTTTGTTTGGCAGGGTCATGGGAGTATCCTTCGGGTATAAGGCCCTCCCAGCTCTTTTTCCTCATTATTTGTGTTAAGAATGTATCTATGACTACTAAGTAAGGAAAATGAAAATCTTGCTACTAGGAATTACATGATTTTAAAATATGGAAATGGGATTTATTTTCACTAAAATGTTTCACTGTAATACTGCTTTCTTTTAATGTTAAATTGAGAAAGCTTTAACTTTCTTTCGTTTTGAATATCATTCTTACTGGAAATTCTTCATTCTACTTGTCATTGAGTGAATAAGACCTTAGAAAAGATCTTAGTACGGAATAAGGAGAGTCATTATAGTTGGAAAAACATAAGGTGTAATATTAAAAGATCTGGATTGTTGTCCTCACTCTATTATTTATTAGCCAAGTGACTTTGGAAAAATCAGTTTACCTTTCTTACCTTTAGTTTCTTCATTTGCAAAATAGGAATGATATTACCTCACAGGATTATTATGAGACTCAAATGAAATATTTGTGAAGGTGCTTTATAAAGTGATATTTAAGTTTTATATTCTAAGTAATACCATGTTATTTTACTTGTGTACTTGGTAAGTTACTTTCTAAAGGCCGTGGTTTGAGAGGCAGTAAAGTTAAGCCACATTGCTTAAGTTCAAATTCCCAATCTTCCTCTTACTAGAGGTGTGGCCTAACCTCTCTTAGTCTCACTTTCCTCTTCTATAAAATGAGAGTGATAATAGTGTCTATCTCATAGGGTTGTTGTGAAGATTAAATTATCTAATCCATGTCAGATACTTCCACCAGTGTTCAGCACATTCAATACATGTTACCTATTGTCATTATCATTCTTAGATTTTATAAAAAGAAGCTCTTTTCCTAAATTAAAGACTATATTACCATTTATCAAGTGGCCACTCTGTTGTGACACATCCAAGCAATTAATTCAATTTTTCCTTAGTGGTAAATACATATGTAAATACAATGTTACAGTTTTCTTCAGTTAAGAAAACTCATTAACATTATTTTAAATGGTAGTATCCCTGATAAGTTGTGTGCATATAGTATTTTGGCAAATTTAGTTATATTTTGGGTATGGTAAGGAAATTCAGAAAATAACTCCTGAAAATAAATCCATTGAATAATAAACAACCCTTTGAAATGTGATTATTCACTAGTTTATTCATTCTTGAAGCCAATTTTCACTTAAAAAAGGAAATCTGGCTGTATTTATATGCACTAATAATTTGTGAGAATTAATTATGTAATCTGTTTTAAAGTTATCACCAAAATGATCAAAGCAGCAGCCTTGAAGGGTTAGTTAAAACATGCTGGAAATAATGAATATAATGAAGTAATTTCTTCAGGTAAATGCCTAATATAAAGTCTGACTAAAACAGAGGCTAGAGTTTTGAAAATAAATGAGTAACTGAAAGACTGTGTGATTTCTGTTGTGTGCTGATCAGTTTAGCAAGATCTAGGGCAGTGTAATAGTTGAGATTAACTTGTAATATTCAGGTTAAAAATGTATGCTTTTTCTGTTCTTCATAGAAGGCATGGCTTATACTACTTGTAGTTCATTTGTGATTGCTTTCACATTTTGTGTGTTAATACTTTGGTGAAGTGTACAATATACAAGTGAATTAAATGTTTGATGATTGTGGCACAGTCCAAGACTGATTTTAGCCAGTCAGAATGTTGCAGTTTTGGCTTAATTACAAGAAGAGCCTGAGTCTCATGGTTTCTGTGACAACCTAAGGTCAGGTGACCTGGATATGTCCTGCCAAGCTGTTCCTGTGGAATAAATAGGCTGTTTGTAAACAGGATGGCTAAGCATTCTCTCACAAGATTTCAAGTTCACAGAGTATGAGGCAACTGGGTAAAAGGTCAAAGGTTAAAGGTAATAAGTCATTTTGGGCCTGTTCTTTTGTGGAGTCTGGCTGCCTTTCAGACTGAGGTCTTGGAAATATTTCACACACAGGCCTTTTGCCAAAAAACTACTGAGAGTTGGCTCAGGCAGGATTCTATTACAAAGTTCTTTCTCTCACTCTCTTTCTGTCTGAATCCTGCCATCTGAAATTTATAAAAATGCAAGGAATTTTTAAAAAGTAAGCATATAAATGAGGCAACTAAATAAATTCATGTTTTACATAAAATAAATCTAGAATGACTTTATTTCTTAGGGACAGAGGTCCACAAACTGAATTTATTTATTTATTTAATATTTATTTAGGCTGCACGGGGTCTTAGTTGTGGCACATGAGATTTTCGTTGCAGCATGTGGGATCTTTTTTTTTTTTAGTTGCAGCGTGCGGGCTTCTTAGTTGTAGCATGAGGACTTCATAGTTATGGCATGCAGACTCTTAGTTGCGGCATGCGAACTCTTAGTTGCGGCGTGCATGTGGGATCTGGTTCCCCAACCAGGGATAGAACCCGGGTCCCCTGCATTGGGAGCGTGGCATCTTACCCACTGGATCACCAGGGAAATCCACAAACTGAATTTATTGTGATAAATACTTGCAAAATGGATTGCAAGTATGTTTTAGAAAAAGAGTAAGTATATCAAAATGACAAATAAGATTAAAATATTGGCAGAAAAATTTGGAGCAGTTGCAGGCTTTTTTAAAGAAGCAATAAATATCTGTTCCACCTAAGCCACCAGAGGCAGTCTTTAAACAGTCTAGTGAGATATTTTAACTAATAAGCTCTTCTACTAGTATATGTTATGCTATTGAATGTTAAGATTTGCTGTGTATTATGAAGAAAAGGTATAATTAGGCTTCCTCAAAATTTGCTTCCCTTTAGATTTATTGCTGTTGTTATTCTTGCTCAGAGTAGGAATTCATTCCAGGAATAGAAAAAACAAAGTGAACATTAGATTTACCTTCTCTGTCATTAAAGCCTGGCTTAAAGAGCTTTTTTCAGTTCCTTGGCTATAATATTTGTCTGCATTATTTGTTTTCTTCTGTTTGTGCAATACTGTAGAGTTACAACTTCTATATTGGTCAATTTTGGTTTATTTTCATCCTTGGATTTGAAATACTTTGTTAGTAAAGATGTGGGCACTGGATATTAAGGTAGAAAAAGGTAGGTCAAGGGACAGTGAAAAGATGGCAAAAGAACTATTCCCAAACACAAAGTATGAGCCATATGTTATTTTATCTGTAAACAAACTTCTGTGGGATGGTAGCAGTTACAAAGAAATCACCCAGATAAAGGGAAAAATAAACACACTTCATTAGGAAACTTAGTGTAACTCCTACTAGAAACCAAAGCATACAGTTTGGATCATAACCAGTGATACCTTGGCTTTCATTATTTTATTGTACTGATGAGGATAGGCATGGAAAGGATGGGACTTTCCAGTGTGTTTCATAAAGTCCAATTTCTTTTCTTCTTTGTGTAACAGTGAAACAAACCCATTTATGTCTCAAACAGAATTTTTCTGAAAATATCTTAACTCACAGGTGGTCTTATTTTTACTCCCTACAGAAAATTCAACAAGAAAAATATTTTCTTTTCCATGAATTTCTTGATATCAGGAACATGCTGCAGTATGAGGTATTACATATGTTGATAAACAGCTTTCTCTTCTCTGTTTTTTTATTAACCAGAACGACAAATGACTTCCAACTAGACTGTGTTGGAGAAATTAGAAAATGACAACTTTTAAAAGAATGTATTTTAAAAGTTTGGACAGATCTTTACTTCTTTTTCCCATGTCAAAGAAAAACCTGAAAAATGTTTACTCTTTTAAAAATAATTAACTTCAGAAAAGTAATCTTGGACAAGTCACTGAGACTCTCTGAATCTATTTTGTTATGGAGACTAGAACTTGATCTTTAAGGTTTTTCCCAACTCTAAACTAAGTTGCATCTCATCAGATGTTTGTAGGACTGAAGAACTGACTTGTTAAATTTGGTATTTATGTCATTTTTTCTCAGTGAATAAAATGTTAAGGAGAAAGTGAATCGGGACCTTGAAGTATGAAAGATGCTATGAATCCATTTTATTTTTTAAATTTTAAAATAAATTTATTTATTTATTTATTTATTTTTGGCTGTGTTGCGTCTTCGTTGCTGCGCGGGCTTTCTCTAGTTGCGGCGAGCGGGGGCTACTCTTCGCGTTGTGGTCCGCGGACTTATCATTGCGGTGGCTTCTCTTGTTCCAGAGCATGGGCTGTAGGAGCACGGGCTTCAGTAGTTGTGGCTCGCGGGCTCTAGAGCACAGGCTCAGTAGTTGTGGCACACGGATTTATTTGCTCCGCGGCATGTGGGATCTTCCCGGACCAGGGCTCAAACCCATGTCCCCTGCATTGGCAGGCACATTCTTAACCACTGTTCCACCAGGGACGTCCCTATGAATCCATTTAAAAAAGGCATTTACCATTGTATCCCCTTGTTTGCCTGCTTCCCTTTGACACTCTTACTACTATTGGAGCTAATGCCATTGGTCCTGCTGCTGCTGCCTCAGATGAGAGGCAAAGACGGCTGATGAGGTCAGCAAGTGGACTTACTTCTCTAGGGCCTAAATGGGAGGGCTAGGTGATCTCTGGTGCAGAAATCTCTATAAGAGTCATGAATGAAATGACCATTTGAAAACCTCCAAATCAGGCAAGACCTCTGATCTAAATTAAAAATACAGGTATTAGGTTGTTTCCATATCTTGGTTATTATGAATAATGCTGCAAAGAACACAGGAGTGCCAGTATTTCTTCGATATCCTTGTTTTCATTTCCTTTGGATATATTCCCAGAAGTGGGATAACTGGATCATACAGTAGTTCTACTTTAAATTTTTTTGAGGAACTTTCATACTGTTTTCCATAATGGCTCTACCAATTTACATTCCCACCAACAGTGTACAAGGGTTCCCTTTTCTCTACATCCTCACCAACACTTATTTTCTGTGTTTTTGATGATAGCTATTTTAACAGGTATGAGGTGATGTCTTGTGGTTTTGATTTGCCTTTCCCTGGTGATTAGAATGTTGAGCACCTTTTCATGTACCTTTTGGCTATTTGTATGTTTCTGTAAAAATGTCTGTTCAGTTCCTCTGCCCACTTATAAGTCAGATTTTTTGGCTATTGAGTTATATGAATTCTTTGTATATTTTGGATATTAATCCCTTATGACGTGTAATTTGAAAGTATCTTTTCCCGTTGGATTGATTTCCTCTTCATTTTGTTCATAGTTTGCTGAGCAGAAGCTTTTTAGTTTGATGCAGTCCTAATTGTTTTTTTTTTTTTTTTGGCCATGCCATGTGGCATCTTAGTTCCCTGACCAGGGATCGAACCCATGCCCCCTGTAATGGAAGCATGATGTCTTAACTGCTGGCGCACTAGGGAAGTACCCCCAATTGTTTATTGTTGCTTTTCTTGCCTTTGCTGTTAGTGTCCAATCCAAAAAATCATTACCAAGACTGATGTCAGTAATCTTACCTTCTATGTTTTCTTCTAGGACTTTTGTGGTTTCAGGTCTTTGTTCAAGTCTTTAATCCATTTTGAGTTGATTTTGTGTATGGTAGAAGATAGGGGTCCAGTTTCATTCTTTGCATGTTCTTAATGTCAGTAGCATACTGTTTTGCTTACTATAGCTTTATTGTATAGTTTGAAATCAGGAAGTGTGATTCTTCCAGCTTTGTTCTTTTTTCTCAATATTTGGCTATTCAGAGTCTTTTGTGGTTCCATACGAATTTTAGGATTTTTTTTTCTATTTCTATGAAAAATGCCATTGGTATTTTGATAGTGATTGCACTGAATCTATAGATTGCTTTGAGCAGTGTGACATTTTAATAATATTAATTTTTCCAAAGCATGAACACAGAATTTCTTTACATTTTTTGTGTCTTCTTCAGTTTATTTCTTCAATGTCTCATAGTTTTCAGTGTGTAAATCTTTCACCTCCTCAGTTCAATTTATTCTTAGGTATTTTAGTCTTTTGATGCAATTATAATTGGGATTCTTTTCTTAATTTCTCTTTCTGATATAAAAAGTTAGTGTATAGAAATGCAGCTTATTTTTATATTGATTTTCTATCCTGCAGCATTACTAAATTTGTTGATTAGTCCTAACAGGTTTTTTTTTGTGGAGTCTTGAGGTTTTCTATATGTAATATCACATTATCTGCAAACAGAGAGTTTTACTTCTTCCTTTCCAACTTGAATGCCTTTTTTGTTCTCATTCTTGCCTAATAGCTCAGCTAGGACTTCCAGTACTATATTGAATTAAAGTGGTGAGAGTGGGCATCCCTGTCTTGTTACTGATCTTAGAAGAAAGCTGTCAGTTTTTCATCACTGAGTATAATGTTAGCTTTGGCTTATCATGTATGACCTTTGTTATCTTGAGATATGCACCCTTTATACCTAGTTTGTGAGGATTTTTATCATGAATTGATGTTAAATTTTTCAGATGCTTTATCTGTATCTATTGATTTGATAATATGATTTTTATCCTTCATTTTGTTAATGCTGTGTATCGCATTGATCGATTTGCTGACAATGAACCATTCTTGTATCCAGAATAAACCCACTTAATCATGGTATATGATCCTTTTAATGTGTTGTTGGATTTGGTTTGCTAGTAGTTTGTTGAGGATTTTCATCAGGGATATTGGCCTGTAATTTTTTTTTTTTGTAGTGTTCTTGTCTGGTTTTTGTTCCATGGTAATGATGGCTTCATAACATGAGTTTGGAAGTGTTCTTTCCTCTTCTATTTTTTGGAAGAGTTTGAGAAGGATTGGTATTAATTCTTTAAATATTTGGTAGAATTCATGAGTGAAGCTGTTCAGTCCTATACTGTTTTGGGGGAGGTTTTGATTACTAGTTTAGTCTTCTGGTCTGTTCATATTTTCTCTTCCTTTGTGATTCAGTAGGTTGTATGTTTCTAGGAATTTATACATTTCTTCTAGATTGTCTAATTTTTTGCCAGATAATCCTCTATAGAAGTCTCTTATGATCCTTTATATTTGGTATCAGTTGTAATGTTTCCACTTTCATTTATAATTTTATTTGAGTCCTCTTTCTTTTTTCTTGGTAATTCTAGCTAAAGGTTTATTTATTTTATTTATCTTTTCAAAAAACCAGCTCTTAGATCCACTGATCTTTCCCTTTTTTAATTGAAGTATAGTTGATTTACAGTGTTGTATTAGCTTCAGTAGTACAGAAAGTGATTCAGTTATTTATATATTTTCACATTATTTTCCATTATAGGTTATTACAAGAAATTGAATATAGTTCCCTGTTCTATACAGTAACTCCTTTTTGTTTATCTATTTTATGTATAGTAGTTTGTGTCTGTTAATCCCATACACCTAATTTATCCCTCCTCCCCCTCCCTTTCCCCATTGACAACCATAAGTTTGTTTTCTTTTTCATCTTTATTGGAGTATAATTGCTTTACAATGGTATGTTAGTTTCTGCTTTATAACAAAGTGAATCAGTTATACATATACATATGTTCCCATATGTCTTCCCTCTTGCGTCTCTCCCCCTCCCACCCTCCCTATCCCACCCCT
>NW_020173396.1:536247-536711 GCF_003031525.2 Neophocaena asiaeorientalis asiaeorientalis | reverse complement strand
GTATCATCTTTAATTTCTTTCATCAGTGTCTTATAATATTCTGCATACAGGTCTTTTGTCTCCTTAGGTAGGTTTATTCCTAGATATTTTATGCTTTTTGTTGCAATGGTAAATGGAAATGTTTTCTTGATTTCGCTTTCAGATTTTTCATCATTAGTGTAAAGGAATGCCAGAGATTTCTGTGCATTAATTTTGTATCCTGCTACTTTACCAAATTCATTGATTAGCTCTAGTAGTTTTCTGGTAGCATCTTTAGGATTCTCTGTGTATAGTATCATGTCATCTGCAAACAGTGACAGCTTTACCAATTTGTATTCCTTTTATTACCTTTTCATCTCTGATTGCTGTGGCTAAAACGTCCAAAACTGTGTTGAATCAGAGTGGTGAGAGTGGGCAACCTTGTCTTGTTCCTGATGTTAGTGGAAATGCTTTCAGTTTTTCACCATTGAGGACAATGTTGGCTG
>NW_020173396.1:465347-536160 GCF_003031525.2 Neophocaena asiaeorientalis asiaeorientalis | reverse complement strand
CCCTATAATTCGAATGTTGGTGCATTTAATGTTGTCCCAGCAGTCTCTAAGACTGTCTTCAGTTCTTTTCATTCTTTTTTCTGTATTCTGCTCTGCCGTAGTTATTTCCACTATTTTATCTTCCAGATCACTTATCCGTTCTTCTGCCTTAATAAAAGGGAGAAAAAGTAGAAGGAAGGAAGGAAGGAAGGAAGGAAGGGAGGAAGGGGAAAGAAAGAAAGAGAAAGGAGGGAGGGAGGGAAGGAGGAGGGAAGGAAGGAAAGAAAGAAAGAAGATAAAGTTACTAAAGTAAAAACTAATTATTAAGAAAAAAAAATTTTTTTTACGATAAAAAAACAAAACCAAAAAAACGGACGGATAGAACCCTAGGACAAATGTTGAAAGCAAAGCTATACAGACAAAATCGCACACAGAAGCATACACATACATACTCACAAAAAGAGGAAAAGGGGAAAAAAAATCATAAATCTTCCTCTTAAAGTCCACCTCCTCAATTTGGGATGATTCGTTGTCTATTCATGTATTCCACAGATGCAGGGTACATCAAGTTGATTGTGGAGCTTAAATCCGCTGCTTCTGATGCTGCTGCGAGAGATTTCCCTTTCTCTTTGTTCTCACAGCTCCCGGGGCTCAGCTTTGGATTTGGCCCCGCCTCTGTGTGTAGGTCTCCGGAGGGCATCTGTTCTGCGCTCAGACAGGACAGGGTTAAAGGAGCAGCTGATTCGGGGACTCTGGCTCACTCAGGCCGGGGGGAGGGAGGGGTACAGAGTGCGGGGCGAGCCTGCTGCGGCAGAGGCCGGCGTGACGTTGCACCAGCCTGAGGCGTGCCGTGCGTTCTCCCGGGGAAGTTGTCCCTGGATCCCAGGACCCTGGCAGTGGCAGGCTGCACAGGCTCCCCGGAAGGGGGGTGTGGATAGTGACCTGTGCTCGCACACAGGCTTCTTGGTGGCGGCAGCAGCAGCCTTAGAATCTCATGCCCGTCTCTTGGGTCCGCGCTGTTAGCCACGGCTCGCGACCGTCTCTGGAGCTCCTTTAAGCAGCGCTCTTAATTCCCTTTCCTCGTGCACCAGGAAACAAAGAGGGAAGAAAAAGTCTCTTGCCTCTTCGGCAGGTCCAGACTTTTCCCCGGACTTCCTCCCAGCTAGGCGTGGTGCACTGGCCCCCTTTAGGCTGTGTTCACGCCGCCAACCCCAGTCCACTCCCTGTGCTCTGACTGAAGCCCAAGCCTCAGCTCCTAGCCCCGCCCGCCCCGGCGGGTGAGCAGACAAGCCTCTCGGGCTTGTGAGTGCCGGTCAGCACCGATCCTCTGTGCGGGAATCTCTCCGCTGTGTCCTCTGCACCCCTGTTGCTGTGCCTTCCTCTGCGGCTCCAAAGCTTTCCCCCTCCTCTACCCGCAGTCTCTGCCCGCGAAGGGGATTCCTAGTGTGAGGAAACCTTTCCTCTTTCACAGCTCCCTCCCACTGGTGCAGGTCCCGTCCCTAATCTTTTGTCTCTATTTATTCTTTTTTCTTTTGCCCTACCCAGGTACGTGGGGGACTTTCTTGCCTTTTGGGAGGTCTGAGGTCTTCTGCCAGCATTCAGTAGGTGTTCTGTAGGAATTGTTCCACATGTAGATGTATTTCTGGTGTATCTGTTGGGAGGAAGGTGATCTCCGCGTCTTACTCTTCTGCCATCTTCCCCTCTAGGATCCATAAGTTTGTTTTCTATAGCTGGGAGTCTGTTTCTATTTTGTATATAGATTTATTTGTATTATTTTTTAGGTTCTACATATAAGTGATATCATATAATATTTGTCTTTCTCTGTATGACTTACTTCACTAAGTATAATATTCTCTTGGTCTACCCAGGTTGCTGCAATGGCAATATTTCATTCTTTTTTTGTGGCTAATATTCCCTTGCACATATATACCACATCTTATTAAGCCAGTTATCTGTTGATGGGTGCTTGGGTCATTTCAATGTCTTGGCTATTGTAAATAGTGCTGTTACGAACATTGGGGGTGCATGTATCTTTTTGAATTAGAATTTTCATCTTTTCCAGTTATATACCCAGGAGTGGGATTGCTGGGTCATATGATAGTTTTATTTTTGTTTTTTTAAGGAACCTCCATACTGTTTTCCATAGTGGCTGCGCCAATTTACATTCCCACCAACAGTGTAAGAGGGTTCCCTTTTCTCCATACCCTCTCCAGCATTTATTATCTGTGGAATTTTTAATGATGGCCATTCTGACTGGTGTGAGGTGATACCTTATTGTGGTTTTGACTTGTATTTCTCTGATAGTGATGTTGAGCATCTTTTCATGTGCCTATTGGCCATCTGTGTGTCTTCTTTGGAGAAATGTTCTCTGATCTTTTCTGTTGCCTTTTTAGTCTCTATTTCATTCATTCTGCTCTGATCTTTGTTATTTCCTTCCTTCTACTAACTTTGGACTTAGTTTGTTCTTCTTTTTCTAGTTCCTTGAAGTATAAAGTTAGGTTGTTTGTTTGGTCTGCTTGATGGTGTCCTGTATATCCCTTAAGCTATCATCACTTTTTTCATTTGCTCCTCTGATTGGATTAATCCGACTGCCCTATTTTCAAGTTCTCTGATCCTTTCTTCCATTTCATCTAGTCTGCTGTTATACCCCTCTACTGAATTTTTCAGTTCAGCTATCATATTTTTCAGCTCTGTGATTTCTGTTTGGTACTTTCTTATGTCTTATATCTCTTTGTTGAAATTCTCACTTAGTTCATGCATTGTTCTGACCTTGGTGAGCATCTTTATGATCACTATTTTGAACTCTGTTAGGTAAATCACTTAACCTCTGTTTCATTAACATCTGTCTGGAGTTTCATTTTCTTATTTTGTTTGGAACATATTCCTGTTTCTTCAAATTTTTTGACTCTGTGTTGGTTTTGGCATTAGAAGAAACAGACATCTTCTCCCAGTGACAGAGTGGTCTTGTATAGGAAGATAAACCTTATTGTTCGGCCTGGCGCAAGTTCTTGCTTGTTGCTCAAACCTCTGTGATTGTCTAACCTGCCTTATTTGTTCTTAGTGCTTCCCAGTATTTCAGGATGTACCAGGGCCTGTTTTGATGTGGATATTTTCTTGTTTGCCTGATATGTCAGTGTCACTCAACTAGTTTCTGGATTTCTTTCTGAGGGAATTGCTCTGGGTATAACTGCGTTCAGTGTGCTCATGGGAGAAAGTGAGTTCAGGAGCCTCCTATGTTGTCATTTGGACTGGAACTCAGAAGCAAGTTTTGATAGAAATTTTAAAGTAAGGGTTCTAGGGCTTTCCTGGTGACGCAGTGGTTGAGAGTCCGCCTGCCGATGCAGGGGACACGGGTTCGTGCCCCGGTCTGGGAAGACCCCACATGCCACGCAGCGGCTGGGCCCGTGAGCCATGGCCGCTGAGGCTGTGCATCCGGAGCCTGTGTTCTGCAACGGGAGAGGCCACAGCAGTGAGAGGCCGGTGTACCACAAAAAAATAAAAAAAAAAAAAATAAAGTAAGGGTTCTAGACATCATCTGCATGATACATAACTGGTATTCCATCCTGTTTCCAGCTCCAGCCAGGTCAGTTCCTCTGTAGCACAGCTCAGTGTGTCAGCTTTTTTTGTTTTTCAGTGTCCATTAGTGGGACACATCTACAATGGAATATTATTTAGCCATGAAGAAGAAGGAAATCCTGCCATTTGTGACAACATGGACCTTGAGGGTATTCTGCTAAATGAAATAAGCCAGACAAAGACAAATACTGCATAGTGTCACATGTGGAATAAAACAAACAAACTTCAAACTTACAGAAATGGAAAGTAGAAAAGTGGTTACCAGGGGCTAGGAGGTGAGGGAAATAGGGAGAGGTTGGTAAAAGGGCACAAGCTTTCAGCTGTAAGATGTGTAGTGCCTAAGACCTAATGTAAAACATGCTGACTATAGTTGATAACACTGTTAAAAAAATATACAGCTATTACAGATATTGGAACCTGAATTTCAGACTGTCAGTTATGACTTCTGTGATTTACTTTTGGGCAAATCATTTAACATGTTTGAGTCACAGTTTTTAATTTGTAAAATGGATATGGGGCTAATGTAAGGATACAGTGAGTCATTTTTCTTTTAAAGAACTTTGTAAACTATAAACTTATTACAAAGTCACCTACTGCCTTTTGCTAAGTGTGAAAGTTGTGAATATTTGTACAAAATAACTTTACCCCTTTTTCTGCAACATAGCAATTTATTGCTTATATTTTAACAGATCTACAAGAATAAAAGTGAGGTTAGAGTTTTAGTATAATATTAGTTCTAAATTCAGAGCTAGGATTCCTGGATCCTCAACATCTCCATAATATAAATTAATTTCTATTATTGAAAATGGGGCATCATGTGATTAAAGAATTCACCTATGATCACTTTGGCTTTGACTACACCAGAAAAGAGAAGTAGAGAATTGTAGGTACTTTGAAATAAATAAACTATTAAGGAAAAAATGAGGATTAAAATTTTTTTCATACAATTCTGTGTCAATTAAGATAACTGCCAAATTTTTCATTGTTTCCATAATCTAAGTGTTACTGAGTCAGTGGTAGGTCCTAATCAATTTTAAGCTTTTTGATGCCTTTATCTTTCTTCAAGCATATATGTGTTGGCATTTGTCCCCTTTCAGCATCAGTATAGTTACCAGTAACTTTGGTGAACCCTATACCTTCAACATGGGACTGCTTCAGGAAATTTTATTTCCTTATTTCTCTAGCACTAGTAACAGCAACTTTTCCAACTGTTATTGGCATTATGTGAGAAATAAATAATCTTTAGCATCACTAATTCAGGCTAGGGAGCATATGTTGAAGAAGACTATACATATTATACACACACACACACACAAACACATACATTACTACATATATTCATACATGTAATTTTCTTCTTCTTAACTCATATTCTATTTTGAATTCTACTAAGCCAAAAGTAAGAATTGCCTTTCATGCTGTTCATTTTTTATTAATGGCTATATTTTAAGAGATGGAATTAGTTATATCTTTACTCTTTAAATTCATAAATAAGCAAATTAGATAATGTTGCAAATTCATATAATTGAATTGTTCCTCTCGGGTATTTAGAGGATACAAAATGTGTAACATTTTTATAAGTATTATCATCTCATGTGTTTACTGATGAAGTATTGTGACATTTCCAAATGCTTGATTTTGCAATTTAAATTTTTATTTTGGTCAAAGAAATATAAAAGCCGTAACTTTTTTCTTTTTTTGGAGTAGGAATATGTGGAAACTTTATTTAGCTACGTAAGGGGAATATTATTTGGATGTTTCAGCCTTGACCATCTTCTGATTTTGCTCATGTAAACAATTTCCTTTGTTTTTGATGGAAGGTGAGACCTTATTTGGGTTCATTGGAGTCTCCATCACATCTGGTGCAAATCCACTTAAGAACGGGCTGTGTTACTCTTGAAAATGTTCTTGAAGTTAATAGATTGAGAATCTGGACCTAGATTAAATATTTTGTAATTTAGATCAAGGTATTCTTCACTCAGTAGTACCTGAATATTTCTTCTTGTTGAATGAAAAAGGAGAATATTGATACAATAAAATTATTTTTTGCTTGATCTTATTAAAACTTCAGTGGTTAGTCTACTTGTCTAGGAATTTCTCTTTGGATAACTGAGTGTGGTAAATATGTGAAAATGATACTGTGGATTTGACAGCTTTTTAGGGTAGATTTGGCATTCTTTCTTCAGAAAAAGAATATGGAAGTGTCCATAAAGAGTGGAGACTAACCAAAACAAATTATTTCGAACTTAAAAGATGCAAAAGTAAACAGCAAAAACTAAAAATTTTAATTTCTTTTTCCTCCTTATATATGTATTTTAATACAATTTTTAAAGGTTACTCCATTTACAGTTATTACAAAATATTGGCTGTATTCCCCATGTTGTACAATACATCCTTGTAGTCTGTCTTACACTCAATAGTTTGCACCTCCCACTCCCCCACACCTATATTGCCCCTCCCCCCTCCCCACTGGAACCACTAGTTTGTTCTCTATATCTATGAGTTTGTAAAATCTAAAATTTTAAACAATTTTAATTTTTGAGCATGTGGAAAATAATATAATAATATGTATATATGTAGTTCAGTTTTTAAATAGGTAGACCACATTTTTCTTTTTGAAGTATGTGATTTACATGGAGTTTAACAGGATCTATATATTACTATAAATAATGGTGAATGTGAACTTGTCTCTTAAAAACCCTATGAGTCTTAACATTGAGACTTTAGATACAGTAATGCTCAATATTTGTCTTTCTATAAATAGGATTTTTAAAAACCTCAGCTAGGAGAAATGTCAATTTGTACTTAGTCATCACTGATAAGTAGTATTCTAGAAATTTTTTTGCTTAGTTTAGACTTCTTATATGTTATTTTAGTCTAATTTTTCAAACACATTGTATTTAAGTGCTGTGTTGAGCAAGACATGTAGTAGAAGTTATTGTAGAATCCTTTCTCGTAAAATATCACACATTTCTTATAATCAAGGTGGATATTTTCCTTTATGTCAAACATTAAGAATTATTGGGCAATAGCAACAGACATGGGGCTGTAACATGCATGTCTAAATAAAAGCATTGTTTTGAGAGTCTTCCTTTGGAAAATTTAATATACATTTATGAATACTTCCATATTATTTAATGGAGATAACACATAGACTAACAAGTAAGTTGTTACCAAAATATACAGTGTAGCAATAAAAGCTAAGGGTCCTCTCAGCATCATAAAGTGTGGGCAGTTTTTTGAGTATATCATTATTTCCACACATATGTGAATATTAGTGTGGACATATACCTTTATGTTTTCTATTTTAATGACTTCTGCAGTGGAGTTATATTATACATTTACCTTACTTAAATACATATATGGAGATTTGGCCAAAAAGAGAAATTAAAATATTCCACCCAATGAATGTGAGTTAGGAGTGAATGTGAGATGTAAATCTTCTTTTCCTGTCAGCCTCATTTCTTTTATGTGTGCTGGGCTGAGTGTGGTTCTAGGGTTTAAAGATATGTATATATTTTTAATATAAAATGAAATGCAAGCTAACTAATTCTTCTGGTACTCAATCAAAGAAAAAAGATAACTGGCTGTGAGAGAAAGTATGTCCATCTTCAGTTTGCCATTGCCCTAAAGGATTTTGACCATATGCAAATTTTCCTTATATGCTGACTTAGATCCTAAACCCTGAGAGAGAGTCACTTACCTAGTGATTTTTTGGTTTAATTTAAACTGTTAATAGTCTACTAGACTATTTTAATCTACTTTAATAGACTTCTGCGCCAGCCTCTGCCATGGTGATTTCTCATATGCATACTGTAGGGAGCCCAAAGAAGCATAATACTGTGGGTTAAATGATCAGTTCTGACACCGATCCCCTTGAAGCCCAGACCAGTTTCTTTACTCCCACCACCGTACATTTGTGTATGGATGTTTCGTTTTTATTTTGCGTACGGATGTTTAGTTTCAATTTTTATACAGTGTCCAAAGTACTTTCAACATGCATGGCACTTAATCTTGCCTGTCATGTAATTGTTACTAAATTTTTGAGGAGTAAATGAAAAACTGTTGCATGAAATAATGGTTCCCATTTTAAAAATAAAGAAACAAGTACAGATGAAGACAAATGTATTATCTTGGAATGATAAGATCTGGGTTCATATTCCATTTCTGAAATTATGTGGATTTGGATTTAGAAAAAACCTGTCTTTTGAGTCTCTGTTTTTTCACCTGTAAAATGGGGTTTTGAGGGTTATTGGGAGGATTGAATGAAATCACCTATGTGAAAATGTTTTAAACTGTAAGTTTCCATACAAATATAAAGCCAGGATTACAGTATTCTACTACACTGCTAATTGTAAATCCATCAGTTTAATTACATGTTGGAAAAGAACAGTTCGGTGCTCTTTTACTGTTCCACACAGCTTCAGGTCTAGAGACACTAGGCCTACTTACTACTAGGTCTGTTTCACATTACTAATATTTATCATAAATGCAGTGTTGTAGAACTCCTGTTCAAACTTCAAAGGTCATTTTAGGTCTATAATATAGAAGTCCATTGAATGAATGTTTCTTTTCTTCACCCCCAACCCTAGTTCAGTCATACTCACATTTGTAAACTACGAAGAGTTATGTAATAGGTTACCCACATAGTTTCATTCTTCCTGCTTTTACCCAGTCTTTCCCAGACTAGGGGGTAAAAGTCTTGGTGACCAATTTGTTTATTTCATTCATCTCTTCTGAAAATAATATAAACTTAATCATAACTAATCAGTTATGACATTTAAGTTTTATGGTTTGAGTGTATGAAAATGTTACCTATTATTGCCCAGTAACATTGTAAATCTATAAGAAAATACCTCATATTTCTTGTTTGTTTTGCTTTATCATGAGATTTTTTGAGGATATTCTGCAATTACATAGCTGATTTTTTTTGCCTTAAATATCCAGTTTATTGTACTTTTAAACAATGGGATTGTACTCTGAAACCTACAATAGATAAATAAGCTAACAAAAACTATCAGGGAGTTCTCTGGTGGTCTAGTGGCCTGGGTTTAATCCCTGGTTGGAGAACTGAGATCCCTCAAACCACGTGGCGTGGCCAAAAAAAGAAAAAAAAGAAAATAAAAAGGCTCTTAATTAAAAAAATATTAAACCATCACAGCAGAAAACGTGAAATGGAAATATGTAATCAAATAAATGAAAAAAAAGTTTTCAGAAGGATTGTAGAGGATTAATATGAGATATCATCAGTGTGTTTCTTACTTGGTAGTTGTTTTCTTTTAGGAAAAATCTTATCAGCTGGAGAGAGTTGCTCTTTTCTTTTAAGCTTGCTCTGGTTTCTCTGAAATCAGATTTTGTATTCCCAAGGCTCCACTCTGCAATGCCAGCACAAACATACATTAGCAGCTGTACAACACTTTGAAATAAAGAGATAGAAAGAAGGTATCAAGCAGTTTCTTCCTGTGTTTTAGAACTTTTAGAAGTTTTAAAAAAACTTCTTGGAGTTTTAGGGAGGAGAAAAATAAGAGTAAATATACTTCCTGAAAAGTATATATCAAATAATAATGTGAATTAATTGAAAATATTGTATTCTATCATTGAGAGATTTAGGAAAATATTCCCATTATATTTTATAAACTAATTACATGATGGTTTATATTAACTGTGTAATTGAGTAAATCGGCTACCAGGTTTCTTTTTTTTTTTTTTTTTTTTTTGCGGTACACGGGCCTTTCACTGCTGTGGCCTCCCCGCCACGGAGCACAAGCTGCAGACGTGCAGGCCCAGCGGCCATGGCCCACGGGCCCAGCCACTCTGTGGCATGTGGGATCCTCCCGGACCAGGGCACGAACCCACATCCCCTGCATCAGCAGGTGGACCCTCAATCACTGCACCACCAGGGAAGCCCCAGGTTTCTTTTTGTAGTTTGGTAGATACATGCTGTTCTAGTGAATCTTTTATTAACTAGTGCATTGTATAGGGAAAGAAATGTAATAATTCTAAATAAAATAGTGAGATCTCTTTTTTGATAATGTGAAGGACTCAGATTATTCTGTACTAGTTTCTTAACTTCACAGAGGTATCCTGGTAGTTTAATACTTAGTATTGCTGCCTTGTATTTCAAGTGTCTCTAACTTTATATTATTGTTTGTGATGGCAATATATTTACCTGTAATGTGTATATACATTGTGTCTGTGTGTACCAAAACACTGCAGTAGGCATACTAAGAAATAGTTCCTTTTGAGGAGAAAACTTTATTCATTTTTTCATTCTTTTTTGCACAGTTTGTGTCAGGTACAAGTTAATTGCCCTGGCTCTAATATTTGACATTTATTATGAAAACTTGTTCATCAATTTGTTAATGGCATGATTATTGATTTCATACTATGTACCTTTTCAACAGATCCTAGAAATCACTGGATATAGATATTAATAAGGGTGCATTCTGTTTTCAGTTTATTACCTTAAATTTAAATATAAAGAGACAAAATTAGTATGCAAAAGAGATAAAAATGGTATATTTCTTGGATACATAGCTGCACTTCAAGGGAGGTCTTCTGGCATTATCTCCATTCAGTCACCTATTTACTGAGGTCCAGTTTATGTACAGCAGATGCAGAGATTTTCCAAAAGTGAAAGAAAACAATATTTTGTTGTTAATATCACCCATTGATTAACACATATTTACTGATCATTTACTCTAAGACACTATGCTAGATGCTGAGGATATATTATACTTGCTTATAATCTAGTGGAAGAGAGTGACATGAATCAAATAACTTCAGAATTAAATTTAAAATTACTTACTGGGACTTCCCTGGTGATCCAGTGGTAAAGAGTCTGCCTTACAATGCAGGGGACATGTGTTCGATCCCTGGTCAGGGAACTGAGATTCACACATGCTGCAAGCCAACTAAGCCCACGCACCACAACTGCTGAGCTTGCACGCCTCAATTAGAGAGCTTGCATACAGCAAACTACAGAGCCCACGTGCTTTGGAACCTGCGTGCCACAACTATAGAGCACATGTGCCCTGGAGCCTGTGTGCCACAACTAGAGAAGAGAAAACCCACACGCCACAACTAGAGAGAAGACCGCGCACCACAATGAAGAGCCTGTGCGCCGTAATGAAAGATCCCACATGCCTCAATGAAGATCCCACGTGCTGCAACTAAGACCTGATGCAGCCAAAAATAAATAAAATAAATAAATCTTTAAAAAATAAAATTAATTACTAAGGAGAGGTATGTGGTCTTATGAGAACACACATTTGAGAGAGATAGAAAAAGTAATAGGTACATATTTGAATGACAAAAAGAAGTAGGAAACTACCCTTAGTAATCAGGAACAATTATACATGTATCCTATATATCAGAGAGTTCTAGTGGTAAGAGTTTTGATAAAATTACGGGTGGGAGTAATTTTCCATTGGCTAGGTGAACTTAAACAATTTTGGTGTAATAAAGAACTATATAAAATAGATGATAAAGGTGATGTTAAATATAAAAACTGGACCATTAGAGAAAAACTCTATGGCTTTATTTTATATGCTTGGAATTGGTGCAGTAAATTCATATGCTAAATTATTATTTCTTTACATACATTATTTTCTTATACACAGTGTTTTTTTGCCTTGAAAAGTAGGAAGATACAACTTTGGAAACTGAAGATAGCCAAATAAAGTTCTTTTTTAAAGATTTTAATGGAAGCAGTAAAAATTTATATTACTTTTTCATTGTTTTAACTTTTTTGAAACTGTATAAAGGGAAGCCATTAGTTTCACTTTAAATTTGTCAATTTTGCTTTGTTACATGAGCTATTCATAATGTTGTTTGAATTGCCTAACTTATAAGAAATTTTAAAAATTAAGATTTTTATTTTAAAAAAATTTCTCTTTATTTTTTCATAAACAAAGCCTAAATGTAAACTTAAGTTCCTTATAATTAACTATTTAGCATTCTTGAGTCCTAGTTACACTGTTGTATAACGTTAGATCTGCTTCCCTACATACTTAATTCAATATATCATAAAGAATTGCCTCTACTAAAATATTTCTCTTGCTTAAATGGAAAAAATGAGGTATAATAATACTTAAGTTCTTACTGATTACCGAATGGTAGGTAATTTACAAATAATCTCAGGGTTTACACACCGTCAGTCTTTCCTCTGTTTGCAGGGAAGCTGGCCAGACTTTATGACAGCACCTCTCACTTCATTACACAAGGTCCTTGAATTCTTTCTGTTTTTGTGCCAGTACCATACTGTCTTGATTACTGTTGCTTTGTAATATAGTCTAAAGTCAGGGAGCCTTATTCCTCCAGCTCCTTTTTTCGTTCTCAAGATTGCTTTGGCTATTCGGGGTGTTTTGTGTTTCCATACAATGAATTTCATTTTTTAATGGTTGCTGGAGGTAAAAATCCCTTGGTGCGTTGGAAGCTGGGAGAAGAGAAACTTATGCCTTTGGATTGTATATTTTAATCATGAGGACAGTGCCACTTACGTTCATGCCCCCACCTTGTTTGGCTATTTTCAATTTAGATTATCAAAAAGTAGCAATTTACTGCATTTATAGTTTTTGGTATAGAGTATTCAGTACTGGGTGTTACTAGAAATACCAAACTGAAAATATTTTCTTCTCTCTCAGTCCTTGAATTTAAAACAAATGTTCCTTTAAGTAGCCCTGTATTCAACATTCAGCAGTGTTATTCTGGCTTTGAATATATAGTAGAACACGAAAGAAAAGTTGAATGTTTCAAACTAAATTGTAGTTATATACTCTAATACACTGTAGTCTTATCTATCAACTCCTGGGTTATAATGGTCTCCATGAGGGGTCAACTGTTGTAATTCGGATTAATGAAGCATAAAATACTTTTTCCCTCTTTGTGTAGGGGACATCATTCTGTTCCCTAATTCTCAACCCTTGCACTCTCCAAGCTTGAATTTTCCCTTCAGCTAAAAAAAAAGTACTTATGTACAGTAAGAATACTGCCCTTCCGCTCATCATGGTTCGGAAGTTAATCACAGGAGACATTTGTTAAGTTCTATACATATTTTATGAAAGGTGATAGAGGTCAGAAATGTTTCAATAATTTTGCCACAAGATAAATCCAAAAGCAAGAGATAATTACCACATTTCCTGCTATTTGTACCATCATCCAAAATAATTTAACCCCAGAGCCTCACCATTTAAAAACAGTCATGCAGGTTAAACTTCTCTTCTCCAGTCTGGACATTTCTGTCACAAACTTAGTGAGGTAACTAAAAGCTGTGTGGATGAATAGCATAGAGGGACCCAATTCTTCCACATTCTCTGGATGCATGATGCCATGGGGAGGACACTGAATGAGTTGCGATCTCTGGCGAATGTAAAATGAAGCAAACTGTACACTGGAACTAGGCATAAGCTTTAAACTTGTATGAGTTGAAGAAAATTCATGTGAGCAAAGATGCAACTTGTAAAGAGAGTCACATTTTCTGTTGAAGATATTGGGATATCCACAAGAAAAGCAACCACCTAGTAGAAAAGCTTCCAGCTTTTAAAAATGAGTTTTTTTCCCCAAAATATACAAACAGCTTATACAACTCAACAACAACAAAAAAACCCAATCGAAAAATGGGCAGAAGACGTAAACACTTCTCCAAAGGCACATGAAAAGATGCTCAACGTCACTAATTATTTTAGAAATGCAAATCAAAACTACAATGAGGTACCACCTCACACTGGTCAGAATGGCCCTCATCGAAAAGTCTGCAAATACCAAATGCTGGAGAGGGTGTGGAGAAAAGGGAACCCTCCTACACTGTTGCTGGGAATGTAAATTGGTGCAGCCACTATGGAAAACAGTATGGAGGTTCCTCAGAAAACTAAAAATAGAACTACCATATGATCCAGCAATCCCATTTGTGGGCATATATCCAGATAAAACTATAATTCAGAAAGACACATGCACCCCTATGTTCATAGCACTATTCACAATAGCTAAGACATGGAAACAACCTAAATGTTCTTTGATAGATGAATGGATAACAATGTGATACATATATATAATGGAATACGACTCAGCCATAAAAAGAATGTAATGCCACTTGCAGCAACGTGGATGCAACTAGAGATTATCATACTAAGTGAAGTAAATCAGAAAGAGAAAGGCAAATATATGATATCACTTGTATGTGTAATATAAAAGGTGACACAAATGAACCTATCTATGAAACAGAATCAGGGATATAGAGAATAACTGGTGGTTGCCCAGGGAGAGAGGGCTGGGAAAGGTTTGGATTGGGAGTTGGGGATTAGCAGATGCAAATTATTACATACAGAATGAATAAACAACAAGGTTCTACTATATCACATGGAATTATATTCAATATCCTGAGATAAACCATAATGGAAAAGAATGTGTATATATAACTGAGTCACTTTGGTGTACAGCAGAAATTAACACAACATTGTAAATCAACTGTACTTCAATAAAAAAAAAGAAAAATGAGGTTTTTTGAAAGCCATGGATCACTGGCTAGCTAATCATGTATTTACTCTTCTTTTTCTGTTTTATGGACAACAAGAGGTAGAATCAGACAGAAATAAGGTAATTTGGGTTTCAGATGTGCAGAGTTTTGACACTTTGATACAGAGGAATGGTTATTCTAAATTACTTAAGTATGTATTTGAAAGAAAACAAAATTTCCAATCTTAAAAAAAATTGACAGTGATTTCAGAGACTCTCTAGTTCATCCTGTACAAATGAGGAAACTTAGGTGAATAGAACACAGAAAGTTAATGTAAACTGGTACTAGAAAGTTAATATAAACTGCCTTGGCCACCCCTGGTCCAGTGCTATTTTCAGTATTTTATTCGATATATTTATAATCTAATTTATCTATAAGATACACACATGATTTTCTCTATTTGTTACATTTAGAATTCAAGTAAAATAACACATTTTAAAAATATTTTTGTTCATCTTTGAATATTAATTATAAAAATCATGTAAGTTAGCTATACAAACATATTATGTCAGTTTTGCTCTGTTTTTTTCAATGTTATATTTAGACTGTACATATGATACTGATCTCCTGGGTTTTTAGCTCTCTAGGTATGATAAAGATTTAAATATTGTTTACTTTCAAAAAGTTTAAAAAATATATAAATTAGTATATATTTTAAAGAAAATGAAATGAAACATTTAAATTAGGAAATATTAGAAAAATTAAATTGGAAAGTATTTCAAGCAGTGAAAAAACACTAATCAGACTAATCAATTTTAACAAATATTAGCGTTTTGACATATTTGTTTTATATATTTTTGTTGTTTTAAAGAAATAAAAGGCCATAGAGACTGTTGACTCCCTCCACATCCCATTTTAGCCTATTTCACTTCTCCAGAGGTAACCACTATCCTGAAGTTGGTGTGTATTCTTCCTCCAAGATTTTATATTTCTATGTATGTGTGTATCCATAAATTATGTATACCTGCTCTGCCAATATGGTGGCCACTACCCATTTAAATTAAAATTAAAATGCAATAAAATACATAAGTTCCTCAGGAGCACTAGCCACATTACAAGTATTCAATATTCACATGTGGCTTTAGGCCACTGTATTGGTGCAGATACAGAACATATTCATCATGGCAGAAAGTTCTGGTCTATACCGTTGCTTGCATGTTCTTAAACTTCATACAAATAGTATCATATTATTCATTTTCTGGAGCATGTTTGTTTCACTCACCCTAGTGTTTTTGAGATTTATCTATAATGACACACTGATTTATGGACATTTATACTATTTCCAGTTTAATCTGCAGTGAGCCCTTTTATGCTTTCACATGTGTGTGAAAGTTTCTTTAGGGTATGCATTTGTTGGTCTTAATCATTATCAACTTTATGTGATGTGGCCAACTCATTCCCTAAAGTAGCTATACCAATTTATGCTTCAACCAGCATAAGATTTCCTTTTCTCACATACTTGCTGATACTTAAAAATATTAGACCATAGTGTCAAATGTTATTTTGTTTTTTTTTTTGTTTGTTTGTTTTATTGGCAGTACGCGGGGCTCTCACTGTTGTGGCCTCTCCCGTTGCGGAGCACAGGCTCCGGACGCGCAGGCTCAGCGGCCATGGCTCACGGGCCCAGCCGCTCGGCGGCACGCGGGATCCTCCCGGACTGGGGCACGAACCCGCGTACCCTGCATCGGCAGGCGGACTCTCAACCACTGAGCCACCAGGGAAGCCCCTGTTATTTTGTTTTAATTTACATTTCCCTAGTATTTAGTGAGAATGAGCAACCTTTTATGTATTTATTGGCTGTTTGGATTTCCTTTTCTGTGAATTGTGTATTCATATTCCTTTTTTAAAATGTTCTTTTCTTTTTTATTTGGAAGTTCTGTATAATAATTCATTTTTGGTTATATGTATTATAAATTTGTTCCACTTTATGGCTTGTCTTTTTACTTTGTTTACAATGTCTTGATGTGTAGAAAGTTTTAAAACTTATTGTGTAAGTTTTTTAGACTTTGCTTTTAATGCTTGTACTTTTTGGGCTCTTGTTTAAAGCAGGCTTTTCCTATTTTGATGCCATATGGTTATTTCCTGCTTTTTCCTCTAATAGAGTTATAATTTTGCTTTCTAGATTTAGGTTTTTAAAATCCACCTGGGATTTATTTTGTGAGACAGTGATCTAGTTTTTTTCCCCCATATATATAACAGTTTCTCAGCATCATTTAAAAAAATAATTTCTCCTTTCCTTAGTGACTTGTATTCCTAACTTTTTCATCTTCCAACTTGCCATAAATAGGTGGATCTGTTTCTGGGTTCTCTATTTTGTGTGGTTAGGTTTGTTTTATCTCTGTGCCAGTATCATGCTATCTAAATTATCAAAGCTTTATAATATGATGGTGGCTGTTAGGGTAAGCCTTCCCACCTTGTTCATCTTCTTCAAAATTGTCCTATTTTCAGTCTCTTCTGTCACATGTGAATTGTAGGGTCATATATACTGTGAAGATCTGTTAACAGCCCTCATAGGATTTCTATTGGAATTGAATTTATAGAGTAATTTAGTGCGAATAGACATTTTTATGAAACTCTTTCCATCCATCAACATGGTATATCTTTCAATTCATCTCTGTTTCCATTTATGCCTGACAATAAAGTTTTATAATTTCCTTTATAGAGGTCTTACTCAGATTGTGTTAGATATTTTCTTAGGTACATTATGATTTTCTTTATATTGTGAATAAGATCATTAATTACATTTTTACTTGGTTATTCCTTGTGTATAGGAATGCTGTTAATTTTTTGTATAGTGATCTTGTATCCAGTAACCTGTTGAACTGCATTATTAGTTTTGACAATTTTTAGATTCTCTTGGATCTTCTATGTAATTATATTATCTGCAAATAATGACTTTTAAAATGTCTTTAAGCTTTTAATACTTTTAAAATTGACTAGGATTTCCTGTACAAGGTTGAATAGAAGCAGCAAGTAAGAAAAAACGTTTTCACCTTGTTTCTGACTTCAAATACTTTTAGTTTTACTATTAAATATCAAATTAAGGAAATTTCCTTGTATTCTTAGCTTGCTAAGAGGTTCTTAAAAAAGATAATGTATGCATGTTGAATTTTTTCCTGTATCTTTTTAAAAGATCATATGATTTTTTTCATTAATATGTTGGTGTGACAATTATGTAAATAGGTTTTTAAGTGTTAGTCTATCCTTGAGTTCCTGGGATAAACCTTACTTGATCATGACGTAGTTATGTAGACACGTGTATGTGTATATGTATATAGACATCCAGATGATGTACATAGACATACACTCTGCATGATTAAATTGATTAAATTTGCTAATACTTTGTATATAATTTTAAAAATCTAGGTTAGTAAATGAGACTAGGCTATAGTTTTTTTCTTTTACAGTTTTTGTCATTTTGAGCATTAAGATTATACTAGCCTTATAAAATAAGCTGAACAGCTTTTTCTATTTTTCTGTTCTCTAAAATGTCTTATTTAAAATAAGGGTTACCTTTTTCTTTAAGATTTGGTAATACTTGTCTATAAACAGTCTTGGTCTGATGCTTTCTTGTGGATAGATATTTGACTGCTGATTTAATTTTTTGATGTTCATGAATATATTCAGGTTTTTGATATTCTTATTGAGTCAAATTTAGGTTACTTATACAGGATATTCCAAAAGTCTTAGTGCAGTTTTAAATTTGAATGACTTGACTTCAAGAGTATAAATGCCAACTTGCTTAGATGTTTATATAAATTTAAGTTTTATGGTTTTTTAATCACAAATAAATTTTTTTTCCTGTCAGGTTTTTTAATCTTTAATCGAGACTGAAACTGAAACAAAGACTGGAACTGAAACAAAATATTAAAATTAAACATTTATTATTAAATTTCTTTACAAGTTTTCCCTCCTTTTTTCTTGTGCAGTTTATTTGTTGATGAATTCAGTTTATTAATCTGCTGCTACATTTCCTACTGTGTTGGGGGTTCCGAGGACCACTGCTAGGTTCAGTGACTCACCAGGAGGACTCATAGGATTCAGCATATAGTTGTATTCATGGATATGATTTATTATAGCAAAAGGATACAAAGTAATACCAGTAAAGGGGAAAGACAAATGGGACAAAGTGTGGAGGAAACCAGGTACAAGCTTCTAAGAGTCTTCTAGTAGAGTCACACAGGATATGCTTAATTTTAACCCTCAGGAATGAGTTGTGATAACACATATGAAATGCTTAAAAGAAGAGCTCATCAGAGATTCAGTACCAGGGTTTTTATTGGAGGCTGGTTATGTAGGTATATTCTGCCTGGTGTGTACCAAAATTCCAGACTCTCAGGAGAGCAGGCGTTCAGCATAAACCACATTGTACAAACAGTTTAAGCACACTGAGCATCCTTACCAGTTCTGGGAATAGTAGGAACCCTACTGAATTCCAAGTTCCCAGACACCTGCTAATGTCCAACCTTGCAAACAGGCTTTTCTAAGGATAGGAATTTCAGGCCTGCTATGTTAACTTTTTACTGCACACCTGCATTCAGGATTTTGCTGATTGCATCCTAGGTGGTGCTAAATATGTTACTCTGTCTCCTGTTTCTGTAGTTAGATGTAAAGGCTTATTCAGGCTTGATTTTATTTTATTTTTGCAAGAATATTTCATAGGTGGTGGAGTATACTTTCTATTGCATCATATCAGAAGGCATATAACATCTGGTTGCTCTTTTTTTGTGTGCAGTGGAAAGATCAGTAGTTTCAGCTATTGATCCATACCTTGTAAAATTCCCCATTTGCTGTTTACCTAATGATTTTAGCACCCGTTGATGAATCTGGCCAGATTTCATCATGCCATACAGAGTTGTAAAATCTAACTTTCTTTTTTATTTATTAGCTGGAATATTTCTATAAAGAACTCGTCCTCATCAACTATTCAGTTACTCTGAGGTACAGTTAACAAAGAAAAGATAATAAAAATAATTCATGATTCTTTCCTTTTACTTACCTATTTTCATAATAATAAGTTGGCTCCATCACATCCTCCAAAGGCAATATGTTTTTATTTAAAAAAAATTTTAGGAACACGTGGATTTTCAACATATTTAGTATTTTAATCCTTTGAAATATTATCTTTTTCCTAAAATTGTTCATCTTTTGCTGTCTCTTCAAGTTATCTCTGAGCCCTTTTGACATAATACCGTTAGCTTTTAGTTATCTTCTTGTTTTCTGATACAGTAAGGTACTTCAGGCTCATTTTGTATGTTTCCTACCCTAGATCTGAGATCAAGCTGTTCTAAGAAACCCTAGTTCCTTTTAGTGCAAAATGGTATTTAGAGACCACAATCTGGATGATGGGGTGTTCAGTGCTCTGGATTTGTTAATGTATCTAGGGCTTTTTAATGGAAATATGAAGAGCTAGGCAAGGTCAGGTTTTTTTTTTAAGAAAAATATCTCATGAATTTATCCTGATATTTCCAATTCAAATTTGAGATTACAGGGTTTTTACTTGTTTTATTTTTGTGTTTTTAACATGCTGCCAACATTGGTTTCTTGTGACATTTATAAAATTATTTGCTCTATGATAATCAGTATAACAAGACCAATGCCATTACTAATAATATGGTTACTGAAATTGTTTAAAATGTTTTTTGCAGTTCTTTTGGTCCTTGTTGTATATCCTACCGAGGATTTACAATCAAATTACTCTGTTTTGAAGTCACTTGAAATAATTGTTCTCTGTGTGTACACTATCAACTTGATACATAGATTAGTTTGTTTCATTTTACTTTCACATTTTGGGAATCACTTTTAAAATTCTTGATTCAGTCTTGTTTTTTAAAAATTAATTAATTAATTAATTTTAATTTTGGCTGCATTGGGTCTTCGTTGCTGCACGTGGGCTTTCTCTCGTTGCGGGGAGAGGGGGCTACTCTTAGTTGCAGTGCGCAGGCTTCTCATTGCGGTGGCTTCTCTTGTCGCAGAGCACAGGCTCTAGGCACACGAGCTTCAGTAGTTGTGGTACGCGGGCTCAGTAGTTGGGGCGCACAGGCTCAGTAGTTGTGGTGCACAGGCTTAGTTGCTCCGCGACATGTGGGATCTTCCCGGACCAGGGCTCGAGCCCGTGTCCCCTGCACTGGAAGGCGTATTCTTAACCACTGTGCCACCAGCGAACTCTGATTCAGTCTTATTTTATAATTATGTTAGATGTTTACGTAGTTTCAAAGTCAAATCTAGAAAAGATAAATTTGGAGAAGTCTAGCTTCTATTCTTCTCCCTTCCACCCTCTTCTCTCCTTTCCCACAAGCAAATAATTTAATTAGCTTTGATTGATCTCTCTTTTTTTAAAAAGATGGAACCAAATATATGTGTTTATATATTTGTGTTTTCTTTCTTAGATAAACACATGCATACTTCTCACATTCCTAGCTTTTATTTAATAATATTTCCTGGAGGTCATACCATAATAGTATAGTATAGTATACAAAAATTCTTATTAGGCTCTGTTTTTTATCTGGCATGGGATTACCATACCATGCATGTAAAGTAAATTTGAACCCCAAACCTATCTTTAGGTTTTGCTCTTTCATGGGAAACTTTTTTCTTATTTAGAGCTCTTGGCAGAGAACCAGCTTCCTTGCTGCTCTCCTGGGCCTGTGAGTAGAGATTGTGTTTTGTTTTTAATATGCCTTTTTATGGAGTAAGCAATCTTTTTATTTGAACTTTTTACTCGAGTATATTAATTATTTTCTAACTCTCCTACTTGTGTGGGCCCCAAACCATGTATTCTATTCCTACATAAGGACCTTAAAACCTCCGCTATTGGCCCTTAGGCCCTGTTTCTACTCTGTACTTCTTAAATCGTCATGCTGTCAGCTTATACTCCTGTAACTGTGGCTTTGAGTTCTCTCTTTGTTTCTGGAGCCTGGGTATTTCTAAGCTATGTGTTTGTTTGTTTGTATTTCATCCAGCCCTTCTTTTTGTTTGGAACAGGAGTGATTCACTTTGTCATCTTGCCAGAAGTAGATTGACAGCATTTATCGTCTGTCACCCATGTCTATGATCCCTTTTCTGTAATTAGCTGGCTAAAAGAATATATACATTCACACATATTAAACAATTTGATAAGATATATCTTATAACTAAAATTATGATATTTCCTACCAAATCTTTTCCCATTTCTTTCACTTGAAATATTATTTATCTTCTGTTATGGTTATTTTAAGATATTTTTAGTACATTCTCTTCCTTTTTCTCCTCTCTGCCTTGTTTATTTTCCTCTTTCTCTTAGTCAAAGAAAAATTTATGTAGAGAACCTAGGTCAACTAATCTTAGTGCTTCTTTCAAAAGATCAATAAATAAAATCAAAAGGCTTTTAGACAACAGCATGATAGTGAAAATAAATTCTTTTTAGTAAAATAGAAAAAATTACCTAAGCATAATTTGTGAACTCTAGTGCAGATTATTGGTTTAGGGTATTTCTTAAGTCTGAAGCATTTTTATCTAATGACATTCATTCCTGTTTGATATTATGTCTTTCACTTGTGCTGCCCTCTTAACTTGTATCTTCCCTGTTACTTTCTTTTACACTTCTCTATTTGTAGGACAGGCGTTTCATTAAAACTATATCTAGTGTTAGCATGTGACATAGAGGAACTTTTGTATTTAATACATTTCAACTAGATCTTTTGCTGTGCATTTTTGCAAGTTAAAATTTGGAGGCAATATTAATATGCATTAAATAGGTTGGAAATGTACAAGTTATAGTTAAATATTCAGATCCCTCAAAGAGATCTATAGCTTTTAGAAAAATTCTCCTTTGGGGATGACACATTTACTTGGAATTTTGAGCAGAGGCAAGAATTTTGCAAAAGTATAAGAAAAGTTGTTTCAGCTATTTTCAGGTATCTTTTCCTTTTAACAAAATTAAAAATTCAGTTAAAATTGACATACAGTATTATATTAGTTTAAGGTGAACAAAATAGTGATTTGATATTTTTATACATTATGAAATGATCACTGCAATAAGAACAGTTACCATTTATGATCATACAAAATTGTTATAGTATTATTGAATAGGTTTCCTATGTGTACATTACATCCTCATGACTTATTTTATAGCTGGAAGCTTGTATCTTATAATCCCTTTCACTCATTTTTCCATTCCTCTCACCTCCCTCCCCTTTGGCAACCACCAGTTTGTTCTCTGTATCTATGAGTCTGTTGCTGTTTTGTTTTGTTTGTTCATTTGTCTTGTTTTTCAGATTCCACATATAAGTGGTTATCTGTTTTGGTATCAGGGTGATTCTGAACTTGTAGATTGAGTTTGGAAAGCATTTTTTTCTTTGCATTTTTTTGGAATAATTTTAGAAAGAATAATTTAGAAAGATGGAATAATTTAGAAATAATTTAGGAAGGTGGAATAATTTTAACTCTTCTTCAAATGTTTGGTAGTATTCACCTGTGAAGCTATCTGGACCTGGACTTCTGTTTTTTGGGGAATTTTTTATTACTGATTCAGTTTTGTTACTTGTAATCAGTCTATTCAGATTTTCTGTTTCTCCATGATTCAGTTTTGAAGGATTGTATGTTTCTAGGAATTTATCCATATCTTCTGGGTTATCTAACTTGTTGGCATATAATTGATTATAGTATTCTCTTATGATCTTTTGTATTCCTGTGGTGTTGGGTGTATTTCTCCTCTTTCACTTCTGATTTTATTTATTTGGGCTCTCTCTTTTTTTCTTGGTGAGTCTGGCTAAAGGTTTGTCAATTTTGTTTGTCTTCTCAAAGAACCAATTCTTAGTTTTATTGATCTTTTCTATTGATTTTTTAGTTTTTATTTATTTCTGCTCTGCTCTTTATTAATTCCTCCCTTCTACTAACTGTGGACTTTGTTCTTTTTCTGTTTCCTTTAAATGTACATTTAGATTGTTTCTTCAGATTTTTCTTGTTTCTTGAGATAGGGCTATATCACTATGAACTTGCCTGTTAGAACTGCTTTTGCTGCATCCTGTAGATTTTGGACAGTTGTGTTTCCATTTTCATTTGTCTCAAGGTATTTTTTTTAATCCCTCTTTGATTTGTTTGTTGAAATTGGTTGTTCAGTATCATGTTGTTCAGTCTCCATGTGTTTGTGTTCTTTTTTTCCAATTTTCTTCTTGTAGTTGATGTCTAGTTTCTTTCTGTATGGTGAGAAAAGATGCTTGATATGGTTTCAGTCTTCTTAACTTTATTGAGACTTGTTTTCTGGCCTAACATGTGATCTATCCCAGATAAAGTTCCATGTGCACTTGAATAGAATGTGCATTCTGCTACTTTTGGATGGAATGGGGGGTATTAAAGTCCCCTAGTATTATTGTATTGCTGTGTATTTCTCCCTTTATTTCTGTTAATATTTGCTTTACATATTTAGGTGCTGCTCTATTGGGGGTGCCATAAGTGTTTACAAATGTTATATCCTCCTGTTGGATTGAATTCTTTATCATTATGTAATATCCTCCCTTCCTTTTGTTTTGAAGTCTATTTTGTCTGATATGAGTATGGCTACCCAGCTTTCTCTTTGTTTCCATTTGCATGGCATAATGTTTTCCAACCTTTCACTTTTAGTCTATGTGTGTTTTAGATCTGAGGTGAGTCTTTTACGCAGCCTATAGAAGGCTCTTGTTTTTTATCCATTCACCTACCCCTGTGTCTTTTGATTAGAGCAATTAGTCCATTTACACTTAAAATGGCAATAAGTACATACTATCAATAATTACTTTGTTAGTTGTTTTCTGGTTTTCTTGTAGTTCTTCTCTGTTCCTATCTTCTTCTCTTGGCTTCTTCCCTTGCGGTTTGATGGATTCTTTTAGTATTATGTTTGTATTCTTTTCTGTTTATTTTTTGCGTATCCATTGTATAGATTTTTGGTTTGTGGTTACCATGTTGTTCACATATATTGACCTGTATATATATCCATCTGTTTTAATCTGATAGTCACTTATGTTCAAAGACATTCTAAAAGTACCACATTTTTAACTACCCCACCCCATTTTATTTTTTTGATGTCATATTTTACATCTTTTCAAAAAGTCTGTGTGTCCCTTAACTACCTAGTAGTTGTAGTTGATTGTACTACTTTCATGTTTTACCCTTTATACTAGCTTTTTAAGTGGCTGATCCACTTGCCTTTACTATATATTTGCCTTTACCAGTGAGATTTTTTAATTTCATATATTCTTATTTATAGTTGTAGCCTTTTCTGCTTAAAGATGACCCTTTAACATTTTTTGTATGTCCAGTTTAGTGGGGATGAACTCCTTTAGTTTTTGCTTGTCTGGGAAGCTCTTTATCTCTCTTTCAGTTCTAACTGACAAACTTGCCAGATGGAGTATTCTAGGTTATAAGTTTTTCCTGTCAGCACTTTAAATATATCCTGCCACTCTCTTCTGGCCTGTAAAATTTCTGCTGAAAAATTATCTGGTAGTCTTCCCTTGTATGTGATTAGTTGTTTTTCTCTTGTTACCTTTAGGATTCTCTCTTTATCTTTAACTTTTGCCATTTTAATTGTATGTCTTGGTATGGGTCTGTTTAGGTTCATCTTGTTTGGAACTCTGTGCTTCCTAGATGTCTGTATCCTTCCCTGGGTTAGGGAAGCTTTCAGCCATTATTTTTTCAAATAAGTTTTCTGTCTCTCTTTTTCTCCCTCTAAGACACCTATAATGCAAATATTAGTATGCTTGATGTTGTCTCAGAGGTCTCTTAAACTCACCTCATTTAAAAAAAAATTCTTCTTTTTGCTGTTCTGATTAGGTAATTTCCACTATTCTATCTTCCAGATCACTTACTCATTCTTCTGTATCATCTAATCTGCTGTTTATTCCCTCTAGTGTATTTTTTATTTCAGTTATTGTATTCTTTAGTTCTGATTGGTTCTTTCTTATACTTTCTAAGTCTTTGTTGAAGTTATCACTGAGGTCCTCCACTCGTCTCCTGAGTTCAGTAAGCATCCTTATAACAGTTTCTTTGAATTCTGTATCAGGTGAATTACTTATCTCTATTTTCAGTAGCATTTTTTTTCCGTTGGGTTTTATTTTGTTCTTTTGTTTGAAACATATTCCTCTGTCTCCTCATTTTGTTTGAATTTAAGTTTTTGTTTCTCTGAATTAGGTGAAACAGCTACCTCTCCTGGTCTTGAAGGAGTGGCCCTGTATGGGCCTGTATGGGAGCACATCCCCTGTGTGGACTGCTAGAACCTGACGGCTTTGGAAGGCTTGCTGGAGCTAGAGTGGCCAGGGGCTAGGGGCTAGGGGCAGTCCCTGGGGAGCACTGCATCTGAGGCTGACTTGGCAGGGCAGCTAGGGCTAGAGCAGGCCCAGGTTAGGGTTTGTCCTTGGGGAGTGCTGTGCCCAAGGCCACATTGGGACGGCAGCTAGGTCTGAAGTGTTTCCTGGCTGGGAGCAGTCCCTAGGCCAAGGCTGCCTTGGTGGGGCAGCTGGAGCTGGAGCAGGTGTGGGTGGGGGAGTCCTAGATGGACTCAAGTGATGGCTCTCACTTGTGCCTTTGATCTCAGAGAGAGCTCCAGCAGTTCTCTTTCCATTTTGCTCTAGGGTTAGTAAATGAATTCCTTCCTGTGTAGTCTAGGTGCTCTTTAAACTGCGTTTATTTATTTATTTATTTATTTATTTTTGCGGTATGTGGGCCTCTCACTGCCGTGGCCTCTCCCGTTGCGGAACACAGGCTCCGGACGCTCAGGCTCAGCGGCCATGACTCACGGGCCCAGGTGCTCCGCGGCATGTGGGATCCTCCCGGACCGGGGCACAAACCCGCGTCCCCTGCATCGGCAGGTGGACTCTCAACCACTGCGCCACCAGGGAAGCCCTAAACTGCTGTTTTGTTTTTTCACTGTCTCCCAGGGTGTGTGATTCTGTGCTCAGACCCCTAAGCAATTTCCCTCCCTACTGAAAGTTGCTGTCTGGGGTGGGTTCCCATGGATCCTGTGTCTCTGTCTTTCCTACACATTTCTATGTGGTCCTTCTATGTGCACAGTTGTTCAGTCAGACCTTAGTCTTCTTCAAGAGGAATCACTCAATATGTGGGTGTGGACTTGTGTCCATGGGAGGTGAGCTCAGGGTCTTCCTTTACCATCATCTTGTACCTCTCCAGTCCCATTTTTGAGTTTCTTCAGTGATAAAAATGATAGTAACTTTATTCCTACTTATTTTTTTTAGCTTTTATCTCATATTACGTACAATGTTTTAACCAGAGGGAAAAACAGTGCAAGAAATACAATTAAATCTTCCGTTAGACTACTTTAAGTGACTCTTAGGTACCCCACAAGATATTAATACTATGGTTTTCTTTTTTGTTATAAGACTTATTTTTAAAGAAAGTTTGAAGCATAATACTTCAGTTATTTTTTTAAAAGACCACTTAGACAATCCAGTGCAAAAATGGAGTAATGCTATTTAAACTTGTGCATTGATCAGCAAAGTTAAAAGTGAAATGTTTTCTAATTGACCCTTGCTTAATTAAGATCATGAAGTGTAGACATTTACTGACATGTTTATTGAAAACATGAGGAATGTGAGAAACTTAATGAGCATCTTAACATTGACTTTTCCCGATACTTCAGGCTATGACATTCGCCATCATTTTCTTTATATATTCATGATGTCATCTGTGTCAAAGTTACATCAACTTAGATTTATGAATATGTATTACATTAAATGTACTTGAGAATAGTATATATGTTTAAATATGAATTTATAGGTGGAGACAGTAAAACAAATATTAATAAGGAAAAACAGAGTTCAACAAAGTAACAACCCAAGGTCCTGTAGTTGTCACTATTCCACAGTGATGTGGAATTAAGAGAAAAATCTCAATTTTCTGTCTAATTGAATTTGCAAAAGCTGGATCTTTTATCCACGTGTTTAAAACAGGAGCGTGTCTTTTCTCAGAACCTGTAAACCAACTAGTTGAAAGATTGACAGCTGAGTGAAGAGAACACAACCTTATATTTGGTTTTAGGCAGCCGGAGTTTTAATCACAGCTCTGGTGGTGAGGGGAATGTGAAGGTTTGCCTTTCACACAGCAACTTAAACAAATATAGCATAATATCTCCATTGCTATCCAATTCATTTCCTGCTTTTCAGCATTCTTCACACACATTCTACACATTGCAGTAATAGAAATTCTATCAGAAATCTGGGCTTTGAGTTATTTGGCATTTATCACAGTCTATGGAAGTGACTAGATAAAGCTACTACTAATCACTGAAGCAGTGTGAAAGAATTACATCTTTTAAAAAAGTGCTCTACTGAATATATTACAAAAATTTAAGAAAGTGCTACATATTAGAAGTCGAGTCATTTAGGCAGAGTATTTCAGTCATTGAGCTTCTTCTCAGGTAGTTTTCTCGGTGTAAGCTACCTCATTGAAAATTGGCACCATTCAATGCTGATACGTGTATCCATGGTAAAGAGGAAGCTAACTAGAGCAAACACTTAGGAAGATACCTATGTACCTGCATATAATATGTCTTTCTTTTGCTGGCAATGAAGAGACAGTCATCTCTTTATCATGCACCCAGAGATCTTGACTCCTTTAGAGGGATCAGAATTAGGTGAAAAGTTGTTGTGCTTTGAGATACCAAGGATGAATATTCAATTAACAAGAAAAAAATATCACAAAAGTCATGATAATGTAAATTAAGAGTGCTTGGGAACAATTATTTTATATGGCAAAGCTAGAAAGACATTAAAAACACCTTGTGTTTTTCTGTTTTCAACTCATGAACAAATAAATGTAGAAAACATGTTTATCTGTTTAGCTGGGCAAACAGTTTCCATAATGCATATATTAAAAGAGGATGCCAGGACTTCCCTGGTGGTGAATGGTTAAGAATCCGCCTGCCAATGCAGGGGACATGGGTTTGATTCCTGGTCCAGGAAGATTCCACATGCCATGGAGCAGCTAAGCCCGTGCACCACAACTACTGAGCTTGCGCTCTAGAGCCCATGAGCCACAACTACTGAAGCCTGCACGCCACAGCTACTGAAAACCACGTTCCTAGAGCCTGTGCTCTGCAACAAGAGAAGCCACCACAATGAGAAGCCCGTGCACTGCAACGAACAGTAGCCCTGGCTGGCTGCAACTAAAGAAAGCCTGCACGCAGCAACGAAGACCCAATGCAGCCAAAAAAAAAAAAAGACTATGCCTAACTATTTCAGAATACTCAATGTAGGGAGACATGGTAGAAAGAGAAGAGAATAATAGCAGAATTACTTGAATAAAAGCAACTCTGACAAAGTTGCTGGTGGGGTTTCTCCTGTATGGGCCAAGCCATACCATGACCCTAGTTCTGATTTTTTTTTAAAACAGCTTTATTGGAGTATAATTGCTTTACAATGGTGTGTTAGTTTCTGCTTTGAAGAGGCTGTCTTTCCTCCACTGTATATTCTTGCCTCCTTCATCAAAGATAAGTTGACCACATGTGTGTGGGTTTACCTCTGGGCTTTCTATCCTGTTCCATTGATCTATATTTTCTTTTTTTGCCAGTACCAGACTGTCTTGATTACTGTAGCTTTGTAGTATAGTCTGAAGTCAGGGAGCTTGATTCCTCCAGCTCCGTTTTTCTTTCTCAAGATTGCTTTGGCTATTCAGGGTCTTTTGTGTTTCCATACAAATTGTGAAATTTTTTGTTCTAGTTCTGTGAAAAATGCCATTGGTAGTCTGATAGGGCTTGCATTGAATCTGTAGATTGCTTTGGTTAGTATAGTCATTTTCACAATGTTGATTCTTCCAATCCAAGAACCTGGTATATCTCTCCATCTGTTTGTATCATCTTTAATTTCTTTCTTCAGTGTCTTATAGTTTTCTGCACACAGGTCTTTTGTCTCCTTAGGTAGGTTTATTCCTAGGTACTTTATTCTTTTTATTGCAATGGTAAATGGGAGTGTTTCCTAAATTTCACTTTCAGATTTTTCATCATCAGTGTGTGGGAATGCAAGAGATTTCTGTGCATTAATCTTGTATCCTACTACTCTACCAAATTCATTGATTAGCTCTAGTAGCTTTCTGGTAGCATCTTTAGGATTCTCTATGTATAGTATTATGTCATCTGCAAACAGTGACAGCTTTACTTCTTTTCTGATTTGTATTCCTTTTATTTCTTTTTATTCTCTGATTACTGTGGCTAAGACTTCCAAAACTATGTTGAATCATAGTGGTGAGAGCGGGCAACCTCATCTTTTGCCTGATTTTAGAGGAAATGGTTTCAGTTTATCACCACTGAGAACGATGTTGGCTGTGGATTTATCACATATGGCCTTTATTATGTTGAGGTGTGTTCCCTCTATGCCTACTTTCTGGAGAGTTTTTTTTTTTTAAATCATAAATGGGTGTTGAATTCTGTCAAAAGCTTTTTCTGCATCTGTTGAGATTATCATATGGTTTTTATCCTTCAGTTTGTTAATACGGTGTATCACATTGATTGATTTGCGTATATTGAAGAATCCTTGCATCCCTGGGATAAACGCCACTTGATCATGGTGTATGATCCTTTTATGTGCTGTTGGATTCTGTTTTCTAGTATTTTGTTGAGGATTTTTTGCATCTATGTTCATCAGTGACATTGGCCTGTAGTTTTCTTTTTTTGTGACATCTTTATCTGGTTTTAGTATCAGGGTGATGGTGGCCTCGTAGAATGAGTTTGGGCGTGTTCCTCGCTGTGCTATATTTTGGAGCAGCTTTAGAAGGACATGTGTTAGCTTTTCCCTAACTGTTTGATAGAATTCACCTGTGAAGTCATCTGGTCCTGGGCTTTTTTTGTTGGAAGATTTTTAATCACAGTTTCAATTCCAGTGCTTGTGATTGGTCTGTTTATATTTTCTATTTCTTCCTGGTTCAGTCTTGGAAGGTTGTGCTTTTCTAAGAATTTGTCCATTTCTTCCAGGTTGTCCATTTTATTGGCATATAGTTGCTTGTAGTAATCCCTCATGATTCTTTGTATTTCTGCAGGGTCAGTTGTTACTTCTTTTTCATTTCTAATTCTGTTGATTTGAGTCTTCTTCCTTTTTTTCTTGATGATTCTGGCTGATTTTTTATCAATTTTGTTTATCTTCTCAAAGAACCAGCTTTTAGTTTTATTGATCTTTGCTGTTGTTTCCTTCATTTCTTTTTCATTTATTTCTGTTCTGATCTTTATGATTTCTTTCCTTCTGCTAACTTTAGGGGTTTTTTCTTGGTTCTTCTTTCTCTAATTGCTGTAGGTGTAAGGTTGAGATGTTTCTTGTTTCTTAAGTAGGATATATTGCTATAAACTTCCCTCTTAGAACCGCTTTTGCTGCATCCCATAGGTTTTGGATCATCATGTTTTCATTGTCATTTGTTTCTTGGAATTTTTTGATTTCCTCTTTGATTTCTTCAGTAATCTCTTGGTTATTTGGTAGTGTGTTGTTTAGCCTCCATGTGTTTGTAGTTTTTACAGTTTTTTCCCTGTAATTGATAGCATTGTGGTCGGAAACAATATGTGATACAATTCAATTTTCTTAAATTTACCAAGGCTTGATTTGTGACCCAAGATATGATCTTTCCTGGAGAATGTTCCATGAGCACTTGAGAAGAAGTGTATTCTGTTGTTTTGGGGTGGAATGTCCTATGAATATCAATTAAGTCCATGTTGTTTAATGTATCATTTAAAGCTTGTGTTTCCTTATTTATTTTCATTTTGGATCATCTGTCCGTTGGTGAAATTGGGGTGCTAAAGTCCCCTACTATGATTGTGTTACTGTTGATTTCCCTTTTTATGGCTGTTAGCATTTGCCTTATATATTGAGGTGCTCCTATGTTGGGTGCATAAATATTTACAATTGTTGTATCTTCTTCTTGGGTTGATCCCTTGATCACTATGTAGTGTCCTTTTTTGTCTCTTGTAATAGTCTTTATTTTAAAGTCTATTTTTTCAGATATGAACATTGCTACTCCAGCTTTCTTTTGATTTCTATTTGCATGGAATATCTTTTCCCGTCCCCTAACTTTCAGTCTGTATCTGTCCCAGGTCTGAAGTGAGACTCTTGTAGACAGCATATATATGGGTCTTGCTTTTGGATCAATTCAGCCAGTTGATTTCTTTTGGTTGGAGCATTTAATCCATTTACATTTAAGGTAATTATCAATATGTGTGCCTCTATTACCATTTTCTTAATTGTTTTGAGTTTGTTATTGTAGGTCTTTTCCTTCTCTTTTGTTTCCTGTCTAGAGAAGTTCCTTTAGTATTTGTTGTAAAGCTGGTTTGGTGGTGCTGAATTTTCTTAGGTTTTGCTTGTTTGTAAAGGTTTTAATTTCTCTGTCAAATCTGAATGAGATCCTTGCTGGGAAGAGTAATCTTGGTTGTAGGTTTTTCCCTTTCCTCACTTTAAATATGTCCTGCCACTGCATTCTGGGTTGCAGAGTTTCTGCTGAGAAATCAGCTGTTAACCTTATGGGGATTCCCTTGTAAGTTATTTGTTGCTTTTCCCTTGCTGCTTTTAATATTTTTTCTTTGTATTTAAGTTTTGATAGTTTGAATAATATGTTTCTTGGTGTGTTTCTCCTTAGATTTATCCTATGTGGGACTCTCTGTGCTTCCTGGACTTGATTCAGTATTTCCTTTCCCATATTAGGGAAGTTTTCAACTGTGATCTCTTCAAATATTTTCTGAGTCCCTTTCTTTTTTTCTTCTTCTTTTGGACCCCTGTAATTCAAATGTTGGTGCATTAATGTTGTCCCAGAGGTCTCTGAGACTGTCCTCAATTCTTTTCATTCTTTTTTCTTTATTCTGCTCTGCAGTAGTTATTTCCACTATTTTATCTTCCAGGTCACTTTTCTGTTCTTCTGCCACAGTTATTCTGCTATTGATTCCTTCTAGAGAATTTAAAATTTCATTTATTGTGTTGTTCATCATTGTTTATTTGCTCTTTAGTCCTTCTAGGTCCTTGTTAAATGTTTTTGTATTTTCTCCATTCTATTTGCAAGATTTTGGATCATCTTTACTATCATTACTCTGAATTCCTTTTCAGGTGTACTGCCTATTTCCCCTTAATTTTTTGGTCTTGTCAGTTTTTACTTTGGTTCTTCATCTGCTGCGTATTTCTCTGTCTGCTCATTTTGCTTCACTTACTGTGTTTGGGTCTCCTTTTGGCAGGCTGCAGGTTTGTAGTTCCTGTTGTTTTTGGTGTCTGCCCCCAGTGGGTAAGGTTGGTTCAGTGGGTTGTGTAGGCTTCCTTGTGGTGGGGACTGGTGCCTGTGGTCTGGTGGGTGAGGCTGGATCTTGTCTTTCTGGTGGGCAGGACTGCATCCAGTGGTGTGTTTTGGGGTGTCTTTGAACTTATGATTTTAGGCAGCCTCTCTGCTAATGGATGGGGTTGTGTTCCTCTCTTGATAGTTGTTTGGCATGGGGTGTCCAACTTTGGATTTGCTGGTTGTTGAATGGATCTGGATCTTAGTGTTGAGATGGAGATCTCTTGGAGAGCTCTTACCGATTGATATTATGTGGGGCTGGGAGGTCTCTGGTAGGCCATTGTCCTGAACTCGGCTCTCCCACCTTAGAGGCTCAGGCCTGACCCCTGGCCAGAGCACCAAGACCCTGTCAGCCACAAGGCTTGGAAGAAAAGGGAGAAGAAAGAAAGGAAAGAAAAGTAAAATAAAATGAAGTTATCAAAATAAAATAATTATTTAAAAAAATAGGAGAGAGCAACCAAACCAATAAACAAATCTACCAATGATAAGAAGCCTTAAAAACTATACTTTAAAAAAAAAAAAGCAACGGACAGACAGAACCCTAGGACAAGTGGTATATGCAAAGCTGTACAGACATAATTACACAAAGAAGCATACACATGCACACTCACAAAAAGAGAAAAAGGAAAAAATATATATATGAAAAGGAAGAGAGAAACCAAATCTATAAACAAATGTACCAATGATAATAAGGTCTAAATACTAAACTAAGATAAACATAAAACCAGAAACAAATTATGTGCAGAAAGCAAACCCCAACTCTACACTTCCTCCCCAAGTCCACCTCCTCAATTTTGGGATGGCTCGTTGTCTCTTCTGGTATTCCACAGATGCAGGGTACATCAAGTTGATTGTGGAGACTTACCGCTGCTCCTGAGACTGCTGGGAGAAATTTCCCTTTCTCTTTGTTCGCACAGCTCCTGGGGTTCAAGTTTGGATTTGTCCCTGCCTCTGTGTGTAGGTTGCCTGAGGGCATCTGTTCCCTGTCCCGACAGGGCGGGATTGAAGTAGCAGCTGATTAGGGGGCTGTGGCTCACCCAGGCTGGGGAGAGGGAGAGGTACGGGATGCGGGGTGAGCCTGCAGGTGCAGAGGCCAGCATGATGTTGCAACAGCCTGTGGCATGCTGTGTGTTCTCCAGGGAGAGTTGTCCCTGGATCACAGGACCCTGGCAGTGGTGGGGCTGCACCATCTCCTGGCAGGGGTGTGGACAGTGACCTGTGCTTGCACACAGGCTTCTTGGTGGCTGCAGCAGCAGCCTTAGCATTTCATGCCCATCTCTGGTTTTCACGCTGGTAGCCACGGCTTACACCTGTCTCGAGCTCATTTAGGCAGTGTTCTGAATTCCCTCTCCTTGCTTACCCTGAAACAATGGTCTCTTGCCTCTTAGACAGTTTCAGACTTTCTCTTCGACTCCCTCCTGGCTAGCTATGGTGCCCTAGCCCCATTCAGGCTGTGTTCACGCAGCCAACCCCAGTCCTCTCCCTGGGATCTGACCTCCGAAGCCTGACCCTCAGCTCCAAGCCCCCACCTGCCCCGGCAGGTGGGCAGACAAGCCTCTCAGGCTGGTGAGTGCTCGTCAGCACTGATCCTCTGTGTGGTAATCTCTCCGCTTTCCCCTCTGCACCCCTGTTGCTGCGCTCTCCTCCGCTCTCCGAAGCTTCCCCCCTCCCCCTGTTTCCACGGGTGAAGGGGCTTCCTAGTGTGCGGAAACCTTTCTTCCTTCACAGCTCCCCTCCAGAGGTGCAAATCCCGTCCCTATTCTTTTTTCTCTGTTTTTTCTTTTTTCTTTTGCCCTACCCAGGTATGTGGGGAGTTTCTTGCCCTTTGGGAAGTCTGAGGGCTTCTGCCAGCATTCAGTAGGTGTTCTGTAGGAGTTGTTCCACATGTAGATGTATTTTTGATGTATTTGTTGGGGAGGCGGGTCATCTCCACATCTTACTCCTCTGCCATCTTGAAGGTCCTCCTGAAATCTTTTTTTTTTTTTTCCTGTACACGGGCCTCTCACTGTTGTGGCCTCTCCCACTGTGGAGCACAGGCTCCGGAAGTGCAGGCTCAGCGGCCATGGCTCACGGGCCCAGCTGCTCCACAGTATGTGGGATCTTCCCGGACTGGGACATGAACCCGTGTCCCCTGCATCAGCAGGCGGACTCTCAACCACTGTGCCACCAGGGAAGCCCTGAAATCTTTTTTTTAAATGGTGGTGTTTATAGCTATAAATTTCCCTCAGAGTTCTGGTTTTGCTACATCTTATAAGTTTTGGTGTGTTGTGTTTTTATTTTTTATCTCAAAGTATTTTCTTATTTCCCTAGTGATTCTTTCCTTGATTTATTGGTTCCTTAAGAGTTTGTTGGGACTTCCCTGGTGGCACAGTGGTTAAGAATCCGCCTGCCAATGCAGGGGACGTGGGTTCAAGCCCTGGTCCAGGAAGATCCCACATGCCACGGAGCAACTAAGCCCATGTGCCACAGCTACTGAGTCTGCGCTCTAGAGCCCTCGAGCCACAACTACTGAGCCCACATGCCACAACTACTGTAGCCTGTGTGCCTAGAGCCTGTGCTCTGCAACAAGAGAAGCCACCGCAATGAGAAGTCTGCGTGCGGCAACGAAGCGTAGCCCCTGTTCGCCTCAACTAGAGAAAGCCCGCACGCAGCAACGAAGACCCAACACAGCCAACAATAAAGAAAAAAAAGAAAAAAAAAAGTTTATTTACTTTCCATGTATTTAAGAGTTTTCCAGTTTTCCTTTTGTTATTGATTTCTATCTTTGTTCCATTGTGGTTAGTTCCACTGTAAACATCCATTGTATGATTTAGGTATTTTGACATTGAGAATTATTTTATGGCCTAATGTATGGTCTATTCTGTAGAATCTTCTGCATGCAGTTGAGAAGAATATATGTTTTGCCATTGTTACGTGGCAAGTTCTGTATATGTCTGTCAGGTGTAGGTGATTTATATAGTGTTGCTCAAGTCCTCTATTTCCTTAGTGATTTTCTGTCTACATGTCCTCTACATTATTGAAAGTGGGCTGTTGAAGTTTCCAACTATTATTGGAATAGTTTGCTTCACTGTTTGCTTCATATACTTTGAGGCTCTGTTGTTTGGTATGTATATGTTTATAATTGTTATATCTTCCTGGTGAATTGATCCTCTTGTCAGTATAAAATGTCTTTCTTTGTCTCTTGCAGCAGTTTTGTATGTAAAATCAGTTTTGTCTGATATCAATATATGTAGCCAGGCTTCCTTTTGGTTACTGTTTGCATGGAGCATCTTTTTCCATCCCTTGACTCTCAACCAGTTTGTGTCTCTGGGTCTAAAATGAGTCTCTTATAAGCAGCATATAGCTGTATCATGTTTTTTTAAAAAAATTATTCTGCCAATATCTTTTAATTGATGAGTTTAACTCATTTACATTTAAAGTAATTACTGATAATGAAGGACTTGTATCTGCAATTGTGCTATTTGTTTTCTGTGTCATTTTTTGTTGTTCCTCAACTTCTTTGATACTGACTTATTTTGTGTTTGATTTTTTTTTTCTGTATACATTCCCTTTCCCTTTCATTTTACATAGTTTTAGTTATTAGTGGTTACCGTGGGAATTATAGTTATCCTAAATTTATAAAACTGTAGTTTGAATTGATACCAACTTAGCTTCAATAGCATACATTAACAATACTCCTAACTGGCTCCATCTTCCCCTTTATGTTGTTATTGTTATGGATTGAGTCTTTATGCATTGTGTGCCTATTAACATAGATTTATAATTATTATTTTATACATTTGTCTTTTAAGTGAAATAGGAAATAAAATGAGGAGTTACCTACCAAAAATACAGTATTATTAGGTTTTATATTTATCTGTGTAGTTACCTTTACCATTGTTCTTTTTTTTTTTTTTTTTTCTTTTCCTGTTTAGTTTATTACAGAATATTGAGTAGAGTTCCCTGTGCAATCCAGTAGGTCCTTTTCGGTTTTCTTTTTTTTTTTTTTTTTTCTTTTCCTGTTTAGTTTATTACAGAATATTGAGGAGAGTTCCCTGTGCAATCCAGTAGGTCCTTGTCGGTTATCTTTTTTTTTTTTTTTTTTTAAACATCTTTATTGGGGTATAATTGCTTTACAATGTTTACCATTGTTCTTTATCTCTCTGTGTGGCTTTGAATTACTGTCTAGTATTCTTTTATTTCAACCTGAAGGATTCCCTTTATCATTTCTTATAGAGCAGATTACTAGTAACAAATTCCCTTAGCTTCTGTTTGACTAGGAATGTCATCATTTCTCCTTTATATTTGAAGGATTGTTTTGCTGAATACAGAATTCCCGGTTGACATGCTTTTCCTTTCAATTCTTTAAATATATTGCTCTACTGCCATTTAGTCTCTGTGGTTTTCGATGAGAAATAGGCTGTTATTCTTTTTGAGAATGCCTTCTGTGTGATTAATCACTTCTCTCTTGCTGCTTTCAAAATTCTCTCTTTGTCTTTCAGCAGTTTGATAATAATATGTCATGGTATGGATTTCTTTGAGTTTGTCCTGCTTGGAGTTTGTTGAGATTCTTGGGTGTGTGTATTTATGTATTTCATCAAATTTGGGAAGTTTTTGGACAGTATTTCCTCAAATATTTTTTTTGCTTTGTTTTTCCTTCTCTTTTCCTTCTGGGGCTCCTATTATATATATGTTGGTATATTTGATGCTGTCCCATAAGTCTCTGAGGCCTTGTTCATTTTTCTTTGTTTTCTTTCTACTCCTCAGACTGGGCAGATACAATTGCCCTGCCTTTGGATTTGATGACTCCTGCTCGTATCTGTTGTTGAATGCCTCTTGTGAATTTTAAAATTTTATCTATTGTACTTTTTGATTCCCAAATTTCTACTTTGATCTTTTTAACAATTTCAGTCTCTTTCTTAATATTCCTTATTTGTTCATAGTTTTCTTGATTCCTTTTAATTCTTTGTCTGTGATGTTCTTTAGCTCTTTTAGCATATTTAAGACAGTAAATTTAAAGTCTTTGTCTAGTAAGTTAATGTCTGGGCTTCCTCAGGATGGTTTCCATCAATTTCTTTCTTTCCTTTTTTTTTTCTGTGAATGAGTGATACATTCCTATTTCTTTGTGTGCTTTGTAATTTTCTTGTTGAGATATGGACATTTTGAATATTGTAATGTAATTCTTGAAATCAGATTCTCCCACTACACCAAGGACTGTTATTACTTGATGAAGTCTGCAGTTGTTCATTTGTTTAGTGACTTTTCCAAATTGTTTTTTTTTGCAAAGCCTATATTCCTTGTCATGTGTGGTCACTGACGTCTATGTTCTGTTATCTCTGTGGTCAGCTCGTGACCTGACAGAGATTTCCTTAAGTATCTGGATACAATAAGATAAACTGTAAAGGGTATTCTGTCTCTTTAACTTCCTTCAATGATGCCAGGAAAGCAGTTCAACCCATTAAGGTTGAACTAATAGCCAGCCTCTGTGCTGACCCCTTAACCCCTTAGTGAACTGCCAGGCAGATCAAAACACAGAAATCTGTTTTTTTGGAGGAAAATCCTTATTGTTCACCCTCATGCCAAAAAGTTGTATCAGGAATTCAGGCCATCATCCCCATGGTTACTTTCATTAGAGCTTGAGGATTGTTGCTGCTTTGCATGATGTTGAATGATGAAAATTTACCAGCCCCTTTCTTTGTCAAGCACTTCCCTGGATGCTACAAGTGTTCAACTAGACCCTAGAGTTCTGAAATACTTAATTCTAACTGTTCTTACCAGCTTGATAGTTGTTTTGGTGAAGGGACTGGCTCTAGAGCTTCATACTCTGTCATCTACCATAATATCACTCCCTTCCATGTTCATTCTTAAAAGTGTTCCAGTTTGAACAATAAGTTTTATTGTCACCCATTGGTAATTAAATGACAGGGACAAGAGAAAAGATGAAAACAAGTTCTTACAGAAAAAATAAGCCATGAGGATCATCAATAAATATTGATTGCTCAGAGTATAAGCTGTCAGATGAATGCTACAGGGTTTTCCTAGTTTCAGTTCAATATAGTTCCTCCCCTTTAGGAAGTTTTTATACTAGTCTAGCATCGGTAGTGTGAATGAATGCCTTTGTTGGAAGGCTTGACAGATAACATTGATTTTCATTGTGAGTTTATTTATGGGGGTATTGTCATTGTAACATGTGAACTGAGACATGGAGTATGTGGAACAGCCTTATCTCTTGTTGCTGACATGGGTGCCATATTGTCTGTCTTTCTACTTGCTCCCCTTTTTCAAATCTGTGGGTGGGTCATGAACAATTGCTTCATGGCTGTGTGCAGTCTGCAGGCCTTATGTTGTGTAGGCCTGCTATAGACAATGCTCTTTAATTGGGCAGAAAAGTTGCTGCCTTGGCTTCTCTCCCATTTCAGAAAGCTGAGTACATGCTGTTACTGCAGCATTTCCAGTCTGTGCCAGCTCGAGGAGCAAGGTCCTAGGATTGAAAATCAAACTAGGGGCTTGACATGGTGATAAGTAGCACTGCATTTTGACTTTTGAGTCCAGTTATAATGTAAGGAGGTACTTTTTTGAACATGCATTAATATACATTTAATTTTTCTAGAAATTACTAGACTTCAACTGCTTTTAGAGTCCCACTTATGATGGTTCTCATCAAAGTTTTTGGTAACTACTCAGAAGACGATAATAGAGTATAATTGGGAAATAGTACTTTCAATAAGAGATCTTGACTGTCTCTCCAGCTCTTCCACACATACTCAGAATGCTACAGGTAATAGCAAATTTAATCTTTAAAAATGTAAGTGAATAAAAGTGGAAAAGTGGAAATGAGTTGTTTACCTTTTCTCTTGATTTGTATTAAACATGAGTAAGCTTTTGGTAAAATTAGGTGAAACAATTTCCTATTTCTGTAAGTAGCCAAATTTTATGGTTGAATTTTAAATTCTGGAAAAAGAGGGTTGTCATAAAATGCCTGTCAAAGTATTAGCTATATCATGAGAAAGGACTGCATATAGTATCTTGACAGTATAAAAACTTTGAAAATATTTTTATTATAATTAAAATATCTAAATTATAATAATTTACTAAGAAACAAATCGTATTAAAATTGCCAACACCATAGCTTTGGTAATGCACATTTGAATATTTAATTGTGTTTCTATAAACAGCTTCTCTAATGCTACATTTTCAGTGAATATGATGGGCCTTCTGTTAGTGTTGGCATTTGAGCAATCTTGCTTTCTGTTTTCCTCTTATATCTACAATGTGAAGTATTCCCACCTGAAATTTCCCCAAAGTTTCACTTGGGAAACAGAACATAATTTGAAAGATGTTTTCTGTTGTATGTTGCTCAAATCAAGCTTTGCATTGAATCAAGCCAAATGATGAAAATATAGTCCAGCCTTCTTTCCAGCAGAATGCAATTACCTCTAAGGCCTATAGTAGAAGACCAACTAATTGAGAACACTTGTCTTTGTTTTCAGCTAGCAAAGATTCTTATTAAGAATGTCCATTTTTTAAATTCAAAAAGGTGGGTTTACTTTTAATGAACTAAGAGTTGGGAGATCTGAAAATTAAAGCATGTGCAGGTTATCCTCTTTCTCAAGGGGACATATACTACTGCTGTGCTCCTGTGAAGTAATAATGAGATACCATAAGAAAACAGTAGATGATTCATGTCAGATGGTTCTTCAGTAACGTTAGGGGGGAAGAAAGCAGCTGATGTATGGGATATTGAAGGCAGATTAAGTTGTTAATGTATATTAGTATATTCTTAATTTCCTTTTAATTGAAAAAGACATATTGACTTTAATTAGAACCATTTCACAGGAACTGTCAATTAGCACATGTCAAACTAGTTAATTCAGAACAGAATTCTTTTAATTAGGGTCTGCTTTCCTTTAACTATGGGGCCAATGAAATCAGCCTTTCCTTATCTAGATTTTAAATGTCTCTAAGACATATAATACAAATGTAGACTCTTATCTATTATTAGAAGCCCATATGGATAACATTAAAATGATGATGCTGGCATTGTTCATGCAGCACAAATCAGAGTCCCTTTATGACTGTTAGAAAAAAAATGGCTTTGAACAAAGACTATTTTAAATAACAGATTTATCCTACTTTAAAGAGACTACAAAATTTATGACATGCATGTTCACATTTAAAGTATTATTTAATACGTCTGCTCAAATAAATGGGCCTATTCAAACGTTTTGTGTGTTCTATCAGCTGAAGACACATAAAACATTATCAAGCCATACAGCAACATTTTTCCCTTAAATGAACTGTAATCAAAAAGGGAAAACAGACTGAATGATTTTTTTTTCCTGACATAAAAATAGCATTGTTAACTTTCATTGCATCCAAAGATTTAATACCAATAGTTGATACAGTGCCTAAACCACTGGTAGTGAGCTAATGTGATCTTAGTAATCAGACAGTGTAAAATCTGCAGCTTGGCTCTTGCTTGTTGTAATGATGTGGAATTATAGCATTTTAGTTACAGTTGGCATGAGGATTGGCACATACAGTGAACTTGGTGGGGCAGGGCTGTGTGATGTTCACTTACGGAACAGGTATGCTCAAAATTTTAAAAAAGATTTTAAGTTACATGTAAAGAGAATTAATATGAAATCTAGCTTACTGTATCATGTGAGGTTTAGTCACTATTTTACTGAGTTACAGCAAGCAAGGGTTACAGAAATTAATAAAAAGAATATTTAATAAGCTAAACTTGAGATTCCACAGAGAAATATCCCATAAGGTATTTTATGTAACCTCAACTTGTTCATCTTATTGTAAGTACATTTAGCTTCATAACAGTAGTGTGCCTTTCTAAAACGTGTTATACTGTATCAGTGACTGCATTTGTGCCAGTTGAATTAAATGAAGAACTGTAGTAATCTTCTAATTTTGGTTAACATAGGCAAAACAACAAGGGCAATAAACAAACAGATGAAAAAATGCTCCCCCCAAACCCCATTCTTTTTCTTCCAGAGCTGACCTTTCTCTTCTGAACTATTTCTAGAGCTGCCCTAGCTCTCTGTGTTTGAATGACAGCCTACATTGAGCATGTCCATATTTCCTTGAGATCTGTAGTGTTTAACTTTTTGGTGTCATATCATCATTTGAATCTGTGATAAGAGATATAAATCCTCTTCCCAGAAAAATCCACATAGGCATACATGCACTAAAATGTTCAGGATGGGAAATCTTAACTTCTTAAAAAATAAGTTGGCACAACTCATTGAAGGATGTAACCTCTGTTTGATATAATTACTTGTACTGTTGCAGGCGCTATACTTGGCTCTGGGAGTATAACAATGAGTAAGATAAAACCTTAGCATCTGAGTCAGTGTGACAAATTATTAGCACATTTTCAGACATTACTATGTGATTCTTCTTTTAACCTTTTTTACCCTCTGAACTGTTTAAAATTTGATCTGTCTTTGAAAATCTTGTACAAGTTACCAATCTGATACGATTGACAATTTTACATAAAAATTGCCTGAAAAATATAATTACTAGAACATTAGAGGAGATTAATTTTATGAGTTTAATGCAACAGATTTTATTAATCCTTTTAATCTTATTTATAATTCTGTTTTGGTTAATAACCTCAGGTAATATTAATATCATAATTTTGACCAACCTTTTAGTTCTGTTTATTCATTTAAATTATATAATTTATAATTATTTACAAAGAAGACCAAGCCTACTAACATGAGTTTTATAAATTAGTCTCATTTAAACTCAAAATAAGCTGTTGCTAATGATCTTGGGTGGGGGTGCTAATTAATTTCTGGATCATCCATGATAGGTTATCCATGCTGTGCCAGGATTTAAGTTTGAACAGTGGCTGAGCTAGGTCTGCTTTCCAGAAATACCAACACACCCAGTCTTAATTCCTTTGTATCTTAAAAGGGGTATTTTTTGGTGTGTGTATGTGTGTGTGTTTGTTCTTTAAGAGTGTACTATAGCATTGTTAAATAAATAAATACATATAAAAATATATTTATTTATAGACACATAAATATATAAATAAATATATAAGCATTTTATATATATATATATACACACTTAAGCATACTTATATATTTAGTATGTGTTGTTTTAGTCCCAAATTTGCTCTGTGATTGTCTGTAGCAATTTAAATTCCTTTGTCTTTTTTAGCTTATGAAAAGTTGACCCTTGGTGCCTTTGCCAACAATAAACATTTTGACCTTAGGAAATTTATAGGACATATGGGCCTTAACTGAGTTTAATCATCTTTATGGTATAGATGGTATAGGTTTCATATATTGTTAAAAATGGGCAAAAATTATTCACATCATGTGTTTGTGAATCAAAACCATAGCTATTTAACTCTGACTTGGTTAGCAGAATTTTAACAGATTATTTAAATTATTAGAAGCTATGATTTCAAACAGTTTTATCTAAACAGGAATATTCTAAAAGTCCCTAGAATGCTTCATTTAAAGGGAGGTAACTCTCAGATTAAAATTTTTAGTGGGTGGATTTTAAGAGTTAAAAGGGAAACTTTCTTAATTACTTCATCTTCTTTCTAGATCCTTAATCAAGTTGTATTGATTTTATTAGGGACTAAATGCACCACTCTGAGTGTGGGATTTGTGTTTACTCTGTGTATTTATAACCCCCTCCCCCATTTTCTACCTAATGATAAACAGTTGTCTAACCTAATTAATTATATATTATAATTTAGTAAATTTAATTTTTTGTAACTTGAGCGAGAGTGTGTTCACATATCTTTTGGAAAGTGATAGGGAGATATTTATTTATTTGTTTCTATTTTTATTATCATCAGCCAATCTCAGATTAGTTTGGTTCAGTACCATAAGTACTTGTTAAACACCTATTATTTCCAGAAACAGTTAATATTAGGCATTATCTTGTTTTGAACATTAGTTAAAACACTTGTTTGCTTTTCTCTTGACTATGTGGAATCTGTTAACTATTAATGATCAGTAGATTAATGGTTGCCTTTTCCAAAATTTTTTATTTAGTGCTTTACAGTTGAAATATTTTCAAGACCATTATCTTATGCAGGATGAATAATCCCATCATTACAGTTATTAGTTTAATTTCCTTCAGTGATATCTTCCGGGGGTTCTGCATAGGGAAAAACTTGGTTCAAATTCCCGTATCACTATTTACTAGCTTTGTGTACTTAGATAAGTTACCTAACCTCTCTGAGCTTCAGTTCCCTCCTCTGAAAAATAATAATACCTACCTTATAGTATTGTAAGGATTAAATGAAATATGTAAAGCGTTTAGCATCATGTCTATTAACATACTCAGTAAATATTGGTCCCTGTCCTTTTTTCAAGTGGTTTTGTTGTTCTGAGTGTCCTTTCTGGGAAATGCAGCTATTTGTTAAATAAATTCACCCTTAGATGGAAATATAAATTGTTAACATGAGTGCTCTACTAATTTGATTATTGATGGATATTAACAGGGGAACTGTACCACTGTTCTTGGTGCTTGAGGAAAAGCTAGCTGATGACAGTCATCTACTCTTGACCAGCAATCTTTTCTTCACTGTCCATGTGAAATATTCTATGACTATCACTGAATGAAATGGCTTCTAACAAAACCCCTTAGTTTATAATATTTCAATGTAGAATATTAAAATATTCTTGAATAGCAGTATTAGCTCCTAAAAATACAAAAAAAAAATAAAATAAGCTATAACTATACCAACCATAGGTAATCACTATAAATATTTTGGTGTATTTATGTATTTGTGCTGAGAATTTTATTAGGTCATTACATTTTATTCATAATTGTGATTTAGATGGCTGCTTTGTATTCATTTTTAAATCTGAGTTTTTTTGAGTTTTGCATTTTTTCCTTCTGCTCCAGTAAACACTGTTGGAATGCACATCTTTATATATAAAAACTTTATTCGTATTTCTGATTATTTCCTTAGGTTAATTCTTAGGAGGAGAGTTACTGGACAAAGAGAATAAACATCAATATTTCATAAATGTTACCCCAAATTGCTTTCCAGAAAAGTGTCAATTTATACCCCCACTAACCCCAAATGTGACTTTCTAACAAAAAAGTGAGTTACTTTTTGAATATACAGTTTGGCTAGTAGTTAAGACAGTTGATTAGTGTATAGTTTTTGGCTAATTGATTCTTGTCTAATTGATTCAGTTTGGCACTAATTTAGGAAGAGGCCAAATAACATTCTAATGACCCATGAGATCTTGCCTGGGATTTTCAAAAAGATAGCTTTTAATTTAAAAGTAATGTTTAAAGTAATATTTGTTGTTAAGTGGTAACTGGTACGCCAGTTTGACGTAGTCATATCTTGGTTTTTTGGTATGTGTTATGAGGTCTCTTCGGGGCTCATTTCTATAGCAATTTTTAGAGGAAAATGAGATTCTTCTAATGTGCAATTAAAGTATTTGCATTATTGGCAATATACATTATAGAGAAACGTAAGGGTAAAAATCAGCTCATTTTATTTTGTAGTAAAATCAGAAATAGGAAAAATATGCTAACATGATAATATCTAATGAGGGAAATGTTCTATATAGATATCTGTTTTTCTGTTAATCCCTAAAATGACTATATGCTTTTATTTATATGAGTAACATCGGATACAAACACGTTGCTAGGAATATATATCCACTTATAAAAATGATAAACACAATATGAGTTTAGAATTTTAATAAATTCTGTTTTAAAGGTAAATTAAACCTTTGGATAATGTAAGTTTTGAGATTTCAACAAAGATGTAATATCTATGTATGCCACTTCTGAGAGTTATTTAGGTATTTTTCTCTTGTTTAGCTGTATCTAGTGTAGCTTCTAACGTAGAGAAATGAGAACTGAGTCCTGTATGATGGATCTTTTATGGGGCACAGGGAAATGTAATTTTACTTAGTTATTTTTGAAGCCTCCATCTAGGCACACTGGCAACCAATTTTATCTTTATTACATAACAAGGTCATATGCTCTCAAGCTAACTCAAAGGGCATATGAAAGGAAAAGAGAACAATTTGTGTTTTTGCTGTTGTCATTAGGGGTTTTCATATTTTCTTTGTACATTGGACACCTTATCATGTTTATTATACTATGCTGATAAGCAATGTCACATTTCATTAAGTTAACACCAAGTTAGTGAAAATGAAAAGCAGAATATCTTGCTGCTCTTACTATTATTTCAGATTTTTATCCTGTAAATACCTAACTTTTTTTTTTTTTTGCTATATGCGGGCCTCTCACTGTTGTGGCCTCTCCCGTTGCGGAGCACAGGCTCCGGACACGCAGGCCCAGTGGCCATGGCTCACGGGCCTAGCTGCTCCGCGGCATGTGGGATCTTCCCGGACCAGGGCACAAACCCGTGTCCCCTGCATCGGCAGGCAGACTCTCAACCACTACGCCACCAGGGAAGCCCTAAATAACTAACTTTTGTGGTTATGAATTATTTCAGAATGGAAATGCCTCAGGGAGATGTATTTTGTTTTAAGCCAGATTAGGCTGCTAACCAAATTTGGACCTATCCCTTCACTGTTGGTAAATGTGTTGTGGTACTAATATGGACAAATACAAACAGTTGTTATATTCTGCACTCTTGAATGTCAGTGAAGGCACAGCTTTGGTGAGGGGTGGGGAGAGAGACATATATGCACAAATGATCACCTTTTTGCATTGGAATTAGCATTCTTTAGTCCTGGAACTAAGAAAAACAAATAATAAAGTCACACTGTTAGCTATACTTTACACTAACCCTAATTAGACTTGATAGCATGTAGAATGACAGACAGGGAGTGTGGGTGTGGGGAGCTGAAAAGATGAAACAGGGAAATATGTAGAGGAGATTAATAAATACTCTAGGATTTTGATTTTTAATTTGTAGAATTAACTTTTTTTCTCTCAAGTCTTGAATTTATGGTTGTAATTGGAATTAATTTAAGCAGTTACCAAAATAATGGAATAAATCATTTAAGATTGAGTATCTTGTTTGTCATTGAGTATATTGATTAGCTCTAAGTAGGTCATCATGGAGTTTATAAATCTTAATGCCTTGTCACTTGTAAATATGCTTGATACTAAAAAAAAAACATTTCTCCTTGCTTTTATTTTTCTTTGGTCTCTAAGATTAATGGGCAAGGCATGAACTTCATTATGAATTTCTCCTATAATTTTTATTTACAGTTTACTTTCTTAAGACTCATTTCAGATTACAGAGGTCATGTTCTATCTGTAAACTCCTGTGGAAGAACTTAAAATGAATAAGTTGATGTTCTCGGATTCAATATTTTGAGAGGTATTTGACTGAAATTAATATATATTATTATGTTGGCTTCTGCTAATGTATTAGAAATTATTCTTCAAAGAGTCGAGTTGAACACCAAGCCCAGTGTCATTTGGTGAAGCTGGGGAGCGGCATATATACACAATCATTTATGAGACTGATGAGGCTGCTTGTCAGTTTTCTTTTTTTTTTTTAATTTATTTTTTTTTGCGGTACACGGGCCTCTCACTGTTGTGGCCTCTCCTGTTGCAGAACACAGGCTCTGGACGTGCAGGCTCAGCGGCCATGGCTCACGGGCCCAGCCGCTCCGCGGCATGTGGGATCTTCCCGGACCGGGGCATGAAACCGTGTCCCCTGCATCGGCAGGCGGACTCTCAACCACTGCGCCACTAGGGAAGCCCTAGTTTTCATTTATTTTAACTCGAATAAGCTCTAGGATCAACTTAATAAAAAACGTAATGCTAGGCTTAGGATTGTAGCAAACATACTTTAGTGGATGTGTCACAATTTTTTAAAAGGAATGTGAGGATAGAAGTCAAAGATGTTGATTGTCTGGTGTACAACACAGTGCCTATAGTTAAAAATATGGTGTTGTGCACTTTAAAATGTTGAGGATAAATCTCATGTTAAGTGCTCTTACAACAGAACAAAAAACAAAAGAATACAAGGAAATTTTTGGAGATTATAGATGTTTATAGTGCCTTAAGTGTGGTGATGTGTGTGCGTATGTCCAAACTAACACATCAAACTATGTACATTAAATATGTGCAATTATATATATCAATTATACCTCAGTAAAGCTAAAAAAAGATGATTATATTTTAAAGATATATTCTGGAGAAAGAAAAGAAAATTAAACAGTTGAAGTTCCAAAGCATTCAGAATTCTTGATGTAGCAGGTGAAAGGGAATGGCTCCATGATTCTGTTTATCAGTCTGTTGCATTCATGAGTACTTGATACTGATGATGATGGTGTTCTCAGCATCTAAGGCATATAAAATATACTCTTAAGAATTTCTCATTAGAGATCTTTTCTTCTACTGAGGCTACTGATTCAAAGGAAAAAAAACTCTGTGAAGGCAATATACAAGTGAAAAACAATTTATGACAGAAGAAGTAAAAGAGGAGGAGGAAGAGAGGTGGCAAAAGTGGGTAGTACTGCTAGAGGAAACGTGAGAGGAAGGAAAATGAGGGGGAGTGAATGGGATTCAAAAAAGAGATTTTTCTCCATTTGCTCAGGCTTCAACCATCTGAGGCTTGGCCTTATTCTCTTTCCTTCCATCTTGTCTTCTATCCTCCAGCTATTAAAAATCTTACTCTAGGGCTTCCCTGGTGGTGCAGTGGTTGAGAGTCCACCTGCCGATGCAGGGGACACGGCTTCGTGCCGCGGTCCGGGAGGATCCCAACATGCCGCGGAGCGGCTGGGCCCGTGAGCCATGGCCGCTGAGCCTGCGCGTCCGGAGCCTGTGCTCTGCAACGGGAGAGGCCACAACAGTGAGAGGCCCGCGTACTGCCAAAAAAAAAAAAAAAAACCTTCTCTAATTGTGGTTTTGATCCAGTTCCTTCAGCCTTTTACCTTTTCCATCTGTAGGTATTCCAGGTTCATATGGCCACCACAACTGTTACTGGTCTTCTTAATTCTCCTTGCACTGTCAGTAGCATTTGCTGAAGCTTTCCTTGAATATTCAGATCCTTCCACTTAATTCAGCAGATTCACTGTCAATGATAATTTGCTGTCGCTTTATACCAGACAGTGTTCTAGGTTCTGGAGATAAAATAGTTGAGATGAAGTCTCGATCCTCATGGAGCATACATTACAACAGATGAATAAATATATATTTGATTTGCTATGGGAAAAAAAAGCAGATTAAAGGGATAGAGAAAAACACAGTATACTACTTTAGAAAGGGCAGTCAAGGAAGTTTTCTCTGTAGAGGTGATATTTGAGCATAAATCTGAAGTGAGGGAGCAAACCATATGAGTTTCGGGGAAGTCTGTTACTGGAAGTGGGAGGAGTCAAGTGCAAAGGCTTGTGTTTGTTGTATTCAAGGATCAGTAAGAAGCACAGTGGGTGGAGGGGGAGAGTGATAGGAAATGAAGTTAAGAGTTAAGCAGAGGCAAATCATGAAAAGGCTGATAGGCCACAGTAGTTCTTGGATTTTATTCTAAGTGTGATGGCAAGTCATTACTCTTAGAGGGTTGAGAGCAGGGAGGCAATGTGGACTCACTTCACTTGAGGAATATTTTCTCAGATGAAAGTAGAGATGCAAGGTATCAGGAGAATTTTTAGGTACTTATCCAGCTGCATTTATTAATATAAATACTTCAGTAGGAATGGGAAGTGGTTTTTCAGGGATAGCCTGCACTGGATAACACTACTCAAGGTCTGTTTTACCTTTGGAAGAGTACTACAGTACCATGATGGAGTAGGGGGCTATTTTCCTAGAAAGATTTTATTGATTAGTACTTTCAGAGGCCAGTCGAAGTGAAGTCAGTGGTGGCTAATTCAGTAAATATTTCTGTGGGCTTTGTTCTATTTCAGACACTGTTCTAGATGCTCTTGCAAATGTTAGGCTGTGCAGGTATTTGTCCCCATTTTACAGAGAAGAAAACTGAAGCTCAGAGTTCCTCTTATGTCACAGCTGCTGTAAGTACTTGATTAATTATCTGAATATTCTCACTAAGGTAGACTCTTTGCCTGAATTACTTGGGTAATTGCAACAGTGTAGATCTGAGTATTAATCATGTTTAATCAGGCAGTGTGCTATTAAATTTCTAAGACTGTATTAAAGGGGTAATTAAAAGACTTGTCTTCTATTTTTAAATACATACTTTCTAATTGTTTTCTGGAAATTAAAGGACTATGTGGTCATTTTAGAAAAATTGGAAAATACAGTTTTTACACACACACACACACACACACACACACACACACATACACATTGTGACAACCTCTCTGCTTCCTCCTTGTTAATGCCTCAGACTAACACTTTAACCAGTGTAAACCAATGGATTCTGGTCATATTGTTATTGTATTTATTTAAATAGTTGCAGAATGAGTAAGTTTTGCTCACTTGGTTCAGTGTTACCACTCATTTAGACTTGCTCTGTGACAGTTTATTACTTGCAGATGAGTTTCGGAAACTTAATATATTTGTTTGATAACTCAGTATGTCTAGTAAAGTTATTTCAAAGGTCATCTGAAGAGTGAAGTTCTATAGTACATTGAGTAGTAGTTTTTCAAAGTCTTATGCTCTGGTGGCCTATCTGTAGGGCCTAATACCAAATCCAGTATTTATTTGGCATAACTCATCTAAAGAAAGTAAACAAAATAAAATGCTCCCTTCTTTTGATAACTTTCTTGCTTACAGCTGACTGTAGACGTACATCTCAGTTTACAATGTCAGATATTCAAGGAATATACTTTTTGTAATTATTTTGTAGCTCAGTTTCTATCTTGAGCCCCTATTCTGCCTAGGTGGCTGAAATTTTACTGTAAATTAGAGCTATCCTACCTTTCCATGCTCTGCTAATTCTTGGGTTGGGATGGTGGGTCCTACTAGATATCTTCACCTTTCCACAGTGGTGGCATCTGTAGAAATGTTTCTCCTTCATTTTGTTTCTGAAGTTAGCCAGTCATCACAGGTTACTGCTGACTTATTCCTCATTCCCATCCACAAGGTTTTAGCTGGTAAACTAAACCTTTCTGCAACTTCCATGCTATTAATAAAGTTGTAATCTTTCTGTGATCCCCACACTCCACTAACATTTGGAGAATTCTCTGATACTGCCACTTGTCTAAGTCTTTCTGGGTCTGTAGGGCCTGGGAAATTCTATGAGGCTAATACCATTTTTGCCCATCACATTATCCATCCAGTTCGGTGGGATCTTCTTGCCTCCTTGAGTGCGTACCTAAGAAATGGGACGCAGATTGCCTCTATTCTCTTGTAAGAACAATGTCTGTATTCATTGTCGCTTTGGCTTTTATTTTCCCCATTGCAGGGAATTTCGATCAAGTCTGGAAGGTGAGGAAGTCTTGTGGTTTTTTGTTTATTTTTTGTCTTTAAGGTGTTCTAAATCTGTTTTCTGTGCCAGATGTTGCAAATCCAGTGCCTGAATTTGACTCGCAGCAATGCCTTTTGCTTGGGAATTATTTCAAAAATTTGGAAAATTCATATAAAAATCTGAATCTCCAGATTTCTTTTGGGGAAAGTGATCTAGCAACATTGGACCCACATTTTCATATGGTAAAAATCAGCTGGAGTTCCATAGTGGCTCCTTACAGGATTTGCTCACTCCAGTCTCCACATTCCCTTTTGTTTTGTATTATTCACCTTCCTAGCTTTGGTAAGCATATGTTCTAAGTCCTTTCCATTATTCTCAAGATCCAGGATTTTGAAATTCATAGGTCAGAAAAAAGACTCCTTGTTTCTGCTTTCTGCTGTCACTGCTTTCCCTGAGGTAAGTTGAGCCTATCTACTGCTTGAATGGAGGAAGACTCTAAGAATGATAGGGGAAAAAATTTGGCCAGTATTTTAAAAATGTTAAGCCACTGCAAGATACTATCAGAATTTTATTTTACTAATTTAAAAATGTTTTGTCAAGTTGATTTTTAAAATTCAGCTTTATTGAGGTTTAAATTACAGAAGATAAAGTTTACCAATTTTAAATGTATAATTCAGACTGTTTTCCAAAGTGATTGTATCATTTTACATTTTACACGTATGAAAGTGTAGTTGCTGCACAGCCCTGTTATCCTTGGTGTTATTAATGTTTTAATTTTAATTACTCTAGTGGGTACATTGTATCTAGTCATGTCTTATTGTGCTTTTTTAAAATTGAGGTATAGTTGCTGTACCTACTATATAAGTTTCAGGTGTGCAACATAGAGATTCACAATTTTTAAAGGTTATACTCCATTTATAGTTATTATAAAATATTGGCTATATTCCCTGTACTGTACAAATATATCCTTGTAGCTTATTTATTTTATACATAGTAGTTTGTATCTCTTAATTCCCTATCTGTATCTTGTCCTTCCCCACTTTGCTCTCCCTCTGGTAACCACTAGTTTGTTCTCTATATCATGAGCCTGTTTCTTCTTTGTTATATTCACTTGTTTGTTTTACTGTTTTTAGATTTCATCTATAAGTGATATACAGTATTTGTCTTTCTCTGACTTATTTCACTAAGCATAATACATTCCAAGTCCATCCGTGTTGTTGCAAATGGCAAAATTTCATTCTTTACATGATTAGTATTCCATTGTATTATATACCACATCTTCGTTATCCATTCATCTGTCAGTGGAGACTTAGGTTGCTTCCATGTCTTGACTATTGTAAATAATGCTGCTATGAACATTGGGGTACAGATATCTTTTCAAATGAGTGTTTTTGTTTTCATTGGATATATACCCAGGAGTGGAATTGCTGGATCATATGTTAGTTCTATTTTTAGTTTTTTGAGGCACCTCCTTACTGAACCTTTCCCACAGTGACTGTACCAGTTTACATTCACCAGTAGCATACAAGGGTTCCCTTTTCTCCACATCCTCACCAACATTTATTATTTGTGGTCTTTTTGATGATAGCCAGTCTGACTGATGTGAGGTAATATCTCATTGTGGTTTTGATTTCAATTTCTCTGATGATTAGTGATGTTGAGCATCTTTTCATGTGCCTGTTGGCCATCTGTATGTCTTCTTTGGAGATATGTCTATTCAGGTCTTCTGCTTCTCTTATAATCAGGTTTTTTTTTTTTATTGAGTTTTGTGAGCTGTTTGCATATTTTGGAAATTAAGCCCTTGTCAGTTGCATTGTTTGCAGATATTTTCTCCCATTCTGTAGGTTGTCTTTTCGTTTGGTTTATGGTTTCCTTTGCTGTGCAGAAGCTTATAAGTTTGATTAGGCCCCATTTGTTTGTTTATTTTTTAAAATTTATTTTATTGAAGTATAGTTGATTTATAATGTGTTAATTTCTGCCCATTTGTTTATTTTTGCTTTTCTTTTGCCTTGGGAGATCTAAGAATGTTTTGCTATGATTTATGTCAGAGAATGTTTTGCCTATGTTCTGTACTAGGAGTTTTTTGGTGTCCTGTCTTATATTTAAGTCTTTAAGCCATTTTGAGTTGATTTTTGTGTATGCTGTGAAGGAGTGTTCTAACTTCTTTGATTTACATGTGGCTGTCCAGCTTTCCCAGCATGTGTGATGAATAGACTGTCTTTTTTTCATTATATTTTCTTGCCTAATTTGTTGAAGATTAATTGACCGTACGTGTGTGGGTTTATTGCTGGGCTCTCAGTTCTGTTCCATTGATCTTTATGTCTGTTTTTGCACCAATACCACACTGGTTTTTTTTTTTTTTTTTCTGGCTGTGTTTTTGGTCTTCGTTGCTGCATGCAGGCTTTCTCTAGTTGCAGCGAGTGGGGGCTATTCTTTGTTGCATTACATGGGCTTCTCATTGCAGTGGCTTCTCGTTGCAGAGCATGGGCTCTAAGGGTGCGGGCTTCAGTAGTTGTGGTGCGTACCACACTGTTTTGATTACTGTAGCTTGTAGTACTGTTTGAAGTTCTAAGGGTTATGCCTCCAGCTTTGTTTTTCTCCTCAGTATTGCTTTGGCAGTTCTGGGTCTTTTGTGGTTCCATATAAATTTTGGGATTGTTCTAGTTCTGTGAAAAATGTCATGGGTAATTTGGTAAGGATCACATTGAGTCTGTGGATTGCTTTGGGTAGTATGGCCATTTAACTATATTAGTTCTTCCAATCCAAGCACATGGGCTATCTTTCCATTTCCTTGAATCATCTTCATTTTCCTTTATCAGTGTTTTATAGTTCTCATTGTATATGTCTTTCACCTCCTAGGTCAGGCTTATTACTAGGGTTTGTGGTTTTTTTTTTGATGTGATTTTAAATGGGATTTTTTTTTTTTACTTTCCCTTTCTGATAGTTCATTGTTAGTGTAAAGAAAGAAATGCAAACTATTTCTGTATGTTAATCTTGTATCCTGCTACCTTGCTGAATTCATTTATCAGTTCTAATAGTTTTTGTGTGAAGTCTTTAGGGTTTTCTTTTTTTTTTTAATTTTATTTTTTTATTTATTTGTAGTTTTGATTTGCATTTCTCTAATGATTAATGATGTTGAGCATTCTTTCATGTGTTTGTTGGCAGTCTGTATATCTTCTTTGGAGAAATGTCTATTTAGGTCTTTTGCCCATTTTTGGATTGGGTTGTTTGTTTGCCCTTGGGATTTGATGATCTGCTAATAACCTCAAAAACTTAGAAAATAGTGTGCTTGCAGGTTATTTATGACACACTATGGAACTGGCCTCTGATTATGACTTTTGCCCACTTTAGTCTAAATAAGTCCTCTCCAGTAGAAATAAAATGTGAGCCGCTTGTGTAATTTAAAATTTTTTTGTAGCCACATTAAACAAAGTAAAAAGAAACAGGTGAATTTAATAAAATTTTATTTAATCCAATATGTTAAAATATTATTTCAATATAGAATCAACATAAAGTTGTGAGATATTTTACATTTTTTTCATACTAAACTTTGAAATCTAATGTGTTATCTTACACTTATGTGTGTCTCAATTTGGACTAGATATATTACAAGTGCTCAATAGCCACATGTAGCTACTGGCTACCATATTGGACAGCTCAGGTCTAGACCTCAAGAACAAGAAGCTATATTGCATCATATGTGATGAATATGGTTCTTTGTATGTTAGAAGACTAAATACTATGGTATGCCTTTTATCTTAGATAATTGAATACTACAGGATAACTAACATTATAATGAAAAAACAAATGGCCACTGAATTTATATGGTTGTTTTTTTTTTTTGAGGAGATCATGAGTTTTACTTACAGTCAGCTAATTCTCGCAGTGCCTTAAAATAGGCACCTTTGAAAGTGAGTTATGTCTTTAGATGTATCATTGGTAAATCACTCAAGGATTTCACTAGATGGACTAGGTAGCCAGGAGTTTTAAAGTATAATTCAGTGTACATGACTTACCCTTGGAAAATAAGTTGCATGTTGGGAGAATTTCTTCCATTATATAGTGAGGTACCTCATCATTTTGTGGCCTGTAAACATTTACTTATTTACCATGTTGACAAATATATTGATCCTGCTGTACAGAAGCATCTTGAAAACCTAAAAGATGTCTGTTATGTAATTTAATGAAAAATAGATGTTGAGGGGAAAAGTCAGCCACCGTATATGATCTCAGTATAGGGGCTGGAAATAATATACTTTGGAAAGTCTGAAGTATGTTAGTAGTTTTAGAAAAAGACTAGTTAAGTAGTTTGAAAAACTTAAGATCTTCCAAGAAACTGATGATGCATACTGATGATGACTTACTGAGTTTGCTTTGGGAAAGCCCTGTAAGTCATGGAACTTGCTGTGTATTTTAAGGACACCTTTAACCCTATATATGAAATTCAGTCATCTTGAATTGTATATTGAAGCAGCGTGCTCAGGGAAAAATGAATTTATCTGCTGAATGTGAGTGAAAGCACTTGATTACTTGTAAAGTCTTGGCTATCTCTGATGGTGATTATTATCTGTGGTTGTTTGTTGAGGGTTTTTTGTTTGTTTTTTAAAGACTTATTTGGGATAAGCAAATGTTAAGTGTTACATAGTTAAAAAGATGTTCTTTTAGAGAGTATTCCATAAGAAAAGACAAGTAGTTTTTCATTATTCTTGTTTATTGATACTTTTCTTTAGGAGCAAACAGTTTTAAAAATTAGACTAATTCATAGCAGAGTGATAGAGAAGTGGATATGCTGTGTGTAATAAGGAAGTGAATTGAATAAGGAATCAGTAAGTCAGAAGCCTCAGAGAAGGTAACATCTATTTTTTTTCCATGACCCAGAAAGACTGTGTGTATACCAGTAAACACTTTAGAAAGTTTGTCAACCCTCTATAGTGAAATAAATCAGTGAGGGTTAAGATCATGTTTCTGACTTAACCATTCATGGGTTAAACCTATTGTCATTTTATATCTTGCTTTGAAATGAAGCTTTGGGAATTAAGGGGTTACCATCAAAGGGGTTTTCAAAGGGTGCTTTAAAAAGTTTGAGAACCATTGTTCTGTTATAATAAAAGTGGTCATGGGAGGCCTCCCTGAGAAAGCGATGTTTGAGCTATGGCTTAAAGGAGATGTGGGAACAACTGTGGAGCTGCATTGGGAAGAAGTTTCCAGGCCAAGGACACAAGGGATGCCACGCCTTTAATGCAGGAACATAGCTGGCAGGTTGGGGGACAGCATGGTGGCCAGTGTGGCCACAGAAACAAAAGGGTTACCATCATTTATTCTCAGTCTTCCCTGTATTCTAGATACTTTTTATACAAACCTGACTTGAAATAAGGAAAATTGGAGAAAAAAATGTTACAGCAGAACAATGGGTTTCAAACTTTTAAAATCATTGTTTGGAAACAAATCCCAAAATATGAAATAAATAAAAGTGATGTTGCAGCTCAAAAAATGATAGGGACATGTCAAAAAGCCTCAGTAGTCAGATCAAAGGGACTCCCACTGGCCAAATCTGAGAGAATTTGAGCTTCAAAATAATGAGATTAATAAATGTTAATCTATTAAATTTAAAAGAATCTATGAGTCCACACTTATAGTAAACAAAAAAATAAATAAGGGAATAGGACACCATCTAATAAATGTAGGAGGAATGATAATGTTAGAAAATCACCATTTTGCAACCATTTTAACCACCAGGCAAGGATCATTAAGTTGGATGAGGGCTAAGATATTTACAAACTCTTAAAAGTATCTTTCCATGAATTATTCTTTAATTACTAAGGAAAAAAAGATATTTTATAGTGGAGTAACCTTGTAGACACTACTTTAACTATGTAAGTAATTAATCAAAGTCAATATCACCAATAACTGGACAAACCCAATATTATTTGCTTCCAGATGTGATACACTGAAAAGAACAATAACATTTATATAATATTTCTGCCAAAAATATATAACCTAAATCTAATTATGAGGAAATATTAGACAAACCCAAATTGAGGGATTTTTACAAAGGAAATTGTTTGTACTATTTATAAATGTCAATGTTGTGAAAGACAAAGGCTGAACTGGACCAGAGAATAAAATTGCTATAGAAGGAATTTTGGAGACAATTGGCAAAAATTAAATAAATTCTATAGATTAGATAACAGCATTGTGTCAATATTAAATTTCCTGAATTTGATTATCATACTGTGATAATGTAGGTGAATATCCTTGTTCTCGGTAAATCTACCCTGAAGTATTTAGAGGTAATGGAACAAGGTTTTGTAACTTTCAAACAATTCAGAAAATAAAAGATATGCTGTATAAAGAGAGAAAGAAGAGGAGGAAAAGAGAGGAGGGGAGGGGTAGGAAAGAATAGTAAAGCAGTTGTGGCAAAATGTTAAAATCTGGGTTAAACACATAAAATAGTTCTTTGTACTATGCTTGTAACTTTTCTGTGTATTTAAAATTATTTCAGAACAAAAAGTTGTACACAAAAAGTGATGGTGTGCTGGATGAATTAGGTCTACAACATTTTCTATTTGGTGTTGCTCCTTCACTTATTTTCTTCTAAACAGAACCTCTGAGGCACCCCTGAATACAATCTGAAAATCACTGCTCTTAAAATGATCATTCCTTCCAGCTATGAAAACAGAGAAAGCAGAAAGTTTTACATGTAATAATGATTTTATATATGGAAGGAGATATCTAATATTTCACTACCTCTAGGAAGAGACTACTTGTTCTTTTAAATATTGCTAACGTGCAGAGATTGTTGGTAAATACTGATGGACACATAAAAAAGGAGCATATGGAAAAAAGTTAAGCAATAGAGCAAATTCTGTATTTGGCCCAAGGGTTCAAGGAATTCTAAGAGTGACTACCTGTAGGTAGCTAGGAAGAAATTTTTAAGGTAGCTGCAATAAAATTTAGATTTTCTTTAGATTTATATGTGCAACTGAAATGAGGCTTAGGAAGGCTCAGAGCGTGGAAATTCTAGTTTATGTTTATACTCATGGTAAGGGTGGCTGCTATCATTAAAATGACAAGGTCATAGTGAACTTTGTAAATTTGAGGACAGATGATGAAAAAAATGATTCAGGGTAGATAAGAGAGCAGTCAAAGGAGCAGTGTTAAAAGTATCATACTTGTGGCCACTTCAGCAGTGATACTGAGTTAGTACCATCTAGGTACTTCTTGGAAACATCATCCGTAACGTCAGAGAGAAACCCTCCTTGAGCCAGGTGTTATTTTCCTGTGTTTACTAAAGTTAACAACATAATTTCTGTGGTACATAGTACTTCAAGGAGAACAGAATTTGAAGGTCTAGAAAACACTGTGGAACTACTGAAATTATGGAATTGTTATAAGCTGTGAATAGCAGATAAATCATTTTAATTTGGGGGCAAGGGAATTCTAGTTTTCTTAAAGGAAAAAAAAACAACAACAAAGGGGAACAAAATAAGCTATCTACTTTGGACCTAATTTGTGAGCTAAATACTAAAACCTTGTGAGATGAGAAATGACAAAAGAGGGAAAATCAGTGTATAAGACATGAAAGAACATTGTTTTTAGAACTGCCACAGTATATTGAAATTATAAAAGGTAGTTATGGCATAGAGAGCAGACAAAGAATGAAAATAAACTTTGTTAAAAGTTAAATTATGCATACATCAAAATGAAGAAGGGAGGGCTTCCCTGGTGGCACGGTGGTTGAGAGTCTGCCTGCTGATGCAGGGGACACGGGTTCGTGCCCTGGTCCGGGAAGATCCCACATGCCGTGGAGCGGCTGGGCCCATGAGCCATGGCTGCTGAGCCTGCGCGTCCGGAGCCTGTGCTTCGCAACGGGAGAGGCCACAACAGTGAGAAGCCCGAGTACCGCAAAAAAAAAAAAAAAAGAAGAAGAAGGGCATTACAATATACAAATGATTGTATATACAGAACCTGTGGTTTCTTGCCAATTTGGAAAATAATAAAATGAAAAATGGCTTCTTATGGACAAAGGTGATATAGAAGTAAAAAAACACAATTGGTATAAAAAATGACTTTTTCTTAGATTTTCAGAGAAATATAAATTTAAAAAGAGATGTTAAATGGAGAATTATCTGTAATTTTAATCTTTATGGGCATGGTATGAAAGTAGGTAGAAGTAAGCTGAGGAGGAAAGCATGTTGACAAAAGGAACTGTAACTCTTGGCAGTGTATAAACAGGGTGCTTTGTAAAGTTCTGCCATAGAACCACTAATGCAATGGTTCTGTGCAATGCAACATCAGTGGTAGTTGGAATAAAGGAATAGGAGAATGGATCATTTAATGACCGCTTATAATAGTTATTACCCTCTGAGTTATGTTAAGGGCAACCAAATCCAGCACTCCAGGGCACAAGATGATTGGCTAAAGGAATTGGGAAGAAGTTGTTCTTGTTGGTGTACCTTTGTTTGGCTATTCAGGGACCCTTTTTTCTCCGTATTATCCACTGCTGTCTGTAGAACTTAGACATGGAGGGCTCAATGGTTTGCTGGTCTTTAGAACATCCTGTATTTTAATGATCATGATAAATGCTTGGAGAATATAGAAATGTTGGTGCTTCAGTGGAATTAATGACCACATCTGTCTTTTGATTGGTGTTTTCATTTTAATCATCATTTAAATGATTTCCCCGTCACAGATTTTATTTAAAAGACTGACTATATATAACATCTGACATTTTTGATTATTTTAATGGACTAGGTTTTAAACACTGCAACTATAGTTCTGCCCAGTGAAAAGCACAGGTGTTCTGACAAGCAATAATAGCAAATAAAATGTGGTATTTTTATTGTGTAAAATAGTATGGACACATACAGTACACACAAGAATCTAGAATATAAGGCTGTTTAATGGCAATCAAATTTTAGTAGAATTTACTTGATTGTAACATCTTCCTTTTAGGTTGGAATATGGTTTCTTAAAGAGGATCAGACAAATTACTCATTCTGGGAACAAAGACTTTTGAAAGCTGACAGCTTACTGGCAGTTATGATGAGCATTTATTTCAGGCTTATAAAACATATTAATCAAACTTGTTCACAGTATGGTGGTCCAAAGAGGGGTTATATTATTTTTCAGAGATACTTTAACTAACTGAAGAGCACTGGTAACATATTTTCCATGAATACAAAGCTACAATGTTTTTTTTTCTTCTAGATGAGTAAATACTTTTCTCGGGTTTAAAGAATGAAGAGTAGTGCAGGAATCTGTTTATTACAAGACTATTTGCAAAAGACCTATGCACCATTCATTGAACCTTGAAAAACACTTGAAAATATGGGTTGCATTTGCAAACTTCAGTATATGACATGGAAAGCTGGCAAGCTGCCTGGCTTCTACTTAAAGGATTGTCATTCTGGGAAAAATAAATTTCTCTAACTAGACAAAAGTCAATGTTTTCATGTTTTACTGCAATCAGACTGATAGAGCTGACAATTTAATGTCTCAACACTTAAAATATCTGGGGATAATCAGTTACCTCAATCAATCATAAACACAAATCCTTCTATTTTCGAAGCTTGTGTGTCTGTGACTAAAGATGTAAGACCGTTTGGTGAGTCCCTTTCCCCGCAACACCCCGTCATCTACCCCCACCATCCTCCTAATATTCCTGATCTGTCTTTATTCTATGCAGATATATATACACATTATGCACCTGGAAATAACTTTTAACAACTCAAGTATGATCAAATCTAGAAACTTTTCTTTCACTGTCCTGTTTTATTTAATTTTTATGGGTAGTTTATAGACTGTATGCCTGTCAGAAAAATGTGGAACTGTGCTGGCATTCCCACTGAAGACATCATTATGAGTGAAAAAGCGCTCAAGGCTTTTTCAAAGTGGGTGCTGAAATGTACATTTCCTTTCTCTGACTCCAGGGGATGCTGGTAGCTACCCCAAACAGACAGGTATTTTGGGGTCAAATGGTGTAGGACCAAGCCCTTAGGATTTCCTGGCAAGCACACTGAACAGCTCAGTTCTGGAAACTAATCATAATAATGATGATGATAAAGCAAGGGAGGCAGTGACAACAACATAAAAAGCCGCCTAAGGAATTGGATTCCAGGTAGCTCTAGATTTGGCGGAGCTGACAGGTTCAGTTCACTAAGCTTTGGTACTGGTAATGACGGGAAACTTCAGACAGTTTTAGAGATCTATTTCTATTAAGCTATGCCGTGGTGTTTCTGCAACTTGAGAGCAAGTTTACTGGGGCACACCATTCTTCTTTCAACATGGTAAGAATTGATGTGATTGGTGCTACATTCCTAACAGATAATTACTCTGAGCACTCAGTAAGCCAGATTCCTTGTTTGAAGTATTCTTTTCTGTAGTTTTTATGTATGGTGTATATGTGGGTATATGTATATATAGACAAACGCATTCACCACCACTGCCTCCTTTTTGTTTCTTTGATTATGTAGGGCTTTGCAGTCAAACTAAGCAGAGTTTTAGGACCCTTGGGGCAGCACCTTTTAGTTCCGCATCAGGCTGTGTCGCAAACAGTCAGTCTTGTTCTTGCACTCACTTGGCGGAAGTGCCACGACACGACTTGTGCAGTGCTTTGCTCTTGCCATGAAGCCTGGGTGACAAAAGTTTTTACAAGAAGCTGACTGTATTTGAGGTTATGAATATGCAATGACTCTCATTAGTATTGAAGCACCAGAACAGGGGCTGACATCCCCCGCCACTTTGAGTTGCTGCAGAATCGGCTAATGAATTGTCTTGCTCTTTCATGCACACAGTCTGCTGTTGTGGCTTCTAAGTTCCAAGGGGAGTTGCCCAGTTTGAGTAGACCATTGACTGCAGAAATTAATTATCAGGAACTACTCTTGATTTTGTGAAATACTATTTAGACAATGCCTTAGCTGGTCAAAACAGAAAAGCTATAAGCTTTGTATAGGTTAGTATCATGAATAGGAATATTTAGAAAGAGACATGAGAATGTATGTATGTTCTTATATACACAACTGTGTATAGATATGCTTCCATCCTGGATTACTGTACAATAAGTATATCTAAATATAGATGAAATCAAGTAATAGAAATCTGACATTTTGTTTGTTGGTCTATTATTCTTCCATACAGAACAAACAGAGATGATAGAAAATTCCCCAGATGAATAGGGTTGAAACACAAAGCTATTCCATCAACTCTTTACCATATTCTTTCTTTCTTTTTTATTCCTGGGTCTCTGCCAAACATTTTGCAGCTCATACACATACCATCTTTCATGAATATGTTACTGATAAGGATATGTTTCTAGCCACTGATTAAGATATCTGAGCTGATTTGCAGTGTGTAAGAAAATGCAAAAGTGCTCAGACATCATCTAGAATGGTCCCTTTTCAATAGGATAAATTAAATGTGTTTTTCCACACCCCTTCTCCCTTGAAATTTCCTTTCAACTAAAAGAGAACTTCTGTGGCTTGCTGCAGATTGTAAAGAATGGATTGAATTGAAATGGATAATATATGCTAAAAGGTAAGGGATATGTTGTAAGCTGTGCAAATAAGGCAATGAACAAAGGGTAAGTCCTTATATTAATGTGCTTGCTCTACACATTTATTTAATGAAAAGGCATCCCTTGCACAGCAACAGATATATGTTATTTCGGTAGAGCTTTAGGGGGTAGTGTTACTATAATTGTCATATCTCAGTGGAAACAAGAAAAAAAGTAAAGCCCAAGAATGTATACATATAAGAGTACCAAGTATGAGTGTAGCTTAAAATAAATGCAGTCTGACAAAAGTGGCTTAAGTATCATATATCAAACACTTGTTACCTCTGCTGGCCTTAGTGACTTCACAAGACTAAGACCAAATCAGTGATAAAATCTCAAGGAAGATGAAACCAGTGTAGGCCTTTGCAAAGACCATCAGTCATTCCACAGAGCTGTGATATTATTTGTTCATGTAATCCTTGGCTTCCTATTTAATGGACATAATACACCATCCACTCCTAGACCAAAGCCATCAAGGGAAATCTTTTTCTTTTCTTTCTTTCTTTTTTTTTTTAAATTGGACACAGGGAAGACAGCTTTGTTCAAGATGGCAGAGTAGAAGGATGTGCTCTTGCTCCCTCTTGCGAGAACACCGGAATCACAACAAACTGCCGAACAATCATCGACAGGAAGACACTGGAACTCACCAAAAAAGATACCCCACATCCAAAGACAAAGGAGAAGCCACAAGGAGATGGTAGGAGGGGCACAATCACAATAAAATCAAATCCCATAAGTGCTGGGTGGGTGACTCACAAACTGAAGAACAGTTATGTCACAGAAGTGCACCCATTGAAGTGAAGATTCTGAGCTCCATGTCAGGCTTGCCAACCTGGGGGTCTGACAGTGGGAGGAGGAATTCCCAGAGAATCAGACTTTGAAGGCTAGTGGGATTTGATTGCAGGACTTCGACAGGACTGGGGAAAACAAAGACTCCACCCTTGGAGGGCACACACAAAGTAGTGTGTGCATCAGGACTCAGGGGAAGGAGTAGTGACCCCATAGGAGACTGAATCAGACCTACCTGCCAGTGTTGGAGGGCCTCCTGCAGAGGCGGGAGGTAGCTGTGGCTCACCCTGGGGACAAGGACACTGGCAGCAGAAGTTCTGGGAAGTACTCCTTGGCATGAGCCCTACCAGAGTCTGCCATTAGTCCCACCAAAGAGCCTGTAGCCTCCAGTGCTGTGTTGCCTCAGGCCAAACAACCAACAGGGAGGGAACTCAGCTCCACCCATCAGCAGACAAGCAGATTAAAGTTTTACTGAGCTCTGGCCACCAGAGCAACACCTGGCTCTACCCACCACCAGTCCCTCCCATCAGGAAGCTTGCACAATCCTCTTAGATAGCCTCATTCACAAGAGGGTAGACAGCAGAAGCAAGAAGAGCTACAATACTGCAGCCTGTGGAACGAAAACCACATTCACAGAAAGATAGACAAAATGAAAACGCAGAGGACTATGTACCAGCTGAAGGAACAAGATAAAACCCCAGAAAAACAATTAAATGAAGTGGAGCTAGGCAACCTTCCAGAAAAAGAATTCAGAATAATGATAGTGAAGATGATCCAGGATCTTGGAAAAAGAATGGAGGAAAATCAAGAAGATGCAAGAAATGTTTAACAAAGACCTTGAAGAATTAAAGAACAAACACCTAGAAGAATTAAAGAACAAACACCTAGAAGAATTAAAGAACAAACAAACAGAGATGAACAATACAATAACTGAAATGAAAAATACACTAGAAGGAATCAATAGCAGAATTACTGAGGTAGAAGAATGGATAAGTCACCTGGAAGACAGAATGGTGGAAATCATTGCTGTAGAACAGAATAAAGAAGAAAGCATGAAAAGAAACGAAAACAGCCTAAGAGACCTCTGGGACAACATTAAACACCCCAACATTTGCATTTTAGGGGTCCAGGAGGAGAAGAGAGAGAGAGAAAGGACCCAAGAAAATATTTGAGGAGATTATAGTCGAAAACTTCCCTAACATGGGAAAGGAAATAGCCACCCAAGTCCAGGATGTGCAGAGAATCCCAGGCAGGATAAACCCAAGGAGAAACATGCCAAGACACACAGTAATCAAACTGACAAAATTAAAGACAAAGAAAATTTATTAAAAGCAACAAGGGAAAAACGACAAATAACGTACAAGGGAACTCCCTTAAGGTTAACAGCTGGTTTCTCAGCAGAAACTCTGCAAGCCAGAAGGGAGTGTCATGATATATTTAAAGTGATGAAAGGGAGGACCCTACAACCAGGAATACTCTATCCATCAAGGCTCTCATTCAGATTTGATGGAGAAATCAAAAGCTTTACATACAAAGGCAAAAGCTAAGAGAATTCAGCACCACCAAACCAGCTCTACAACAAATGTTAAAGGAACTTCTCTAAGTAGAAACCACAAGAGAAGAAAAGGACCTACAAAAACAAACCCAAAAGAATTTTAAAAAATGGTAAGAGGAACATACATATCAATAATTACCTTAAATGTGAATGGATTAAATGCTCCAACCCAGAGATGCAGACTGGCTGAATGGATACAAAAACAAGACCCATATATATGCTATCTAGAAGAGACCCACTTCAGACCTAGGGACACATACAGAGTGAAAGTGAGGGGGTGGAAAAATGTATTTCATGCTAATGGAAATCAAGTGGAAGCTGGAGTAGCAATACTCATATCAGATAAAATAGACTTTAAAATAAAGAATGTTACAAGAGACAAGGAAGGACACTACATAATAATCAAGGGATCAATCCAAGAAGGAGATATAACAATTATAAATATATATGCACCCAACATAGGAGCACCTGAATACATAAGGCAAACGCTAAGAGCTATAAAAGAGGAAATCGACAGTAACACAATAATCGTGGGGGACTTTAAGACCTCACTTACACCAATGGACCCATCATCCAGACAGAAAATAAGGAAACACAAGCTTTAAATGACACAATAGACCAGATAGATTTAATTGATATTAATAGGACATTCTGTCTGAAAACAGCAGATTACACTTTCTTCTCAAGTACACAGAGAACATTCTCTGGGATAGATCACATCTTGGGTCACAAATCAAGCCACAGTAAATTTAAGAAAATTGAAATCATATCAAACATCTTTTCCAACCACAACACTATGAAATTAGAAATGAATTACAGGGGAAAATAACGTGAAAAACACAAACACATGGAGGCTAAACAATACGTTACTAAATCACCAAGAGATCACTGAAGACATCAAAGAGGAAATAAAAAATACCGAGAGACAAATGACAACGAAAACATGATGATCCAAAACATAAGGGATGCAGCAAAAGCAGTTCAAAGAGGGAAATTTATAGCAATACAATCCTACCTCAAGAAACAAGAAAAATCTGAAACAATTTAACCTTACGCCTAAAGGAACTAGAGAAAGAAGAAAAAACAAAACCCAAAGTTAGTAGAAGGAAAGAAATCATAAAGATCAGAACAGAAACATATGAAATAGAAACAAAGAAAACAATAGCAAAGATCAATAAAACTAAAAGCTGGTTCTTTGAGAAGATAAACAAAATTGATAAACCTAGCCAGACTCATTAAGAAAAAGAGTGAGGACTCAAATTAATAAAATCAGAAATGAAAAAGGAGAAGTTACAATGGACAATGCAGAAATACAAAGCATCCTAAGAGACTACTACAAGCAACTCTATGCCTGTAAAATGGACAACCTGGAAGACATGGACAAATTCTTAGAAAGGTATAACCTTCCAAGACTGAACCAGGAAGAAATAGAAAATACGAACCGACCAATCACAAGTAATGAAATTGAAACTGTGATTAATAATGTTCCAACAAACGAAAGTCCAGAACCAGATGGCTTCACAGGTGAATTCTATCAAATATTTAGAGAAGAGCTAACACCCATCCTTCTCAAACTCATTCAAAAAACTGCAGAGGAAAGAACACTCCCAAACTCATTGTACGGGGCCACCATCACCCTGATACCAAAAGCAGGCAAAGGTACCACCAAAAACAAAATCTACAGACCAATATCACTGATGAATATAGATGCAAAAATCCGCAACAAAATACTAGCAAACAGGATCCAGCAACACATTAAAAGGATCATACATCATGATAAAGTGGGATTTATTCCAGGGATGCAAGGATTCTTCAATATACACAAATCAATCAATGTGATACACCATATTAACAAGTTGAAGAATAAAAACCATATGATCATCTCAGTAGATGCAGAGAAAGCTTTTCACAAAATTCAACACCCATTTATGATAAAAGCTCTCCAGAAAGTGGGCATACAGGGAACCTAACTCAACATAATAAGGGCCAAATATGACAAACCCACAGCAAACACCATTCTCAATGGTGAAAAACTGAAAGCATTTCCTCTAAGATCAGTAACAAGACAAGGATGTCCACTCTTGCCACTGTTATTCAACATAGTTTTGGAAGTCCTAGCCATGGCAGTCAGAGAAGAAAAAGAAATAAAAGGAATCCAAATTGGAAAATAAGAAGTAAAACTGTCGCTGTTTGCAGATGACATGGTACTATACATAGAGAATCATAAAGATGCCACCAGAAAACTACTAGAGCTAATCAATGAATTTGGTAAAGTTTCAGGATACACAACTAATGCACAGAAATCTCTTGAATTCCTATACACTAACAACGAAAGATCAGAAAGAGAAATTAAGGAAACAATCCCATTCACCATTGCAACAAAAAGAATAAAATACCTAGGAATAAACCTACCTAAGGAGGTCAAAGACCTGTACTCAGAAAACCGTAAGACACTGATGAAAGAAATCAAAGACGATACAAACAGATGGAGAGATACACCATGTTCTTGGATTGGAAGAATCAATACTGTGAAAATCACTATACTAACCAAAGCAATCTACAGATTCAATGCAAGCCCTATCAGACTACCAATGGCATTTTTCACAGAACTAGAACAAAACATTTCACAATTTGTATGGAAACAAAAAAGACCCCGAATAGCCAAAGCAATCTTGAGGGAAAAAAGTGGAGCTGGAGGAACCAGACTTCCCAACTTCAGACTATACTAAAAAGCTACTGTAATCAAGACAATGTGATACTGGCACAAAAACAGAAATATATATCAGTGGAATAGGTTAGAGAGCCCAGAGATAAACCCCTGCACCCATGGTCAACTAATCTTTGACAAAGGAGGCAAGGATATACAATGGAGAAAAGACAGCCTCTTCAATAAGTGGTGCTGGGAAAATGGGACAGCTACATGTAAATGAATGAAATTAGAACACTCCCTAACACCATACACAAAAATAAACTCAAAATGTATTAAAGACCTAAATGTAAGACTGGACACTATAGATCTCTTAGAGGAAAGCATATGCAGAACGCTCTTTGACGTAAATCACAGCAAGATCTTTTTTGACCCACCTCTTATAGTAATGGAAATGAAAACAAAAATAATCAAATGGGACCTAATTAAACTTAAAAGCTTTTGCACAGCAAAGGAAACTATAAACAAGATGAAAAGACAACCCTCAGAATGGGAGAAAATATTTGCAAGTGAATCAATGGACAGAGGATTAATCTCCAAAATATATAAACAGCTCATGCAGCTCAATATTAAAAAAACAAATAACCCAATGAAAAAATGGGCAGAAGACCTAAATAGACCTCCAAAGAGGACATACAGATGACCAAGAGGCACATGAAAAGCTTCTCAACATCACTAATTATTAGAGAAATGCAAATCAAAACTGCAATGAGGTATCACCTCACACCAGTTAGAATGGGCATCATCATCAGAAAATCTACAAACAACAAATGCTGGAGAGGGTGTGGAGAAAAGGGAACCCTCTTGTACTGTTGGTAGGAATGTAAATTGATGCAGCCACTATGGAGAACAGTATAGAGGTTCCTTAAGTAACTAAAATAGAATTACCATATGACCCAGCAATCCCACTATGTGTCATATACCCAGAGAAAACCATAATTCAAAAAGACACATACACCCCAATGTTCACTGCAGCACTATTTACAATAGACAGGTCATGGACACAACCTAAATTCCCATTGACAGATGAACGGATAAAGAAGATATGGTACATATATACAATGGAATATTACTCAGCCATAAAAAGGAATGAAATTGGGTCATTTGTAGAGATGTGGATGGACCTAGAGACTGTCATAGAGCTTGAAGTAAATCAGAAAGAGAAAAACGAGCATCGTATATTAATGCATATATGTGGAATCTAGAAAAATGGTACAGATGAACTGGTTTGCAAGGCAGAAATAGAGACACAAATGTAGAGAACAAACCCATGGACACCAAGGGGGCAAGCGGGGGAGGGGTGGTGGTGGGATGAATTGGGCGATTGGGATTGACATATATACACTAACATGTATAAAATAGATAACTAACAAGAACCGGCTGTTTAAAAAATAAAATTAAGGGGCTTGCCTGGTGACGCAGTGGTTGAGAATCCACCTGCCGATGCAGGGGACACGGGTTCGTGCCCCGGTCTGGGAGGATCCCACATGCCGTGGAGTGGCTGGGCCCATGGGCCATGGCCGCTGGGCCTGCACGTCTGGAGCCTGTGCTCCATGATGGGAGAGGCCACAGCAGTGAGAGGCCTGTGTAACGCAAAAATAAATAAATAAATAAATAAAATTAAGAAAAATTGGACATAGGGAAGACCAATCATATCTGATCACATGACAAGCTACTAAATTATTCAATTTCATTCCTAAATTTACATTCTTGTTGCATTTTACCGTCAGTATAGGGTTCTAAAAACTTCCTGTTTTAAGGCGCCTATATAATCAGAAGTAAAGTACCTTTATAATCACTCACAAGAATTTTCTGATTTCTCTATGCTGTTTTCCTAGGTATCCAAACATTATAAAAGGTCTACTTGTTATGTTGAAATAAAGTATTCAACTCATACAGAACACATTCAGATTTTAAAATATTAAAGTGGAAAAAGTTTAGCTGAAACAATTATATATAAGCATAAAATGTTCAAATTTAATGGAAATATTAACCAATATCTGTTACTATGAATATGAGAATCACAGTATAAGTGAAAATACTTTAGTTTTAATTGCATAGTTTTAGAAAACTATGGTGGTTTTACTTTGGCTTGCAATTTGTCTCTGCATCCTAGACTTTGTGATGACTGTGAAAACATTATTTATGAAAGGTTTATTCAAATATAATTTGGTGCTTATTGCTTTTATCAAATATTGGAGTCTAATGAAATAAAATGCAAGGTACTTGTGCTTCTGAGTCATTTCTGAGAATCATTTATTACACCTCCTTTTCTGTACACAACTACAATACAGTTGTAACAGCAGGCAAAACAATATGTTATGTTGTTTCTATTCATTTTAAGCTGTCCTGCTACATATCTGTAGTAGAATTTGGACACTTGCAAGGGAACAGCTGATATACATATGGATTTAGGCAATTATCTGATTCCTTTTTCTAGCTGTGAAGCCATATATATTCATAATTAATATTCTGACATAGTTTTATGAAGTGGACCAAGAATTGGAGTATTCTATGGCAGACCAAGCACCAGGAAATCAGAGACAACTTTCTCTCTCTCCCTGTGTCTCTCTCTCTGTCTCTCTCTGTCTCTGTCTCTGTCTCTGTCTCTGTCTCTCTGTCTCTCTCTCTCTCTCTCTCTCTCTCTCATACACTCACCTCACAGGGGAAAGAATGAGAGGAGTTCAGCCTTTGATGAGCTTATCTAAAATTTTGCCACCATAAGTTATTTTAATTTGAACGTATGTGTAAGTTTTGTGCTGTCTGCTTTAGTATTATTTTGATTTGTGTGTGTGGGACACCATAACTTTTCAGTTCTTAGGGTCTCTAGAGGTCTTAATCTGAACTTGAATGGACCAGTAAATTTACCATCAGCAAATGCTACTTACACATTTTCTTGCCAGCCATAAATTAATATTTATTGAGTACAGTCTGGGTGCTGGGAGTGGGGAGAGGTGGATTAGGAAAATCCTGGGTACCAGGAAGTTTACAGTGAAGCTGGGGTGAAAGAAAGCAGGAAAATAGTGGAGATTCATTTATAGGGCTAGATATCAACAAATGTAGACTGGTCTAGTGCACATTAAGTGCAGAAGTGTTCCAGAGTTGCCGTTGAGGTGTGAGAACAGCCTCAGGAGGGACGACTGTAGAGACTTCTTACAGGAGACAAGTTCCTACTTGGATTTTGGAGGTTTAAAGATTCTATTAAAATGTAGTAAATTTGGCTTAACTTTGAAACAAGACTTCAGTGTGTCTAAACTCACTTTATATTGATTTCAATGGTAACATTTTCCTTAGAAGTGATATAATTTGAAGTTTAGAATTGTGTGTTTGTAATGTGCTTTTCATTTTTTTCACTTAAAAATTGTTTCCTTGGGAGAAAAAAATCTTGTTTACCACAACTACCCCTGTTAAATGTAGAAGGAAAAACGTGAGGGAATTAAAAAGATTAGCGTAACATCATTTTTAAAAACTCTTATTTTTCCTTAACTCTTTCCCCAGTAGTCTTGCCTGAGTATATGTATAAATGTTGACTCCATATTGATGCCCAGCAAAATTATGCAGAAATTCCTAAGTCCTGTATCACCAGATATAGTCACTGT